>NW_027596154.1:0-600000 GCF_964194155.1 Cetorhinus maximus
TACCCCACCCAACTCCGCAACCTCTCTCAAACACTGGACCCCACCCAACTCCACAACCTCTCTCACACACTGGACCCCAAGCAACTCCCAACCCTCTCACACACACTGGACCCCACCGACCTCCCCACCCTCTCACACACACTGTACTCCAACCAACTCCCCACCCTCTCACACACACTGGACCCCACGAACTCACCGCTCACTCACACACACTGGAACCCACCCAACTCTCCACCCTCTCACACACACTGTACTCCACCCAACTCCCCATCTTCTTTCACACACTGTACCCCAGGCATCTCCCCACCCTCTCTCACACACTGGACACCGATCAACTCCCTACCCTCCAAGACAGTCTCTACCCCTGGTATCTCCCCACCTTCTCACACACACTGTAGCCCTGGCACCTCTTTACCCTCAAACACACACTGTACCCCAGGCATCTCCGCACCCTATCATACACGCTGTACCCCACCCAACTCCCCACCCTCTCTCCTACACTGGACCCCATCCAACTCCCTACCCTCCGACACACTCTGTGCCCTAGTTATCTCCCCTACTTCTCACACACACTGTACCACAGGCACCTTCCCACCCTCAAACACACACTGTACCCCAGGCATCTCCGCACCCTCTCACATGCACTGTATCCCACAGAACTCCCCACCCTCTCTCACACACACTGGACACCAGGCATCTCCCCGCCCTCTATCACACATTGTACCCCATTCAACTCCCTACCCTCCGACACACTCTGTATCCCATGCATCTTCCCACCTTCTCACACACACTGAACCCTAGGCCACTCCCCACCCTCTCACACACACTGGACCCCATCAAATTCCCTTTCCTCAAACGCACTCTGGATCCCAGGCATCTCACCAACCTCTCTCACACACTGGACCCTGCCCAAGTCCCCACCCTCTCTCACACACTGGACCCCACCCTACTCCCCACCCACTCTCACACACTGGACCCCACCCAATTCCCCACCCTGTCTCGCAAAGTTGACCCCACACAACTTCCCACCCTCTCTCGCACACTGTACCAGAACCAACTCCCCACCCTCTCTCACACACCGTACCACGCCCAACTCCCCACCTCTCTTACACACTGTACCACATCCAACCCTCCAACCACTCACACACACTGTACCATACCCAACTCCCCACCCTCTCTCACGCACTATACCCCTGGGATCTCCCCACCCTCCCTCACACTCTGTACCCCAAGCATCTCCACACCTTCTCACACAAACTGTACCCCAGACATCTCCACACCCTCTGACATACACTGTACTCCATTCAACTCCCTACCCTCCAACACAGTCTCTACCCCAGGCATCTCCGCACCCTATCACACACGCTGTATCCCACACAACTCCCCACCCTCTCTCACACACTGTACCTGACCCAACTCCCCATCCTCTCACACACACTGGACCCCACCCAACTCCCACCCTCTCTCCCACACTGGACCCCATCCAACTCCCTGCCCTCCCACACACTCTGTGCCCTAGGCATCTCCCGTACTTCTCACACACTGTACCACAGACACCTCCCCACCCTTAAACACACACTGCACCCCAGTCATCTCCACACCCTCTCACACACACTGTATGGAACAGAGCTCCTCATCCTCTCACACACACTGGACCCCACCCATCTCCACACGCTCTCACACACACTGTACTCCACGCAGCTCCCCACCCTCTCTCACACACTGTACCCCAGGCATCTCCCCACCCTCTCTCACACACTGTACCTCAGGCATCTCCCCAGCCTCTCTCACACACTGGACCCCATTCAACTCCCTACCCTCCGACCCACTCTGTATCCCATGCATCTCCCCACCTTCTCACACAGACGGTACCCTAGGCCACTCCCCACCCTCTCACACACACTGGACCCCATCAAATTCACTTTCCTCCAAAGCACTCTAGATCCCAGGCATCTCACCAACCTCTCTCACACACTGGACCCCACCCAATTCCCCACCCTGTCTCGCATACTGTACCCAACCCATCTCCCGCCCTCTCTCGCACACTGTACCACAACCAACTCCCCACCCTGTCTCGCATACTGTACCCAACCCAACTCCCCACCCTCTCTCGCACTCTGTACCACAACCAACTCCCCACCCTCTCTCACACACCGTACCATGCCCAACTCCACACACCTCTCACACACTGTACCACATCCAACCCCCCAACTACTCACACACACTGTACCATATCCAACTCCCCACCCTCTCTCACGCACTATAACCCTGGGATCTCCCCACCCTCTCTCACACGCTGGAACCCAGGCTTCTTCCCAACCTCTCTCACACTCTGTACCCCAGGCATCACCGCACCTACTCACACAAACTGTACCCCAGGCATCTCCGCACCCTCTCACACACACTGTACACCACCCAACTCTCCACCCTCTCTCAAACACTGTACGCCACCGAGCCCACCACCCTCTCTCACGCACTATGCCCCAGGGAACACGCCACCCTCTCTTACACGCTAGACACTAAGCATCTCCCCACCCTTCCTCACACACTAGACCCCACCCAACTCCCCACCCACTCAGACACACTGTACATCACCCAACTCCCCACCTTCTCTCACACACTGTACCCCAGGCATCTCCCCACCCTCTCTCACACACTGTACCCCACCCAACTTCCTATCCTCCGACACTCTATGTACCCCAGGCATCTCCCACTTTTTCACACACACTGTACCCCAGGCATCACCCTACACTCCAACACACTCTGTACCCCTGGCATCTCCCCACCCTTTCTCACACACTAGACCCGACCCAATTCCCCACCGTCTCTCACACACTGAACCCCACCCAACTCCCCATCCTCTCTCACACACTAGACCGCACCCAACTCCGCACCCTCTCTCACACCCTGTACCACGCCCAACTCCCCACCCTCTCTCACACACTGTACCACACCCAAGCCCCCACCCACTTATCCACACCGTACCACACCCAACTTCCCACCCTCTCTCACGCACTATACCCCAGGGATCTCCCCACCCTCTCTCACACCTTGGAACCCACCCAACGCCGCACCCTCTCATACACACTGGAACCCACCCAACTCCCCACCCTCTCACACACACTGAACTCCACCCAACTCCCCACCTTCTCTCACACACTGTACCCCAGGCAGCTCCGCACCCTATCACACACGCTGTACCCCACACAACTCCCCATCCTCTCTCACACACTGTACCTGACCCAACTCCCCATCCTCTCACACACACTGGACCCCACCCAACTCCCCACCCTCTCTCCCACAATGGACCCCATCCAACTCTCTACCCTCCCACACACTCTGTGCCCTAGGCATCTCCCCTACTTCTCACACACACTGTACCACAGGCACCTCCCCACCCTCAAACACACACTGTACCCCAGGCATCTCCACACTCTCTCACATACACTGTACCGCACAGAACTCCCCACCCTTGCAGACATACTGGACACCAGGCATCTCCCCACCCTCTCTCACACACTGTACCCCATTCAACTCCCTACCCTCCGACACACTCTGTACCCCAGGCATCTCCGCACCTTCTCACACATACGATACCCCAGGCATCTCCGCACCCTCTCACACACACTGTACACCACCCAACTCCCTAGCCTCTCTCACACATTGGACCCCACCCAACTCCGCACCCACTCTAACAAACTGGACATCAACCAACTCCCTACCCTCTCTCACAGACTTGACCCCACACAACTTCCCAAACTCTCTCGTACACTCTACCACACCCAACCCTCCACCCTTTCAAATACACTGGACCACACCCAAATCCCCACCCTCTCACACACACTTTACCACACCCAACTCCCCACCATCTCTCACACACTATACCCCAGGGTTCTCCCCACCATCTCTCACACACAATAGCACAGGGATCTCCCCACCCTCACTCACACGCTCTACCCCCGGCATATCCCCACCCAGTCTCACACACTGAACCCCACCCAACTCCGCACCTTCCCTCACACAATGCACCTCAACCAACTCTCCACCCTTTCTCACACACTGGACGCCACCCAACTCACCACCCTCTCACACACACTGTTCCCCAGGCATCTCCCCACCCTCTCTCAAACACTGTACCCCATCCAACTCCCTACCATCCGACACACTTTGTACCCCAGGCATCTACCCACCCTCTCTCACACACTGAACCCCACCCTCTCTCACACACTGAATCCCACACAACTCCCCACGCTCTCTCACACATTGGACCCCGCCCAACTCCACACGTTCTCTCATACACTGGACCACACCCAACACCCCACCCTCTCTCACACACTATACCACAGGGATCTCCCCACCCTCTCTTACACAGTGGACCCCACCCAACGCCGCACCCTCTCACACAAACTGGACCCCACCCAACCCCCCACGCTGTCACGCACACTGACCCCCAACCAACTCCCCACCCTCTCTCACACACTGAACCCCACACAACTTCCCACCCTCTCTCCCACACTCTACCACACCCAACCCTGCACCCGCTCTCACACACAGGACCACACCCAACTCCCCACCCTCTGTCACACACTATACCCCAGTGTTCTACCCACCCTCTCTCACACACTATACCACAGGGATCTCCCCACCCTCACTCACACACTCTACCCCCGGCATGTCCCCACCCAGTCTCACACACTGGACCCCATCCAACTCCCTACCCTCCGACACACTGAACCCCACCCAGCTCCGCACACTCTCTCACACACTGGACTGCACACAATTCCCCACCCTCTCTCACACACTGTACCCCACCTAACACCCCATCCTCTCACACACACTGGACCCCAACCAAATCCACACCCTGTAACGCACATTGGACTGCACCCAACTCCCCACCCTCTCACAGACACTTTATTCCACCCACCTCCCCACCCTCTCTCACACTCTGTACCCCAGGCATCTCCCCACCCTCTCTCACACACTGTACCCGAGGCAACTCCTCACCCTCATACACACATTGTACCCCAGGCATCTCCCCACCCTCTCTCACACAATGGACCCCACCCAACTCCCCACCCTCTCTCACACTCTGGACCCCACACTGCTCCCCACCTCTCTCACACACTTCAAGCCACACAACTTCCCAGCTTCTCTCGCACACTGTACCCCACCCTACTTCCCACCCTGTCTCACACACGGCACCACACCCAACTCCCCACCCTCTCTCTCACACTGTACCCCAGGGATCTCCCCACGCTCTCTCACACATTCTACCCCAGGCATCTCCCCACCCGCTCTCGCACACTGGACCCCATCCAACTCCCTGCCATCCGACACGCTGAACCCTACCCAACTCCGCACCCTCTCTCACACACTGTACCCCATCCAGCCCCCTACCCTCTGACAAACTATGTACCCCAGGCACCTCCCCACCCTCAAACACGCCCTGTACCCCAGGCATCTTCCCACCCTCCAACACACTTTGTACCCCTGCATCTCTACACCATTTCTCACACACTGGACCCCATCCAACTCCCTACTCTCCGACACACTCTGTACCCCAGGGAAATCCCCACCTTCTCACACACACTGTACACCAGGCAGCTCCCCGCCCTTGCTCAGACACTAGAACCCACCCAACTCCCCATACTCTCCCACACACTACACCCCACCCAACTCCATACCCTCTCTCAAACATTGGAGCGCACCCAACACCCCACCCTCTCATACACATTGGACCCCACCCAATCTCCCCGCCTACTCAGACACACTGTACACCACCCAACCCTCCACCTTCTCTCACACACTGTACCCCAGGTATCTCCCCATCTTCTCTCACGCAGTGGAGCCCACCCAACTCCCCACGCTCTCACACACACTGGCCCCCAACCAACTCCCTACCCTCTCTCGCTCACTTGAACCCAACACAACTTCCCACCCTCTCTCGCACACTCTTCCACACCCAAATACCCACCCTCTCACACACACTTTACCACACCCAACTCCCCACCCTCTCTCACACACTATACCCCAGGGTTCTCCCCACCCGCTCTCACACACTATACCATAGGGATCTCCCCACCCTCACTCACACATTCTACCCCGGCATGTCCCCACCCAGTCTCTCACACTGGACCCCATCCAACTCCCTACCCTTAGACAAACTGAACCCCACCCAACTCCGCACCCTCCCTCACACACTGCACCCCAACCAACTCTCCACCCTCTCCCACACACTGGACGTCACCCAACTCCCCACCCTCTCTCATACACTGTTCCCCAGGCATCTCCCCACCCTCTCTCAAATACTGAACACCATCCAACTCCCTACCATCCGACACACTCTGTACCCCAGGCATCTACCCACCCTCTCTCATACACTGGACCGCACCCAACTCGCCACCCTCTCTCACACACTGTACCCCACCTAACTCCCCATCCTCTCACACACACTGGACCCCAACCAAATCCCCACCCTCTCACCCACACTGGACCGCACCCAACTCCCTACCCTCTGACAAACTCTTTACTCTACCCAACTCCCCACCCTCTCTCACACTCTATACCCCAGGCATCTCCCCACCCTCTCTCACACATTGTACCCCATCCAACTCCCTACCCTCCGACACACTCTGTACCCCAGGGATATCCCCAACTTCTCACACACACTGTACCCAGGCATCTCCCCACCCTCTCTCAAACACTGTACCCCATCCAACTCCCTACCATCCGACACACTTTGTACCCCAGGCATCTACCCACCCTCTCTCACACACTGAACCCCACCAAACTCCCCACCCTCCCTCACACACTGAACCCGACACAACTCCCCACACTCTCTCACACATTGGACCCCGTCCAACTCAACACGTTCTCTCATACACTGGACCACACCCAACACCCCACCCTCTCTCACACACTGTACCCCACCTAACTCCCCATCCTCTCACACACACTGGACTCCAACCAAATCCCCACCCTCTCACACACTGGACCGCACCCAACTCCCCACCCTCTCACAGACACTTTACTCCACCCAACGCCCCACTCTCTCTCACACTCTATACCCTAGGCATCTCCCCACCCTCTCTCACACATTGTACCCCATCCAACTCCGTACCCTCCGACACACTCTATACCCCAGGGATATCCCCAACTTCTCACACACACTGTACCCCAGGCATCTCCCCACCCTCCAACAAACTGTGCCCCAGGCATCTCCCCACCATTTCTCACACACTAGCCCCGACCCAACTCCCCACCGTCACACACACACTGAACCCCACTCAACTCCCCATCTTCTCTCACACAATAGACCGCACCCAATTCCGCACCCTCACTCACACACTGTACCACAACCAACTCCCCACCCTCTCTCACGCACTATACCCCAGGGATCTCCCCACCCTCTCTTACAAGTGGACCCCACCCAACGCTGCACCCTCTCACACAAACTGGACCACACCCAACTCCCCACGCTGTAAAGCACACTGACCCCCAACCAACTCCCCACCCTCTCTCACACACAGAACTCCACACGACTTCCCACCCTCTCTCGCACACTCTACCACACCCAACCCTCCACCCTCTCTCACACACTGGACCCCACCCAAATCCTCACCCTCTCACACACACCTTACCACACCCAACTCCCCACCCTCTGACACACACTATACCCCAGGGTTCTCCCCACCCTCTCTCACACACTATACCCCAGAGTTCTCCCAACCTTCTCTCACACACTATACCATAGGGATCTCCCCACTCTCACTCACACTCTCTACCCCCGGCATGTCCCCACCCAGTCTCACAAACGGGACCCCATCCAACTCCCGACCCTCCGACACACTGAACCCCACCCAACTCCGCACCCTCTCTCACACACTGGACCTCAACCAACTCTCCACCCTCTCTCACACACCGTTCCCCAGGCATCTCCCCACCCTCTCTCAAACACTGTACCCCATCCAACTCCCTACCATCCGACACACACTGTACCCCAGGCATCGACCCACCCTCTCTCACTCACTGAACCCCACCCAACTGCCCACCCTCACTCACATATTGGACCCCGCCCAACTCCACACGCTCTCTCACACACTGGACCGCACCCAACTCCCCACCCTCTCACAGACATTTTACTCCACCCAACTCCTCACCCTTTCTCACACACTATACCCCAGGCGTCTCCCCACCCTCTCTCACACACTATACCCCAGGCGTCTCCCCACCCTCTCTCACACACTGTACCCGAGGCAACTCCCCACCCTCGTACACACATTGTTCCCCAGGCATCTCTCCACCCTCTCACACACATTGTACCCCATCAAACTCCCTGCCCTTCAACACACTCTTGACCCCAGGCATCTCCCCACCTTCTCACACACACTGTACCCCAGGCATCACCCCACGCTACAACACACTCTGCACCCCAGGAATCTCCCTACTCTGTTTCAAACACTAGACTCACACAGAGGACCCCACCCAACTCCCCATGCGCTCACGCGCACTGGCCCCCAACCAACTCGCTACCCTCTCTCGTACACTTGACCCCACACAACTTCCCACCCTCTCTCGCACACTCTACCACAACCAATCCTCCACCATCTCTCACAGACTAGACAACACCCAAATCCCCACCCTCTCACACACACTTTACCACACCCAACTCCCCACCCTCTATCACACACTATATCCCAGTGTTCTCCCCACCCTCTCTCACACACTATACCACAGGGATCTCCCCACCCTTCACACACACACTCTACCCCCGGCATGTCCCCACCCAGTCTCACACATTGTACCCCAT
This sequence comes from Cetorhinus maximus, assembly GCF_964194155.1. Lineage (NCBI taxonomy): Eukaryota > Metazoa > Chordata > Chondrichthyes > Lamniformes > Cetorhinidae > Cetorhinus > Cetorhinus maximus. The sequence continues at coordinate 8,810 of NW_027596154.1, forward strand.
CCAACTCCCTACCCTCCGACACACTCTGTACCCCAGGGATATCCCCAACTTCTCACACACACTGTACCCAGGCATATCCCCACCCTATCTCAAACACTGTACCCCATCCAACTCCCTACCATCCGACACACTTTGTACCCCAGGCATCTACCCACCCTCTCTCACGCACTGAACCCCACCAAACTCCCCACCCTCTCTCACACACTGAACCCGACACAACTCCCCAAACTCTCTCACACATTGGACCCCGCCCAACCACACACGTTCTCTCATACACTGGACCCCACCTAACACCCCACCCTCTCTCACACACTGTACCCCACCTAACTCCCCATCCTCTCACACGCACTGGACCCCAACCAAATCCCCACCCTCTCACACACTGGACCGCACCCAACTCCCCACCCTCTCGCAGACACTTCACTCCACCCAACTCCCCACTCTCTCTCACACTCTATACCCTAGGCATCTCCCCACACTCTCTCACACATTGTACCCCATCCAACTCCCTTCCCTCCGACACACTATGTACCCCAGGGATATCCCCACCCTCCAACACAGTGTGCCCCAGGCATCTCCCCACCATTTCTCACACACTAGACCCGACCCAACTCCCCACCGTCTCTCACACACTGAACCCCACCCAACCTCCCATCCTCTCTCACACTATAGACCGCACCCAATTCCGCACCCTCTCTCACACACTGTACCACAACCAAGTCCCCACCCTCAATCGCACACTGTACCACACACAACTCCCCACCCTCTCTCACGCACTATACCCCAGGGATATCCCCACCCTCTCTCACACAGTGGACCCCACCCAACTCCCCACGCTCTCACGTACACTGGCCCTCAAACAACTCCCTAACCTCTCTCGCACACTTGACCCCACACAACTTCCCACCCTCTCTCGCACACTCTACCACACCCAACCCTCCACCCTCTCTCACACACTGGACCACACCCAAATCCCCACCCTCTCACATACACTTTACCACACCCAACTCCCCACCATCTCTCACACACTCTACCCCAGGGTTCTCCCGACCCTCTCTCACACACTATACCAAAGGGATCTCCCCAACCTCACTCACACAACCTACCCCCGGCATGTCCCCACCCGGTCTCACACACTGAACCCCACGCAACTCTGCACCCTCCTTCACACACGGGACCTCAACCAACTCTCCAACCTCTCTCACACACTGGACACCACCCAACTCGCCACCCTCCTACACACAGTGTTCCCCAGGCATCTCCCCACACTTTCTCACACACTGTACCACGACCAACTCCCCACCCTCTCTCACACACTGTACCATACCCAACACCCCACCCTCTCTCACACACTGTACCACACCCAACACCCCACCCACTTACACACACTGTACCACACCCAACTCACCACCCTCTCTCACGCACTATGTGCCGGGGATCTCCCCACCCTCTCTCACACAGTGGACCCCACCAAACGCTGCACCCTCTCACACAAACTGGACGCCACCCAACTCCCCACGCTCTCACGCACACTGACCCCCAACCAACTCCCTACCCTCTCTCACACACTTGCCCCACACAACTTCCCACACTCTCTCGCACATTCTACCACACCCAACTCCCCACCCTCTCTCACACACTATACCCCAGGGTTCTCCCCACCCTTTCTCACACACTATACCCCAGGGTTCTCCCAACCCTTTCTCACACACTATACCATAGGGATCTCCCCACTCTCACTCACACACTCTACCCCCGGCATGTCCCCACCCAGTCTCACAAACTGGACCCCATCCAACTCCCAACCCTCCGACACACTGAATGCCACCCAACTCCGCACCCTCCCTCACACACTGGACCTCAACCAACTCTCCACCCTCTCTCACACACTGGACGCCACCCAACTCCCCACCCTGTCACACTCACTGCTCCCCAGGCATCTCCCCACCCTCTCTCAAACACTGTACCCCATCCAACTCCCTACCATCCGACACACACTGTACCCCAGGCATCTACCCACCCTCTCTCACACACTGAACCCCACCCAACTGCCCACTCTCACTCACACATTGGACCCCGCCCAACTCCACACGCTCTGTCACACACTGGACCGCACCAAAGTTCCCACCCTCTCTCATACACTGTACCCCACCTAACACCCCATCTTCTCACACACACTGGACCCCAACAAAATCCCCACACTCTCACGCACACTGGACCGCACCCAACTCCCCACCCTCTCACAGACATTTTACTCCACCCAACTCCTCACCCTCTCTCACACACTACACCCCAGGCGTCTCCCCACCCTCTCTCACACACTGTACCCGAGGCAACTCCCCACCCTCGTACACACATTGTACCCCAGGCATCTCTCCACCCTCTCACACACATTGTACCCCATCAAACTCCCTGCCCTTCAACACACTCTTGACCCCAGGCATCTCCCCACCTTCTCACACACACTGTACCCCAGGCATCACCCCACGCTACAACACACTCTGCACCCCAGGAATCTCCCTACTCTGTTTCAAACACTAGACTCACACAGAGGACCCCACCCAACTCCCCACGCTCTCATGCACACTGGCCCCCAACCAACTCGCTACCCTCTCTCGTACACTTGACCCCACACAACTTCCCACCCTCTCTCGCACACTCTACCACAACCAATCCTCCACCCTCTCTCACAGACTAGACAACACCCAAATCCCCACCCTCTCACACACACTTTACCACACCCAACTCCCCACCCTCTATCACACACTATATCCCAGTGTTCTCCCCACCATCTCTCACACACTATACCACAGGGATCTCCCCACCCTCACTCACACACTCTACCCCCTGCAAGTCCCCACCCAGTCTCACACACTGGACCCCATCCAACTCCCTACACTGTAACACAATGAAGCCCACCCAACTCCGCACCCTCCCTCACACAGTGGACCCCATCTTCTCACGCACACTGTACCCCACCCAACTCCCCGCCCTCTCACACACACTGGAGCCCACCCAACTCCCCACCCTCTCACAAACACTGTACGCCACCCAGCCCAACACCCTCTCTCACGCACTATACCCCAGGCATCTCCCCACCCTCTCTGACACGCTGGACACCAGTCTTTTCCCCACCCTCACACATTGTACCCCATCCAATTCCTCACCCTCCGACACACTCTGTACCCCAGGGATATCCCCAACTTCTCACACACACTGTACCCCAGGCAGCCCCCCACCCTTGCTCAGACACTAGAACCCACCCAACTCCCCATCCTCTCCCAAAAACTGCACCCCACCCAACTCCACACCCTCTCTCAAACATTGGAGCGCACCCAACACCCCACCCTCTCATACACATTGGACTCCACCCAACCCTCCACCTTCTGTCACACACTTTATGCCAGGCATCTCCCCATCTTCCCTCACACAGTGGACCCCACCCAACTCCCCACGCTCTCACGCACACTGGCCCCCAACCAACTCCCTATCGTCTCTCGCACACTTGACCCCACACAGCTTCCCAACCTCTCTCGCACACTCTTCCACATCCAAATACCCACCCTCTCACACAGACTTTACCACACCCAACTCCCCTCCCTCTCTCTCACACTATACCACAGGGATCTCCCCACCCTCACTCACACATTCTACCCCCGGCATGTCCCCACCCTGTCTCTCACACTGGACCCCATCCAACTCCCTACCCTCCGACACACTGAACTCCACCCAACTCTGCACCTTCCCTCACACACTGCACCTCAACCGACTCTCCACCCTCTCTCACACACTGGACGCCACCCAACTCACCACCCTCTCACACACACTATTCCCCAGGCATCTCCCCACCCTCTCTCAAACACTGTACCCCATGCAACTCCCTACCATCCGACACACTTTGTACCCCAGGCATCTACCCACTCTCTCTCACACACTGAACCCCACCCTCTCTCACATACTGAATCCCACACAACTCCCCACGCTCTCTCACACATTGGACCCCGCCCAACTCCACATGTTCTCTCATACACTGGACCGCACCCAACACCCCACCCTCTCTCACACACTATACCACAGGGATCTCCCCACCCTCTCTTACACAGTGGACCCCACCCAACGCCGCACCCTCTCACACAAACTGGACCCCACCCAACCCCCCACACTGTCACGCACACTGACCCCCAACCAACTCCCCACCCTCTCTCACACACTGAACCCCACACAACTTCCCACCCTCTCTCGCACACTCTACCACACCCAACCGTCCACCCTCTCTCACACACAGGACCCCACCCAAATCCTCACCCTCTCACACACACTTTACCACACCCAACTCCCCACCCTCTCTCACACACTATATCCCAGTGTTCTCCCCACCCTCTCTCACACACTATACCACAGGGATCTCCCCACCCTCACTCACACACTCTATCCCCGGCATGTCCCCAACCAGTCTCACACACTGGACCCCATTCAACTCCCTACCCTCTGACACACTGAACCCCACCCAACTCCCCACCCTCTCTCACACACTGTACCCCACCTAACACCCCATCCTCTCACACATACTGGACCCCAACCAAATCCACACCCTGTAACGCACACTGGACCGCACCCAACTCCCCACCCTCTCACAGACACTTTACTGCACCCAACTCCCCACCCTCTCTCACACACTGTACCACAGGCATCTCCCCACCCTCTCTCACACACTGTACCCGAGGCAACTCCCCACCTTCATACACACATTGTACCCCAGGCATATCTCCACCCTCTCACACACACTGTACCCCATCAAACTCCCTGCCCTCCAACACACTCTGGACCCCAGGCATCTCCCCAACCTCTCTCACACACTGGACCCCACCCAGCTCCCCACCCTCTCTCACACACTGGACCCCACACAGCTCCCCACCTCTCTCGCACACTTCAAGCCACACAACTTCCCAGCTTCTCTCGCACACTGTACCCCACCCTACTTCCCACCCTGTCTCACTCACGGCACCACACCCAACTCCCCACCCTTACTCTCACACATTCTATCCCAGGCATCTCCGCACCCGCTCTTGCACACTGGACCCCATCCAACTCCCTGCCCTCCGACACATTGAACCCTACCCAACTCCACACCCTCTCTCACACAGTGGACCCCACCTTCCCTCGCATACTGTACCCCACCCAACTCTCCATCCTCTCTTACACACTGTAGCACCGGCATCTTCCACCCTCTCTCACACACTGTACCACATCCAGCTCCCTACCCTCCGACACACTATGTACCCCAGGCAACTCCCCACCTTCTCAAACACACTGTACCCCAGGCACCTCCCCACCCTCCAACACACTTTGTACCCCTGCATCTCTACACCATTTCTCACACACTGGACCCCACCGAGCTCCACTCCCTCTCTCACACACTGGGCCCCACCCAACTCTGCACCCTCCCTCACACACTGGACACCACCCAACTCCACACCCTCTCTTACACACTTTACCCCACCCAACTCCCCATCCTCTCTCACACACTGGACCCCACCCAAATCCCCACCCTTTCTCACACACTGGACCCCATCCAACTCCCTACTCTCCGACACACTCTTTGACCCACGCATCTCCCTACCTTCTCACACACACTGTATCCCAGGCATCCCCCCACCCTTTCTCACACACTAGACCCCACCCAACTCCCCACCCTCTCACACACACTGTACCCCATCAAGCCCCATACCCTCGAACACACACTGTACCCCAGGCATCTGCCCACCCTTTCACACACATTGGACCCCACCCAACTCCTCACCCTGTCTCACACACTGTGCCCCACCTAACTCCCCACCCTCTCTCACACACTGAACCCCACCCAACTCCCCATCCTCTCTCATACAGTGTACCCCAGGCATCTCCCCACCCTCTCACACACTGGACCCCATCCAACTCCCTAGCCTCTGACACACTCTGTACCCCAGGCATCTCCCCACATTCTCACACACAATGTACTTCAGGCCGCTCATGCTTTCTCACACACTAGACCCCACCGTTTCCCCACCCTCTCTCACACACTGAACCAGATCCAACTCCCAACCCTCTCGCACACACTGCACCCCATCCAACTCTACACGCTCTCTCACACAATGGACCCCACCCAACTTCCCATCCTCCCTCACGCACTGTACCCCACCCAACTCCCCACCCACTCACACACACTGTACTCCACTTAGCTCCCCACCCTCTCTCTCACACTGTACCCCAGGCATCTCCCCACCTTCTCACACACACTGGATCCCAGGCATCACCCCACGCTCCAACAAACTCTGTACCCCAGGCATCTCCCCACCCTTTCTCACACACACTGTACCCCAAGCACCTCCCCACCCTCAAACACACACTGTAACCCTGGCATCTCCCCACCCTCTGACACACACTGTTCCCTAGCCAACTCCCTACCCTCCAACACACTCTGGACCCCAGGCATCTCCCCACCCTCTCTCACACATTTGACCCCACCCTCTCACACGCACAGTACGCCAAACACCTCCCCACCCTCTCATACACACTGTACTCCACTCAACACCCCACCCCCTGTCACACACTGTACCCCACCCAACTACCTAACCTCCGACACAGTCTTTACCCAAGGGATCTCCCACCCTTCTCACACACACTGCACCCCAGGCATCTCTCCACCCTTTCTCATACACTAGACCCCACCCAACTCCACACCCTCTCTCACACATTGGACCCCACCAAACTATGCACCCTCTCTCAAACACTGGACCCCACCCAGCTGCCTAACCTCTCTCCCACACTGGACCCCACCCAACTCCCCACGCTCTGAACCCCACCCAACTCTCCACTTGCTCTCACACACTAGACCCCACCCAACTCCACACCCTCTCTTACACACTGGTCCCCACTCAACTCTCCACCCTCTCTCACACACTGTACCCCACCCAACTCCCCAACCTCTCACACACGCTGGATTCCTACCAAATTCTCCACCCTCTCGCACACACTTGACCCCACCCAACTCCCCACTCACTCACAGACACTGTACCCCAGGCGTCTCGCCATCCTCTCTCACACACTGTACCCCATCCTCCTCCCTACCCTCCGACACAGTCTGTACCCCAGGCATCTCCCCACCCTCTGACACACACTGGATCCTAGGCATCTCCCCACACACTCTCACAGACTGGATCCCACCCAACTCCCCACCCTGTCTTCCACACTGTGCCCCACGCAAATCCCCTACCTCTCTCACACACTGTACCACACGCAAATCCCCTACCTCTCTCACACACTGTACCACACCCAACTCCCCACACTCTCACACACTGTACCACGCCCAAGCCCCTACCCTCTCACACACACTGTACCACACCAACCCCCCCACCTTCTCTCACACACTATACCCCAGGGATCTCCCCACCCTCTCTCACACGCTGTACCCCAGGCATCCCCCCACCCTCTCACACACATTGGACCCCACCCAACTCCCCACCCTCTCACACACACTGCACTCCACTCAACTCCCCACCCTCTCTCACACACTGTACCCCAGGCATCTCCCCACCCTATCTCACACACTGTATCCCATCCAACTCACCCTCCGACACAGTCTGTACCCCGGGCATCTCCACACCGCCTCTCACACACTGTACCCCATCCAACTATCTAACCTCCGACAAACTCTGCTACCCAGGCATCTCCCCACCCTTTCTCACACACTGGACCCCACCCAAATCCCCACCCTCTTCCACACACTGGACCCCACTCAAATCCCCACCCTCTTCCACACACTGGACCCCACCCAACTCGACACCCTCTCTCACACACTGGACCCCACCCAACTCTGCACCCTCTCACACACAATGTACCCTATCCAACTCACTACCCTCCAACGCACTCTGGACCCCAGGAATCTCCCCACCCTCGCTCACACACTGGATCCCACCCAAACCCCCCCACTCTCTCACACACTGGACCCCACCCAACTGCCCACCCACCCACTCACACACACTGTACTCCATTCAACTCCCCAACCTCTCTCACACACTCTACCCCTGGCATCTCCCTACCTTTTCTCTCACACACTGTACCCCAAGTACCTTGCCACCCTCAAACAAACACTGTACCCCAGGCAACTCCCCACCTTCTCACACACACTGTACCCTATCCAACTCCCTACCCTCCAACACACTCTGGACCCCAGGCATCCCCCCACCCTTTCTCATACACTAAACCCCACGGAACTCCACCCCCTCTCCACACACTGGACCCCACCCAACTCCACACCGTCTCTCACACACTGGACCCGACCCAACTCTGCACCCTCTCTCACACACTGGAGCCCATTCAACTCCCCACCCTCTCTCGCACACTGGACCCCATGCAACCCCCTACCCTCCAACACACTCTGTACCCCATGCATCTCCCCACCTTTTCACACACACAGGATCCCAGGCATCTCCCCACCCTTTCTCACACACTGAACGCCACCCAACTCTGCACCCTCTCTCTCACACTGGACCCCACCCACCTCCCCTCCCTCTCACACACACTGGGCCCCACCCAACTCCCTACCCTCTCAGACACTCTGGACCCCACCCAACTCCCCACCCTCTCACACACGCAGTACTCCACCCAACTCAATACCCTCTCTCACACTCTGTACCCCAGGGATCTCCACACCCTCCCAGACATACTGTACCCCATCCAACATCCAACCCTCCAATACACTCTGGGACCCAGGCATCTCCCACACTCTCTCATACACTAGGCCGAACCCAACTCCCCACCCTCTCACACACACTGAACCCCACCGAATTCCGCACCCTCTTCTCACACTGGACCCCATCCACCTCCCCACCATCTCACACATGCTGTACTCCACCCAACTCCACACCCTCTCTCACACACTGTACCCCAGGCATCTCCCCACCCTCTCTCACACACTGGACCCCACCCAAATCCCAACTCTCTCTCACACACTGGACCCCACCCAACTGCCCACCCACTCACACACACTGTACTCGACTCAACTCCCCAACCTCGCTCACACACTCTACCCCAGGTATCTCCCTACCTTTTCTCACACTGTACCCCAAGCACCTCCCCACCCTCAAACAAACACTGTACCCCAGGCATCTCCCCACCTTCTCACACACACTGTACCCTATCCAACTCCCTACCCTCCAACACATTCTGGACCCCAGGCATCTCCCCAGCATTTCTCACACACTAAACCCCACTGAACTCCACCCCCTCTCTCACACACTGGACCCCACCCAACTCTGCACCCTCTCTCACACACTGTACCACGCCCAAGCCCCTACCCTCTCACACACACTGTACCACACCAACCACCCCCCCCACCCTCTCTCTCACACACTAAACCCCAGGGATCTCCCCACCCTCTCTCACACGCTGTACCCCAAGCATCTCCCCACCCTCTCACACACATTGGACCCCACCCAAAGCCCCACCCTCTCACACACACTGCACTCCACTGAACTCCCCACCCTCCAACACACTCTGGACCCCAGGAATCTCCCCACCCTCGCTCACACACTGGACCCCACCCAAATCCCCCCACTCTCTCACACACTGGACCCCACTCAACTCCCCACCCTCTCTCACACACTCTACCCCAGGCATCTCCCTACCTTCTCTCACACACACTGTACCCCAAGTACCTCGCCACCCTCAAACAAACACTGTACCCCAGGCAACTCCCCACCCTCTCTCGCACACTGGACCCCATGCAACCCCCTACCCTCCAACACACTCTGTACCCCATGCATCTCCCCACCTTTTCACACACACTGGATCCCAGGCATCTCCCCACCCTTTCTCACACACTGAACGCCACCCAACTCTGCACCCTCTCTCTCACACTGGACCCCACCCACCTCCCCTCCCTCTCACACACACTGGGCCCCACCCAACTCCCTACCCTCTCAGACACGCTGTACTCCACCCAACTCAATACCCTCTCTCACACACTGTACCCCAGGGATCTCCCCACCCTCCCAGACACACTGTACCCCATCCAACATCTTACCCTCCAACACACTCTGGAACTCAGGCATCTCCCGCACTCTCTCATACACTAGGCCAAACCCAACTCCCCACCCTCTCTCACACTCTGTACCCCATCCACCTCCCCACCATCTCACACATGCTGTACTCCACCCAACTCCACACCCTCTCTCACACACTGTACCACAGGCATCTCCCCACCCTCTCTCACACACTGGACCCCACCCAAATCCCAACTCTCTCTCACACACAGTACCCTATCCAACTCCATAACCTCCAACACACTCTTGAACCCAGGCATCTCCCCACCCTCTCTCACACACTAGACTGAACCCAACTCCCCACCCTCTCTCATACACTGGACCCCACCCAACTCCCCACCCTTTCTCACACACTGGACCCCATCCAACTCCCCACCCTCGCTCACACACTACCCCATCCAACTCCCCACCCTCTCACACACACTGAACCCCAACCAACTCCCGATCCTCTCTCACACACATACCCCAGGCATCTCCCCACCCTCTCACACACTGGACCCCATCCAACTCCCTAGCCTCCGACACACTCTGTACTCCAGGCATCTCCCCACCTTTTCACATACAATGTACCTCAGGCAGCTGCCCATTCTTTCTCACATGCTAGACCCCACCCGTTTCCCCACCCTCTCTCACACACTGAACCACACCCAACTCCCAACCCTCTCTCACACACTGGACCCCATCCAACTCCACACCCACTCACACACACTGTACTCCACTTAGCTCCCCACCCTCACTCACACACTGTACCCCAGGCATCTCCCCACCTTCTCACACACACTGGACCCCACCCAACTCCCCAGTCTCTCACACACACTATAATCCACCCAACTCCCCACCCGCTTTCAAACACTGTACGCCAGGGGTCTCCCGACCCTCTCTCACACACTGTACTCCTTCCAACTCCCTACCCTCCGACACAGTCTGTACCCCAGGCATCTCTGCACCTTCTCACACACACTAGATCCCAGGCATCTCCCCACGCTCCAACTCACTCTGTACCCGAGGCATCTCCCCACCCTCTGACACACACTGTACCCTATCCAACTCCCTACCCTCCAACACACTCTGGACCCCAGGCATCTCCCCACCCTCTCTCACACACTGGACCCCACCCAACTTCACACCCACTCTTCCACACTGTACCCCACCCAACTCCCCTATCTATCACACACTGTACCACACCCAAGTCCCCACCCTCTCTCTCACGCTGTACCACACCCAACACACGACCCTCTCACACACTGTACCACACCAAACTCCCCACCCTCTCTCACACACTGTACCACACCCAAACCCCTACCCTCTCACACACACACTATACCACACCAACTCCCCACCCTCTCTCACACACTATACCCCAGGGTTCTCCCCACCCTTTCTCACACACCATACCCCAGGCATCTGCCCACCCTTTCACACACATTGGACCCCACCCAACTCCTCACCCTGTCTCACACACTGTGCCCCACCTAACTCCCCACCCTCTCTCACACACTGAACCCCACCCAACTCCCCATCCTCTCTCATACACTGTACCCCAGGCATCTCCCCACCCTCTCACACACTGGACCCCATCCAACTCCCTAGCCTCCGACACACTCTGTATCCCAGGCATCTCCCCACCTTCTCACACACAATGTACCTCAGGCAGTTCATGCTCTCTCACACACTGGACCCCACCCAACTTCCCATCCTCTCTCACGCACTGTTCCCCACCCAACTCCCCACCCACTCACACACACTGTACTCCACTTAGCTCCCCACCCTCTCTCACACACTGTACCCCAGGCATCTCCCCACCTTCTCACACACACTGGATCCCAGGCATCACCCCACGCTCCAACAAACTCTGTACCCCAAGCACCTCCCCACCCTCAAACACACACTGTAACCCTGGCATCTCCCCACCCTCTGACACACACTGTTCTCTAGGCAACTCCCTACCCTCCAACACACTCTGGACCCCAGGCATCTCCCCACCCTCTCTCACACATTTGACCCCACCTTCTCACACGCACAGTACGCCAGTCACCTCCTCAGCCTCTCATACACACTGTACTCCACTCAACACCCCAACCCCTGTCACACACTGTACCCCATCCAACTACCTAACCTCCGACACAGTCTGTACCCAAGGGATCTCCCACCCTTCTCACACACACTGCACCCCAGGCATCTCCCCACCCTTTCTCATACACTAGACCCCACCCAACTCCACACCCTCTCTCACACACTGGACCCCACCAAACTATGCACCCTCTCTCAAACACTGGACCCCACCCAGCTGCCTAACCTCTCTCCGACACTGGACTCCACCCGACTCCCCACCCTCTGAACCCCACCCAACTCTCCACCTGCTCTCACACACTAGACCCCACCCAACTCTGCACCCTCTCTTACACACTGGTCTGCACCCAACTCTCTACCCTCTCTCACACACTGTACCCCACCCAACTCCCCAACCTCTCACACACGCTGGATTCCCACCCAACACTCCACCCTCTCGCACACACTTGATCCCACCCAACTCCCCACTCTCTCACAGACACTGTACCCCAGGCGTCTCGCCATCCTCTCTCACACACTGTACCCCATCCTCCTCCCTACCCTCCGACACAGTCTGTACCCCAGGCATCTCCCCACCTTCTCAGACACACTGGATCCTAGGCATCTCCGCACGCTGCAACTCACTCTGTACTCCAGGCATCTCTACACCCTCTGACACACACTGTACCCTATCCAACTCCCTACCCTCCAACACACTCTGCACCCCAGGCATCTCCCCACCCACTCTCACACACTGGACCCCACCCACCTCCTCTCCCTCTCACACACGCTGTACTCCACCCAACTCAATACCCTCTCTCAATAACTGTACCCCAGACATCTCCCCACCCTCCCAGACACACTGCACACCATCCAACAACCTACCCTCCAACACACTCTGGCACCCAGGCATCTCCCCACACTCTCCCGTACACTAGGCCGAACCCAACACCCCACCCTCTCTCACACACTGGACCCCACCCAACTCCCCACACTTTCTAAAACACTGGACCCCAACCAACTCCCCACCCTCTCTCACACACTACCCCATCCAACTCCCCACCCTCTCACACACACTGAACCCCACCCAATGCCGCACCCTCTTCTCACACTGGACCCCACCCAAATCCCCACCCTCTCTCACACTCTGTACCCCACCCACCTCCCCACCCTCTTACACATGCTGTACTCCACCCAACTCCCCACCCTCTCTCACACACTGTACCCTATCCAACTCCATAGCCCCCAACACACTCTTGAACCCAGGCATCTCCCCACCATCTCTCACACACTAGACTGAACCCAACTCCCCACCCTCTCTCACACACTGGACCCCACCCAATTCCCCACTCTTTCTCACACGCTGGACTCCTTCCAACTCCCCACCATCTCACACACACTGAACACCACCCAACTCCGCACTCTCTTCTCACACTGGACCCCACCCAACTCCCCACCAGCTCTCACACTCTATACCCCACCCACCTCCCCACCATCTCACATACGCTGTAATCCAGCCAACTCCCCACTCTCTCTCACACGCTGTACCCCAGACACCTCCCCACCCTCCAACACACTATGTACCCCAGGCATCTCCCCACCCTTTCTCACACACTAGACCCCACCCAACTCCCCACCCTCTAACACACACTGGACCCCATCCAACTCCACACTCTCTCTCACACACTGAACCCCACCCAACAACTCATCCTCTCTCACACACTGTACCCCAGGCACCTCCCCACCTTCTCACACACTGGACCCCATCCAACTCTACACGCTCTCTCACACACTGGACCCCACCCAACTTCCCATCCTCTCTCATGCACTGTACCCCACCCAACTCCCCACCCACTCACACACACTGTACTCCACTTAGCTCCCCACCCTCTCTCACACACTGTACCCCAGGCATCTCCCCACCTTCTCACACACACTGGATCCCAGGCATCTCCCCACCCTCGTACACACATTTGACCCCACCCTCTCACACACACAGTATTCCAATCACCTCCCCACCCTCTCATACACACTGTACTCCACTCAACACCCCACCCCCTGTCACACACTGTACCCCATCCAACTACCTAACCTCCGACACAGTCTGTACCCAAGGGATCTCCCACCCTTCTCACACACTAGACCCCACCCAACTCCCCACCCTCTCTCACACATTCAACCCCACCCAACTCTCCACCTGCTCTCACACACTGGACCCCATCCAACTCCACACCCTCTCTTAAACACTGGTCCCCACCCAACTCCCCACCCTCTCTCACACACTGTACCCCACCCAACTCCCCAATCTCTCACACACGCTGGATTCCCACCCAACTCTCCATCCTCTCGCACACACATGACCCCCCCCAACTCCCCGCTCTCTCACAGACACTGTACCCCAGGCGTCTCGCCATCCTCTCTCACACACTGTACCCCATCCTACTCCCTACCCTCCAACACACTCTGTACCCCAGGCATCTCCCCACCTTCTCACACACACTGGATCCTAGGCATCTCCCCACGCTCCAACTCACTCTGTACTCCAGGCATCTCCCCACCCTCTCACACACTGTACCACACCCAAGCCCCTACCCTCTCACACACACGGAACCACACCAACATCCCCCACTCTCTCACACACCGTACCCCAGGTATCTCCCCACCCTCTCTCACACGCTGTACCCCAGGCCTCTCCCCACCCTCTCACAAACATTGGACCCCTCCCAACTCCCCAGCCTCTCACACACACTGTACCCCACCCAACTCCCCAACCTCTCACACATGCTGGATTCCCACCCAACTCTCCACCCTTTCACAGACACTGTACCCCAGGCGTCTCGCCACCCTCTCTCACACACTGTACCCCATCCTACTCCCTACCCTCCGACACAGTCTGTACCCCAGGCTTCTCCCCACCTTCTCACACACACTGGATCCTAGGCATCTCCCCACGCTCCAACTCACTCTGTATTCCAGTCATCTCCCCACCCTCTGACACACACTGTACCCTATCCAACTCCCTACCCTCCAACACACTCTGCACCCCAGGCATCTCCCCAGCCACTCTCACACACTGGACCGCACCCAATTCCCCACCCTGTCTTCCACACTTTTTCCCACCCAAATCCGCTACCTCTCTCGCACACTGTACCACACCCAACTCCCCACCCTCTCTCTCACACTGTACCACACAAAATCACCCCACCCTCTCACACACTGTACCACACCCAACTCCCCACCCTCTCTCTCACACTGTACCACACAAAATCACCCCACCCTCTCACACACTGTACCACACCCAACTCCCCCCCCCTCTCTCACACACTATACATCAGGGATCTCCCCACCGTCTCTCACACGCTGTACCCCAGGCCTCTCCCCACCCTATCTCACACACTGTATCCCATCCAACTCCCTACCCTCCGACACAGTCTGTACCCCGGG
The DNA here is from genome assembly GCF_964194155.1 of Cetorhinus maximus. Taxonomy (NCBI): domain Eukaryota; kingdom Metazoa; phylum Chordata; class Chondrichthyes; order Lamniformes; family Cetorhinidae; genus Cetorhinus; species Cetorhinus maximus. Next base: position 24,385 of record NW_027596154.1, read on the forward strand.
CATCTCCACACCGCCTCTCTCACACTGTACCCCATTCAACTATCTATCCTCAGACAAACTCTGCTACCCAGGGTACTGCCCCACTTCTCACACACACTGTAGCCCAGGCATCTCCCCACCCTCCAATACACTCTGTACCCCAGGCATCTCCCCACCCTTTCTCACACACTGGACCCCACCCAACTCCACACCCTCTTGCACGCACTGGACCCCACCCAACTCCACACCCTCTCTCACACACTGGACCCTACCCAACTCTGCACCCTATCTCACACAGTGGACCCCACCCAACCACCCACCCTCTCTCACACACTGGACACCACCCAACTGCCCACCCACTCACACACTGTACTCCACTCAGCTCCCCACCCTCTCTCACACACTGCATCCCAGGCATCTCCCCACCTTCTCACATACACTGTACCCCAGGCATCTCTCCACCCTCTCACACACACTGTACCCTATCCAACTCACTACCCTCCAACACACTCTGGACCCCAGGCAGCTCCCCACCCTCTCTCACACACTGGACCCCACCCAACTGCGCACCCACTCACACACACTGTACTCCACTCAACTCCCCAACCTCTCTCACACACTCTACCCCAGGCATCTCCCTACCTTTTCTCACACCCACTGTACCCCAAGCACCTCCCCACCCACAAACAAACACTGTACCCCAGGCAACTCCCCACCTTCTCACACACACTGTACCCTGTGCAACTCACTACCCTCCAACACACTCTGGACCCCAGGCATCTCCCCACCCTTTCTCACACACTAAACCCCACCGAACTCCACCCCCTCTCTCACACACTGTACCCCACCCAACACCCCAACCTCTCACACACGCTGGATTCCCACCCAACTCCCCAACCTCTCGCACACACTTGACCCCACCAAACTCCCCACTCTCTCACAGACACTGTACCCCAGGTGTCTCGCCATCCTCTCTCACACACTGTACCCCATCCTACTCCCTACCCTCCAACACAGTCTGTACCCCAGGCATCTCCCCACCTTCTCATACACACTGGATCCTAGGCATCTCCCCACGCTCCAACTCACTCTGTACTCCAGGCATCTCCCCACCCTCTGACACACACTGTACACTATCCAACTACCTACCCTCCAACACACTCTGCACCCCAAGCATCTCCCCACCCACTCTCACACACTGGACCCCACCCAACTCCCCACCCTCTCACACTGTACCACACCCAACTCCCCACCCTCTCACACACTGTACCACACCCTACTCCCCACCCTCTCTCACACACTGTACCACACCCAAGCCCCTACCCTCTCACACACACGGTACCACACCAACTCCCCCCACTCTCTCACACACTATACCCCAAGGATTTCCCCACCCTCTCTCACACGCAGTACCCCAGGCCTCTCCCCACCCTCTCACAAACATTGGACCCCACCCAACTCCCCACCCTCTCACACACACTATACTCCACTCAACTCCCCACCATCTCTCACACACTGTATCCCATCCAACTCCCTTCCCTCCAACACACTCTGTACCCCAGGCATCTCCACACCGCCTCTCACACACTGTACCCCATCCAACTATCTAACCTCTGACAAACTCTGCTACCCAGGGATCTCTCCCACCAACACACTCTGTACCCCAGGCATCTCCCTGCCCTCTCTCACACACTGGACCCCACCCAACTGCCCACCCACTCACACACACTGTACTCCACTCAACTCCCCACCCTCTCTCACACACTGTATCCCAGGCATCTCCACACCTTTTCACACACACTGTAGCCCAGGCATCTCTCCACCCTCTCACACACACTGTACCCAATCCAACTCATGACCCTCCAACACACTCTGGACCGCAGGCATCTCCCCACCCTCTGTCACACACTGGACCCCACCCAAATCCCCACCCTTTCTCACACACTGGACCCCACCCAACTGCCCACCCACTCTCACACACTGTACTCCACTCAACTCCCCACCCTCTCTCACACACTGTATCCCAGGCATCTCCACACCTTCTCACACACACTGTACCCCAGGCATCTCTCCACCCTCTCACACACACTGTACCCGATCCAACTCATGACCCTCCAACACACTCTGGACCGCAGGCATCTCCCCACCCTCTGTCACACACTGGACCCCACCCAAATCCCCACCCTTTCTCACACACTGGACCCCACCCAACTCCACACCCTCTTGCACACACTGGACCCCACCCAACTCCACACCCTCTCTCACACACTGGACCCTACCCAACTCTGCACCCTATCTCACACAGTGGACGCCACCCAACCACCCACCCTCTCTCACACACTGGACACCACCCAACTGTCCACCCACTCTCACACACTGTACTCCACTCAGCTCCCCACCCTCTCTCACACACTGCATCCCAGGCATCTCCCCACCTTCTCACATACACTGTACCCCAGGCATCTCTCCACCCTCTCACACACACTGTACCCTATCCAACTCACTACCCTCCAACACACTCTGGACCCCAGGCAGCTCCCCACCCTCTCTCACACACTGGACCCCACCCAACTGCGCACCCACTCACACACACTGTACTCCACTCAACTCCCCAACCTCTCTCACACACTCTACCCCAGGCATCTCCCTACCTTTTCTCACGCACACTGTACCCCAAGCACCTCCCCACCCACAAACAAACACTGTACCCCAGGCATCTCCCCACCTTCTCACACACACTGGATCCTAGGCATCTCCCCACGCTCCAACTCACTCTGTACTCCAGGCATCTCCCCACCCTCTGACACACACTGTACCCTATCCAACTACCTACCCTCCAACACACTCTGCACCCCAAGCATCTCCCCACCCACTCTCACACACTGGACCCCACCCAACTCCCCACCCTCTCACACTGTACCACACCCAACTCCCCACCCTCTCACACACTGTACCACACCCTACTCCCCACCCTCTCTCACACACTGTACCACACCCAAGCCCCTACCCTCTCACACACACGGTACCACACCAACTCCCCCCACTCTCTCACACACTATACCCCAAGGATTTCCCCACCCTCTCTCACACGCAGTACCCCAGGCCTCTCCCCACCCTCTCACAAACATTGGACCCCACCCAACTCCCCACCCTCTCACACACACTATACTCCACTCAACTCCCCACCATCTCTCACACACTGTATCCCATCCAACTCCCTTCCCTCCGACACACTCTGTACCCCAGGCATCTCCACACCGCCTCTCACACACTGTACCCCATCCAACTATCTAACCTCCGACAAACTCTGCTACCCAGGGATCTCCCCCACTTCTCACACACACTATACCCCAGGCATCTCCCCACCCTCCAACACACTCTGTACCCCAGGCCTCTCCGTGCCCTCTCTCACACACTGGACCCCACCCAACTGCCCACCCACTCACACACACTGTACTCCACTCAACTCCCCACCCTCTCTCACACACTGTATCCCAGGCATCTCCACACCTTCTCACACACACTGTACCCCAAGCATCTCTCCACCCTCTCACACACACTGTACCCAATCCAACTCATGACCCTCCAACACACTCTGGACCCCAGGCATCTCCCCACCCTCTGTCACACACTGGACCCCACCCAAATCCCCACCCTCTCTCACACACTGGACCCCCCTCAACTGCCCACCCACTCTCATACACTGTACTCCACTCAACTCCCCACCCTCTCTCACACGCTGTATCCCAGGCATCTTCGCCACCCTCTCACGCACACTGGACACCATCCAACTCCCTACCCTCCAACACACTCTGTACCGCATGCATCTCCCCACCAGTTCACACACACTGGATCCCAGGCATCTCCCCACGCTCTAACACACTCTGTACGCCAGGCATCTCCCCACCCTTTCTCACACACTAGTCCCCAAACAACTCCCCACCCTCTCTCACACACTGTACCCCCGGCACCTCCCCACCCTCCAACACACTCTGTACCCCAGGCATCTCCCCACCCTTTCTCACACACTAGACCCCACCCAACTCCCCACCCTCTCACACACACTGGACCCCATCCAACTTCACACCCTCTCTCACACACTGAACCCCACCCAACTCCCCATCCTCTCTCACACACTGTACCCTAGGCATCTCCCCACCCTCCCACACACTGGACCCCATCGAACTCCCTAGCCTCCGACACTCTGTACCCCAGGCATCTCCCCACCTTCTCACACACAATGTACCTCAGGCAGCTCCCCATGCTTTCTTATACACTAGACCCCACCCGTTTCCCCACCCTCTCTCATACAGTGAACCACACCCAACTCCCAACCCACTCTCACACACTGGACCCCATCCAAATCTACACGCTCTCTCACACACTGGACCCCACCCAACTTCCCATCCTCTCTCAAGCACTGTACCCCACCCAAATCCCCACTCTCTCTCACACACTGGACCCCACCCAACTCCCCACCCTCTCTCACACACTACCCCATCCAAGTCCCCACGCTCTCACACACACTGAACCCCATCCACCTTCCCACCATCTCACATACGCTGTACTTCACCCAACTCCCCACTCTCTCTCACACACTGTACCCCAGGCATCTCCCAACCCTCTCTCACACACTGTACTCTATCCAACTCACTACCCTCCAACACACTCTGGACCCTAGGCATCTCCCCACCCTCTCTCACACACTGGACCCCACCCAACTGCCCACCCACTCACACACACTGTACTCCACTCAACTCCCCAACCCCTCTCACACACACTACCCCAGGCATCTCCCTACCTTTTCTCACGCTGTACCCCAAGCACCTCCCCACCCTCAAACAAACACTGTAACCCAGGCATCTCCCCTCCTTCTCACACACACTGTACCCTATCCAACTCCGTACCCTCCAACACACTCTGGACCCCAGGCATCTCCCCACCCTTTCTCACACACTAAACCCACCGAACCCCACCCCCTCTCCATACACTGGACCCCACCCGACTCCACACCCCCTCTCACACACTGGACCCCACACAACTCTGCACCCTCTCTCACACAATAGAGCCCACCCAACTCCACAACCTCTCTCATACACTACCCCACCCTCTCTCGCACACTAGACCCCATGCAACTCCCTACCATCCAACACACTCTGTACCCCATGCATCTCCCCACCTTTGCACACACTGTGGATCCCAGGCATCTCCCCACCCTTTCTCACACACTAGTCTCCACCCAACTCCCCACACTCTCTCACACACTGAACGCCACACAACTCTGCACCCTCTCTCTCAAACTGGACCCCACCCACCTCCCCTCCCTCTCGCAGACACTGGACCCCACCCCATTACCCACCCTCTCACACACGCTGTACACCACCCAACTCAATACCCTCTCTCACACACTGTACCCCAGGCATCTCCCCATCCTCCCAGACACACTGTACCCCATCCAACACTAGACCCCACCCAACTCCCCACCCTCTCACACACACTGGACCCCATCCAACTCCACACCCTCTCTCACACACTGAACCCCACCCAACTCCTCTTCCTCTCTCACACACTGTACCCCAGGCATCTCCCCACCTTCTCACACACTGGACCCCATCCAACTCCCTAGCCTCCGACATTCTCTGTATCCCAGCATCTCCCAACTTCTCACACACAATGTACCACAGGCAGCTCCCCATGCTTTCTCACACATTAGACCACCCGTTTCCCCGCCCTCTCTCACACACTGAACCACACACAACTCCCAACCCTCTCTCACACACTGGACCCCATCCAACTCTACACGCTCTCTCACACACTGGACCCCACCCAACTTCCCATCCTCTCTCACGCACTGTACCCCACCCAACTCCCCACCCACTCACACACACTGTACTCCACTTAGCTCCCCACCCTCTCTCACACACTGTACCCCAAGCATCTCCCCACCTTCTCACACACACTGGATCCCAGGCATCTCCCCACGCTCCAACAAACTCTGTACCCCAGGCATCTCCCCACCCTTTCTCACACACACTGTACCCCAAGCACCTCCCCACCCTGAAACACACATTGTAACCCAGGCATCTCCCCACCCTCTGACACACACTGTTCCCTAGCCAACTCCCTACCCTCCAACACACTCTGGACCCCAGGCATCTCCCTACCCTCTCTCTCACATTTGACACCACCCTCTCACACACACAGTACGCCAATCGCCTCCCCACCCTCTCATACACACTGTACTCCACTCAACACCCCACCCCCTGTCACACACTGTACCCCACCCAACTACCTAACCTCCGACACAGTCTGTACCCAAGGGGTCTCCCACCCTTCTCACACACACTGTACCCCAGGCATCTTCCCACCCTTTCTCTCACACTAGACCCCACCCAATTCCCCACCCTCTCTCACACATTCAACCCCACCCAACTCTCCACCTGCTCTCACACACTGGACCCCACCCAACTCTGCACCCTCTCTCACACACTGTACTCCACTCGGCTCCCCACCCTCTCTCACACACTGTATCCCAGGCATCTCCCCACCTTCTCACATACACTGTACACCAGGCCTCTCTCCACCCTCTCACACACACTGTACCCTATCCAACTCACTACCCTCAATCACACTCTGGACCCCAGGCAGCTCCCCACCCTCTCTCACACACTGGACCCCACCCAACTGCCCACCCACTCATACACAGTGTACTGCACTGAACTCCCCAACCTCTCTCACACACACTACCCCAGGCATCTCCCTACCTTTTCTCACACACACTGTACCCCAAGCACCTCCCCACCCTCAAACAAACACTGTACCCCAGGCAACTCCCCACCTTCTCACACACACGTACCCTGTGCAACTCACTACCCTCCAACACACTCTGGACCCCAGGCATCTCCCCACCCTTTCTCACACACTAAACCCCACCGAACTCCACCCCCTCTCTCACACACTGGTCCCGACCCAACTCCACACCCTCTCTCACACACTGGACCCCACTCAACTCTGCACCCTCCCTCTCATACTAGAGCCCACCCAACTCCCCAACCTCTCTCACACACTACCCCACCCAACTCCCTACCCTCTCTCGCATCCTGGACCCCATCCAACTCCCTAACCTCCAACACACTCTGTACACCATGCAACTCCCCACCTTTTCTCACACACTGGATCCCAGGTATCTCCCCACCCTTTCTCATACACTAGTCCCCACCCAACTCGCCACCCTCTCTCACACACTGAACCCCACTTAACTCTGCACTCTCTCTCACACACTGGACCCCGCCCAACTCCCCACCCTCTCTCACACACTGAATGCCACCCAACTCTGCACGCTCTCACACACACTGAACCCCACCCAACTCCGCACCCTCTTCTCACACTGGACCCCACCCAACTCCCCACCCTCTCTCACATGCTGTACTCCACCCAACTCCCCACTCTCTCTCACACACTGTACCCCAGGCATCTCCCCAACTTCTCACACACACTGTACCCTATCCAACTCACTACCCTCCAAAACACTCTGGACCCCAGGCACCTCCCCACCCTCTCTCACACTGTACCCCACGCATCTCCCCACCCTCTCTCACACACTGTACCCTATCCAACTCCCTACCCTCCAACACATTCTGGACACCCGGCATCTCCCCACCCTTTCTCACATACTAAACCCCACCGAACTCCACCCCCTCTCCCACACACTGGACCCCACCCAACTCTGTACCCTCTCTCCGCACTGGAGCCTACCCAACTTCCCAACCTCTCTCTCACACACTACCCCACCCAACTCCCCACCCTCTCACACACACTGGACCCCACCCAATCCCCACACTCTCAAACACACTGGACCCCTCCCAACTCCCCACCCTCTCACACACAGTGCACTCCAATCAACTCCCCACCCTCTCTCACATGCTGTATCCCAGGCATCTTCCCACCCTCTCCCTCACACTGGACCCCATCCAACTCCCTACCCTCCAACACACTCTGTACCCCATGCATCTCCCCACCTTTTCACACACACTGGATCCCAGGCATCTCCCCACGCTCTAACACACTCTGTACCCCAGGCATCTCCCCACCCTTTCTCACACACTAGTCCCCACCCAACACCCCACCCTCTCTCACACACTGAACCCCACCCAACTCCGCACCCTCTCTCACACACTGGACCCCGTCCAACTTCCCACCCTCTCACACACGCTGTACTCCACCCAACTCCCCACCCTCTCTCACACACTGTACCCCTGGCATCTCACCACCCTCCCAGACACACTGTACCCCACCCAACTCCCCACCCACTCTCTCACACTGTACCACACCCAACTCCCCAACCTCTCTCACACACTGGACCACACCCAGGCCCCAACCCTCTCACACACACTGTGCCATACCAACTCCCCCACCTTTCTCACACACTATACCCCAGGGATCTCCCCACCCTCTCACGCTGTACCCCAGGCATCTCACCACCCTCTCACGCACATTGGACCCCACACAACTCCCCACCCTCTCACACAAACTGTACTCCACTCAACTCCCCACCCGCTCTCACACACTGTACCCCAAGCATCTCCCCACCCTATTTCACACACTATATCCCATCCAACTCCCTACCCTCCGACACACTCTGTACCCCGGACTTCTCCACAGCGCCTCTCACACACTGTACCCCATTCAACTATCTAACCTCCGACAAACTCTGTTACCCAGGGATTTCCACCACTTCTCACACACACTGTACCCCAGGCATCTCCCCTCCCTCCAACACACTCTGTACCGCAGGCATCTCCCCACCCTTTCTCACACACTGGTCCCCCCCAACACCCCACCCTCTCTCACACACTGAACCCCACCCAACTCTGCACTCTATCTCACACACTGGACCCCACCCTCTCTCACACACTGAACACCACCCAACTCTGCACCCTCTCTCTCATTCTGGACCCCACCCACCTCCCCTCCCTCTCACACACACTGGACCCCACCCAACTCCCTACCCTCTCACACACTCTGGACCCCGCCCAACTCCCCACCGTCTCACACACGCAGTACTCCACCCAACTCCCCACCCTCTCTCACACACTGTACCCCTGGCATCTCCCCACCCTCCCAGACACACTGTACCCCACCCAACCCCCCTACCTCTCTCACACACTGTACCCCACCCAACTCCCCACCCTCTCTCACACACTGTACCCCTGGCATCTCCCCACCCTCCCAGACACACTGTACCCCACCCAACCCCCCTACCTCTCTCACACACTGTACCACACCCAACTCCCCACCCTCTCTCACACACTGTACCACACCCAAGCCCCAACCCTCTCACACACACTGTACCACACCAACTCCACCCCCCCCCCCCCCCCCCCCCCCGCCCCCCCCCCCACACTCTGTACCCCAGGCATCTCCCCACCCTCTCACACACATTGGACCCCACTCAACTCCCCAGCCTCTCTCACACACTGTACCCCAGGCATCTCCCCACCCTATCTCACACACTGTATCCCATCCAACTCCCTACCCTCCGACACATTCTGTACCCCGGGCATCTCCACACCGCCTCTCACACACTGTACCCCATCCAACTATCTAACCTCCGAAAAACTCTGTTACCCAGGGATCTCCCCCACTTCTCGCACACACTGTACCCCAGGCATCTCCCCACCCTCCAACACACTCTGTACCCCAGGCATCTCCCCACCCTTTCTCACGCACTGGACCCCACCCAAATCCCCACCCTCTTCCACACACTGGACCCCACCCAACTCCACACCCTCTCTCACACATGGGCCCCACCCAACACTGCACCCTCTCTCACACTCTGGACCCCACCCAACCACCCACCCTCTCTCACACATTGGACCCCACCCAACTCTGCACCCTCTCTCACACACATTGTACCCCATCCATGTCCCACCCTCTCACAAACACTGTACCCCATCCAAATTTTGAGCTCTCTCACACACACTGTGACTCATCGCTACCCCGCCCCCTCTCTCTCACACTTTACCCCATCCACCTCCTCAGCCTCTGACACGCTGTACACCATCCAACTCCCCACCGTCTCAAAGACACACTCTACCCCATCCAACTCCCCATTCTCTCTCACACACAATGTACCCCATCCAACTCCCCACCTTCTCACACAAACACTTTACCCCATCCAACTCCCCATTCTCTCTCACACACTGTACCCCACCCTCTCTCCCACACACTGTACCCCATGCTACTCCCCACCCTCTCACACACACTATACCCCATCCAACTCCCCACCCTCTCACACACACTGTACCCCTTCCAACTCCCCATCCTCTCACACACACTACCCCATCCAACTCCCCATCCTCTCCCACAAACACAGTACCCCATCCAACTCTCCACCCTCTCACACACACTGTACCCCGTCCTCTCTCACACATACTGTACCCCATGCAACTCCCCACCCTCTCACACACACTATACCCCATCCAACTCCCCACCCTCTCACACACACCGTACCCCTTCCAACTCCCCACCCTCTCACACTACCCCATCCAACTTCCCATCCTGTCTCACACACACTGTATCCCTTCCAACCCTCCACCCACTGACCCACACAATGTACCCCATCCTCTCTCACACACACTGTACCCCATCTAAGTCCCTACCCTCTCAAAAACACACTGTTCCACATCAAACTCCCCACCCACTCTATCATCACTGCACCCCTTTCAACTCCCCACCCGTCTGAAACCCACTGTAGCCCATTCAACTCCCCTCCTTCTCACACACACTGAACCCCATCCAACACCCCGCCCACTCTCAGAGACTGCACTCCATCCAACTCCCCTCTCACCCTCACACACACTGTACCCTTTCCAACTCCCCACTCTCTCACACACACACTGTACCCCATCCAACTCCCCACCCTCTCACACACACACTGTACCCCAACGACCTCCCCACCCTTACACACACACACACACACACACACAGTACCCCATCCAATTCCCCACCTCTTCCACACTCTGTACCCCATCCATCTCCACACCCACTGTCTCACACACCCCATCCCTACCGTCTCACACACACACTGTACCCCATCCAACTCCTACTCTCTCACACACACAAACTGTACCTCATCCAACTCCCCCCGCCGTCACACACACAAACTGTACCCCATCCAACTCCCACCCTCTCACACACACTGAACCTCATCCAACTCTCCACCCTCTCTCAGACACTGCACTCTATCCAATGCCCCACCCTCTCTCACATGCACACTGGACCCATCCAACCCTCCACTCAGTCTCACACTCACTGTACCCCATCCAAGTCCCACCCTCTCTCACACACTGTACCACAGCCAAATAAGCAGCACTGTCACACACACTGTGACTTATCCAACTTCCCGCCCCCTCTCTCTCACACTTTGCCCCGTCCATCTCCTCTACCTCGCACACACTGTACCCCAACCATCTCCCACTCTCTCGCATACACACACACCCTGTACCCCATCCACCTCCCCACACACACACTATACCCCATCTAAGTCCCCACTCTCTCTCACACAATGTACCCCATCCAATTCCCCACACACACGCTATACCCCATCTAAGTCCCCATTCTCTCTCTCTCTTTCACTCACACACACACACACACTCTCTGCCCATCCAGCCCCCCACCTGGTCGCTCACTGTGCCCCATCCAATACCCACCGCTTCACACACATCTAACCCATCTTAGTCCCCACCGTCACTCACACATTGTACCTCATCCAATGCCCACCCGCTCACACACACACACTGTAACCCATCCAACCCCCCATCCTGTCTCACGCACATCGTACCCAATCCAAGTCCCACCCTCTCACAAACACTGTACCCCATCCAAATATCCAGCTCTCTCACAGACACTGTGACTCATCCCTATCCCGCCCCCTCTCTCTCACACTTTACCCCATCCACCTCCTCAGCCTCTGACATGCTGTACACCATCCAACTCCCCACCCTCTCAGACACACACTGTACCCCAACCACCTCCCCACCCTCTCACATATACACCCTGTACCCCATCCAACTCCCGCCCTCTCACACACACACTGTACTCCATCCACCTCCCTTCCCTCTCTCAGACACCACACCCCACCCAACTCTCCTCCTCCCCCACACACACACACATGCATCACACACTGTACCCCATTCAACTCCCCACTGTCACACACCCACTGTAACCCAGCCAACTCCCCAACTCTCTCACACAGACTGTGACCCATCCAACTCCTTGCCCCCCCCCTCACACTTTACCCCATCCACCTCACCACCCTCTCTTACTCACACTGTACCCCTTCCAACTACCCACCCTCTCACACACACATTGTACCCCATCCAACTCCCCACCCTCCAACACACTCTGGACCCCAGGCATCTCCCCACCCTCTCTCACACACAGGACCCGACCCAACTTCCCACTCTCTCTCACACTCTGTACCCCACCCACCTCCCCACCCTCTCACACACACTGTACCCCATCCAACTCCCCACCCTCACACACACTCTGTACCACATCCATCTCCCCACCCTCTCTCAACCACTGTACCCTATCCAACTCCATAACCTCCAACACACTCTTGAACCCAGGCATCTCCCCACCCTCTCTCACACACTGGACCCCACCCAACTCCCCACCATCTCTCACACACTGGACCCCACCCAACTCCCCACCCTCTCACACACAGAATGTACCCCAACCAACTTCCCAGCCTCTCTCACACAAACATTGTACCCCATCCAACTCCACACCCTCTCACTCCCACACTGTACAGCACCCAACATCTCACCCCCTAACACACTGTACCCCACCCAACTCCCCACCCTCTCTCAGACACACTGTACCCCAACTAACACTCCACCCTCTCACAAACACACACACGCAGGACCCCATGCATCTCCCAAGCCTCTCTCTGTCTCTCTCTATCTCTCTTTCACTCACTCACACTCACAGTACCACATTGAACTCCACAACCTCTCACAGGCTCTACCCCATCAGACTCCCCACATTCTCGCACACTGTACCCCATCCCGTTGCGCACCCTCTCACACACACTCTGTACGCCATCAAAATCCCCACCCTCACACACACGCACTGTACCCCTTCCAACCCCCCTCCCTCTCATACACACTGTACCCCATCCAATTCCCCACCCCCATACACATGAACTTTACCCCATCCAACTCTCCTCCCTCCTTCTCACACACATTGTACACCATCCAAATCCCCACCCTCACACAAAGTCACTGTACCCCTTCCAACCCCCCTCCCTCTCACACACACTGTACCCCATCCAATTCCCCACCCCCATACACATGAACTTTACCCCATCCAACTCTCCTCCCTCTCTCTCACACACAATGTACCCCATCCAACTCCCCACCTTCTCACACATACACTCTACCCCATCCAACTCCCCATTCTCTCTCACACACACTGTACCACATCCAACTTCCCATCCTCTCTCACACACACTGTACCCCATCCAACTCCCCACCCTCTCACACACACTGTACCCCTTTCAACTCCCCATCCTCTCGCACACACTACCCCATCCAACTTCCCATCCTGTCTCACGCACACTGTACCCCATCCAACTCCCCATCCTCTCCCACACACACTGGACTCCATCCAACTCTCCACCCTCTCACACACACTATATCCCATCCAACTCCCCACCCTCTCACGCACACTGTACCCCATCCTCTCTCACATACACTGTACCCCATGCAACTCCCCACCCTCTCACACACACTATACCCCATCCAACTCCCCACCCTCTCACACACACTATACCCCTTCCAACACCCCACCCTCCCACACACACTGTACCCCTTCCAACTCCCCACCCTCTCACACACACTACCCCATCCAACTTCCCATCCTGTCTCACACACACTGTACCCCATCCAACCCTCCACCCTCTGACACACACAATGTACCCCATCATCTCTCAGACACACTGTACCCCATCGAAGTCCCTACCCTCTAAATAACACACTGTTCCACATCAAACTCCCCACCCACTCTATCACACACTGCACCCCTTTCAACTCCCCACCCGTCTCATACACACTGTACCCCATCCAACTCCCCTCATTTCACACACACTGAACCCCATCCAACACCCCGCCCACTCTCAGAGACTGCACCCCATCCAACTTCCCTCTCACCCTCACACACACACTGTACCCTTTCCAACTCCCCACTCTCTCACACACACACTGTACCCCATCCAACTCCCCACCCTCTCACACACACATTGTACCCCAACAACCTCCCCACCCTTACACACACATACACACACACACACACACACACACACTGTACCCCATCCAATTCCCCACCTCTCCCACACACTGTACCCCATCCAATTCCCCACCTCTCCCACACACTGTACCCCATCCAATTCCCCACCTCTCCCACACACTGTACCCCATCCAACTCCCAACCTTCTCACACACACTTTACCCCACCGAACTCCCAAACCACTGGCACACAAACTGTACTCCATCCATCTCCCCACCCATTGTCTCACACACTGTACCCCATCCCTACCGTCACACATACACTGTACCCCATCCAATTCCTACTCTCTCACACACACTGAACTTCATCCAACTCCCCACCCTCTCTCAGACACTGGACTCTATCCAATGCCCCACCCTCTCTCACATGCACACTGGACCCATCCAACCCCACACTCAGTCTCACACTCACTGTACCCCATCCAACTCCCACCCTCTCTCACACACTGTACCACAACCAAATAAGCAGCACTCTCACACACACTGTGACTTATCCAACTCCCCGCCCCCTCTCTCTCACACTTTGCCCCGTCCATCTCCTCAGCCTCTGACACACTGTACACCATCCAACTCTCCACCGTCACTCTCACACCCTGTACCCCATCCAACTCCCCACACACACACTGTACCCCATCTAAGGCCCCACCCTCTCTCTCTCTCACACACACACACACACACACACACACACTCTCTCTGCCCATCCAGCCCCCCACCTGGTCGCTCACTGTGCCCCATCCAATACCCACCATCTCACACACATCTAACCCATCTTAGTCCCCACCATTACTCATACATTGTACCTCATCCAACGCCCGCCCGCTTACACACACACACTGTACCCCATCCAACCCCCCATCCTGTCTCACACACATTGTACCCCATCCAACTCCCGCCCTCTCACACACACACTGTACCCCATCCACCTCCCTGCCCTCTCTCAGACACCGCACCCCACCCAACTCTCCTCCTCCCACACACACACACACACACACACACCACACACTGTACCCCATTCAACTCCCCACTGTCACACACCCACTGTAACCCAGCCAAATCCCCAGCTCTCTCACACAGACTGTGACCCATCCAACTCTTTGCCCCCCACCTCACACTTTACCCCATCCACCTCCCCACCCTCTCTTACTCACACTGTACCCCTTCCAACTCCCCACCCTCTAACACACACATTGAACTCCATCCAACTCCCCACCCTCACACACACACTGTACCACATCTAAGTGCCCACCCTCTCTCACACACTGGATCCGACCCAACTCCCCACCCTCTCACACACACTGTGCCCCATCCAACTGCCCACCCTCACACACACTCTGTACCACATCCATCTCCCCACCCTCTCTCACACACTGTACCGTATCCAACTCCATAACCTCCAACACACTCTTGAACCCAGGCATCTCCCCATCCTCTCTCACACACTGGACCCCACCCATCTCCCCACCCTCACACACTGGACCCCACCCAACTCCTCACCCTCTCTCACACACTACCTCATCCAACTCCCCACCCTCTCACACACAGAATGTACCCCAACCAACTTCCCAGCCTCTCTCACACAAACATTGTACCCCATCCAACTCCACACCCTCTCACTCCCACACTGTGCAGCACCCAACATTCCACCCCCTAACACACTGTACCCCACCCAACTCCCCACCCTCTCTCAAACACACTGTACCCCATCCAACACCCCACCCTCTCACAAACACACACACACTGGACCCCATGAATCTCCCAAGCCTCTCTCTCTTTCTTTCACTTACACTCACACTCACAGTACCACATTGAACTCCACCACCTCTCACAGGCTCTACCCCATCAGACTCCCCACATTCTCACACACTGTACCTCATCCCATTGCGCACCCTTTCATACACACTCTGTACGCCATCCAAATCCGCATCCTGTTACACACACACTGTGTCCCATTCGAACTCCCATCCCTCTCACACACATTGTACACCATCCAAATCCCCACCCTCACACACATGCACTGCACCCCTTCCAACCCCCCTCCCTCTCACACACACTGTACCCCATCCAATTCCCCACCCTCACACACATGAACTCTACCCCATCCAACCCTCCTCCCTCTCACACATACTGTGCCCCATCCAACTGCCCACCCTCTCTCTCACACACAATGTACCCCATCCAACTCCCCACTTTCTCACAAACACACTCTACCCCATCCAACTCCCCATTCTCTATCACACACAATGTGCCCTATCCAACTCCCCACCTTCTCACACCACACACTCTACCCCATCCAACTCCCCATTCTCTCTCACACACACTGCACCCCATCCAACTCCCCATCCTCTCCCACAAACACAGTACTCCATCCGACTCTCCACCCTCTCACACACACTGTACCCCGTCCTCTCTCACTCACACTGTACCCCATGCAACTCCCCACCCTCTCACACACACTATACCCCTTCCAACTCCTCACCCTCTCACACTACCCCATCCAACTTCCCATCCTGTCTCACACACACTGTATCCCTTCCAACCCTCCACCCTCTGACACACACAATGTACCCCATCCTCTCTCAGACACTGCACCCCATCCAACTCCCCATCCTCTCCCACAAACACAGTACCCCATCCGACTCACCACCCTCTCACACACACTGTACCCCGTCCTCTCTCACACATACTGTACCCCATGCAACTCCCCACCCTCTCACACACACTATACCCCATCCAACTCCCCACCCTCTCACACACACTGTACCCCTTCCAACTCCCCACCCTCTCACACTACCCCATCCAACTTCCCATCCTGTCTCACACACACTGTATCCCTTCCAACCCTCCACCCACTGACCCACACAATGTACCCCATCCTCTCTCACACACACTGTACCCCATCTAAGTCCCTACCCTCTCAAAAACACACTGTTACACATCAAACTCCCCACCCATTCTATCATCACTGCAGCTCTTTCAACTCCCCACCCGTCTCATACACACTGAACCCAATCCAACTCCCCACCCTCTCACACACACATTGTACCCCATCCAACTCCCCACCCTCACACACACACTGTACCACATCTAAGTCCCCACCCTCTCTCTCACACTGTACCCCATCCAACTCCCCACCCTCTCACACACACACTGTACCCCAACAACCTCCCCACCCTTACACACACGCACACACACACACACTGTACCCCATCCAATTCCCCACCTCTCCCACACACTGTGCCCCATCCATCTCCCCACCCTCTCACACACACTGTACCCCATCGAACTCCGAAGCCACTGTCACATACTCTGTACTCTATCCATCTCCGCACCGACTGTCTCACACACTGTACCCCATCCTTACAGTCACACACACAAGGTACCCCATCCAACTCCTACTCTCTTGCACGCACAAACTGTACCTCATCCAACTCTGCCCCCCTCACATACACAAACTGTACGCCATCCAACTCCCACACTCTCATATGCACTGAACCTCATCCAACTCCCCACCCTCAGACACCACACCCCACCCAACTCTCCTCCTCCCACACACACACACGCTTCACACACTGTACCCCATTCAACTCCCCACTGTCACACACCCACTGTAACCCAGCCAACTCCCTAGCTCTCTCACACACTGGACCCGACCCAACTCCCCACCCTCTCTCACACTCTGTACCCCACCCAACTCCCCACCCTCTCTCACACACTGTACCCCAGGCATCTCCCCACCCTCTCTCACACACTGTACCCTACCCAACTCCATAACCTCCAACACACTCTTGAACCCAGGCATCTCCCCACCCTCTCTCACTCACTGGACCCCACCCATCTCCCCACCCTCTCTCACACACTGGACCCCACCCAACTCCTCACCCTCTCTCACACACTACCTCATCCAACTCCCCACCCTCTCACACACAGAATGTACCCCAACCAACTTCCCAGCCTCTCTCACACACACATTGTACCCCATCCAACTCCACACCCTCTCATTCCCACACTGTGCAGCACCCAACATCCCACCCCCTAACACACTGTACCCCACCCAACTCCCCACCCTCTCTCAAACACACTGTACCCCATCCAACACCCCACCCGCTCACAAAGACACACACGCTGGACCCCATGCATCTCCCAAGCCTCTCTCTCTCTCTCTTTCTTTCACTCACACTCACAGTACCACATTGAACTCCACCACCTCTCACAGGCTCTACCCCATCAGACTCCCCACATTCTCACACACTGTACCTCATCCCATTGCGCACCCTCTCACACACACACTGTACCCCATCCAACACCCCACCCTCTCACAAACACACACACGCTGGACCCCATGCATCTCCCAAGCCCCTCTCTCTCTCTCTCTCTCTTTCACTCACACTCACACTCACAGTACCACATTGAACTCCACAACCTCTCACAGGCTCTCCCCCATCAGACTCCCCACCCTCTCACACACACACTGTACCCGATCCAACTCCCCACCCTCACACATACACTGTACCACATCCATCTCCCCACCCACTGTCTCACACACTGTACCCCATCCAATTCCTCACCTTTCACACACTGCACCCTATCCAACTCCCAAGCCACTGTCTCACACACTGTACCCCATCCTACACCCCACCCTCTCACAAACACACACATGCTGGACCCCATGCATCTCCCAAGCCTCTCTCTGTCTCTCTTTCTTTCATTCACACTCACAGTACCACATTGAACTCCACCACCTCTCACAGGCTCTAACCCATCAGACTCCCCACCTTCTCACACACTGTACCTCATCCCATTGCGCACCCTCTCACACACACTCTGTACGCCATCCAAATCCGCACCCTCTTACACACACACTGTGTCCCATTCGAGCTCCCATCCCTCTCACACATATTGTACACCATCCAAATCCCCACCTTCACACACATGCACTGTACCCCTTCCAACCCCCCTCCCTCTCAAACACACTGTACCCCATCCAATTCCCCACCCTCACACACATGAACTCTACCCCATCCAACTCCCCATTCTCTCTCTCACACAATGTACCCCATCCAACTCCCCACCTTCTCACACACACACTCTACCCCATCCAACTCCCCATTCTCTCTCACACACACTGCACCCCAGCCAACTCCCCATCCTCTCCCACAAACACAGTACCCCATCCAACTCTCCACCCTCTCACACACACTGTACCCCGTCCTCTCTCACACATACTGTACCCCATGCAACTCCCCACCCTCTCACACACACTATACCCCATCCAACTCCCCACCCTCTCACACACACTGTACCCCTTCCAACTCCCCACCCTCTCACACTACCCCATCCAACTTCCCATCCTGTCTCACACACACTGTATCCCTTCCAACCCTCCACCCACTGACCCACACAATGTACCCCATCCTCTCTCACACACACTGTACCCCATCTAAGTCCCTACCCTCTCAAAAACACACTGTTACACATCATACTCCCCACCCACTCTATCATCACTGCACCCCTTTCAACTCCCCACCCGTCTCATACACCCTGTACCCCATCCAACTCCCCTCCTTCTCACACATACTGAACCCCATCCAACTCTCCACCCACTCTCAGAGACTGCACTCCATCCAACTCCCCTCTCACCCTCACACACACACTGTACCTTTCCAACTCCCCACTCTCTCACACACACACTGTACCTCATCCAACTCCCCACTCTCTCACACACACACTGTACCCCAACAACCTCCCCACCCTCACACACACACACACTGTACCCCATCCAATTCCC
Source organism: Cetorhinus maximus (assembly GCF_964194155.1). NCBI lineage: Eukaryota > Metazoa > Chordata > Chondrichthyes > Lamniformes > Cetorhinidae > Cetorhinus > Cetorhinus maximus. The sequence continues at coordinate 44,500 of NW_027596154.1, forward strand.
CACCCTCTCACACACACTGTGCCCCATCGAACTCCCAAGCCACTGTCACATACACTGTACTCTATCCATCTCCCCACCCACTGTCTCTCACACTGTACCCCATCCCTACCGTCTCACACACACATGGTACCCCATCCAACTCCTGCTCTCTTGCACACACAAACTGTACCTCATCTAACTCTGCCCCCCTCACATACATAAACTGTACCCCATCCAACTCCCACCCTCTCATACACACTTAACCTCATCCAACTCCCCACCCTCTCTCAGACACTGCACTCTATCCAATGCCCCACCCTCTCTCACATGCACACCGGACCCATCCAACCCCCCACTCAGTCTCACACTCACTACTCCATCCAAGTCCCACCCTCTCTCACACACTGTACCACAGCCAAATACCCAGCTCTCTCACACACACTGTGACTCATCCAACTCCCCACCCCCTCTCTCTCACACTTTGCCCCGTCCATCTCCTCAGCCTCTGACATACTGTACACCGTCCAACTCTCCACCCTCACACACACACACCCTGTACCCCATCCAACTCCCCACCCTCTCACACACACACCCTGTACCCCATCGAACTCCCCACATACACACACTGTACCCCATCCAACTCCCCACCCTCTCTCCCACACTGCACCCCATCCAACTCCCCTCCCTCTCATACACACTGTACCCCATCCAACTCCTCACCCTCACACGTGCGCGCACACACACACACACACACACTCTGCCCATCCAGCCCCCCACCCAGTTGCTCACACAGTGCCGCATCCAATCCCCACCCTCACACACACATCTAACCCATCTTTAGTCTGCACCATCACTCACACATTGTACCCCATCCATCTCCCTGCCCTCTCTCAGACACCACACCCCACCCAACTCTCCTCCTCCCACACACACACGCATCACACGCTGTACCCCATTCAACCCCCACTGTCACACACCCACTGTAACCCAGCCAACTCCCCAGCTCTCTCACACAGACTGTGACCCATCCAACTCCTTGCCCCCCTCCTCACACTTTACCCCATCCACCTCCCCACCCTCTCTTACTCACACTGTACCCCTTCCAACTCCCCACCCTCTCATACACACATTGTACCCCATCCAACTCCCCACCCTCACACACACTGTACCACATCTAAGTCCCCACCCTCTCTCACACACTGTACCTCATCCTACTCCCCACCCTCTCACATACACACTGTACCCCATCCACTCCCGACCCTCTCACACACACTGTACCCCATCTAAGTCCCCACCCTCACACACACACTGTACCCCATCCATCTCCCCACCCACTGTCGCACACACTGTACCCCATCCAATTCCTCACCTTTCACACCCACTGCACCCTATCCAACTCCCAAGCCACTGTCACACACTCTGTACCCCATCCATCTGCCCACCCACTGTCTCTCACACTGTACCCCATCCAACCCCCCACCTTCTCACACACAGTTTAGCCCATCCAACTCCCCAAACTCTCACAGACTGTATCCCATGCAACTTTCCCACCCTGACACACACGCTGTACCCCATCCATCTCCCCACCCACTGTCTCTCACACTGTACCCCATCCAACCCCCCACCTTCTCACACACACAGTTTAGCCCATCCAACTCCCCAAACTCACACAGACTGTACCCCATGCAACTTCCCCACCCTCTCACACACACTGTACCCCATCCAGCTCCCCACCCACTCTCTCGCACACTGTACCCCATCTAGCTCCCCACCCACTCTCTCGCGCACTGTACCCCATCTAGCTCCCCACCCACTCTCTTGCACACTGTACCCCATCCAACTCTCCACCCTCTCACAGACACGCTGTACCCCATCCAATGGCCCACCCTCTCTCACACACGTAATATGCCAACCAACTCACCGTCCTCCTACACACACTGTGGCCCATCCACCTCCCTACCCACTTTCACACGCTGCACCCCATCCAACTCTCCTCCCACACACACACACACACACACACACAGTGCCCCATCCAACTCCCCGCCCTCCCTCTCTCAGACTGTACCCTATCCAACTCCCCACCCTCACACACATTGTACATCTCCCAACTCCCCATCCTCTCACATGCTATGCACTGACTACATCCCTGACATTTTGATGTGTGTTATTTTAGCAGTTGGCTGTTCGCCCACCTGCTGCTTCGTATTCTTGTCCCTGCCCTGTGAACACAGAAGCCTAACGCATTCCCCTTGGGACATGGGTTGCAATCCCAAATGCAAGCTGGTGGAATATAAAATGGATGAATATATCTGGAATATAAAGCTTGTCTCAATTATGGTGTCGATGACTACTGTAACAACCCATCTGGTTCACTAATGTCCTTTAGGGAAGGAAATCTGTTGCCCTTACCCGGTCTGGCTTATGTGTGACTCCAGACTCACAGCAACATGGCTGACTCTTAACTGTCCTCTGAAATTACAGTTAGGGATGGATGGCAAATACTAGTGTTGTCAGGGCCACATCCCATGAAAGAATAAAAGGTAATGTTTTAGAGTGCTCTCCAGCTGAGCATTGGACTTGGCACAGAGGGAGCTGTGCATTTCCCTTAGGCTTTCTTTCATCTGCTATTAGAATCACAGATTAACAGAATCACACAGTGCAGAAGAGGCTCTTCGGCCCATTGAGTCTGCACCGACATGTGAGAAACACCTGACCTACCTACCTAATCCCATTTACAAGCACTTGGCCCAAAACCTTGAATGTTATGACGTGCCAAGTGCTCATCCAGGTACTTTTTAAAGGATGTGAGGCAACCCGCCTCCACCACCCTCCCAGGCAGCGCATTCCAGACTGTCACCGCCCTCTGGGTAAAAAAGTTTTTCCTCACATTCCCCCCTAAACCTCCTTCCCTCACCTTAAACTTATGTCCCCTCGTGACTGACCCTTCAGCCAAGGGGAACAGCTGCTCCCTATCAACCCTGTCCATGGCCCTCATAATCTTGTACACCTCGATCAGGACGCCCCTCAGTCTTCTCTGCTCCAACGAAAACAACCCAAGTCTATCCAACCTCTCTTCGTAACTTAAATGTTTCATCCCAGGCAACAGCTTGGTGAATCTACTCTGCACCCCCTCCAGTGCAATCACATCCTTCCTATAATGTGGCGACCAGAACTGCACACAGTACTCCAGCTGTGGCCTCACCAAGGTTCTATACAACTCCAACATGACCTCCCTACTTTTGTAATCTATGCTTTGATTGATAAAGGCAAGTGTCCCATATGCGTTTTTCACCATCCCACTAACATGCCCCTCTGCCTTCAGAGATCTCTGGACACACACGCCAAGGTCCCTTTGTTCCTCAGAACTTCCTAGTGTCATGCTGTTCATTGAATACTTCCTTGTCAAATTACTCCTTCCAAAGCGTATCACCTCACATTTTTCAGGGTTAAATTCCATCTGCCACTTATCTGTCCATTTGACCATCCCGACTATATTTTCCTGTAGCCCAAGACACTCAACCTCACTATTAACCACCCAGCCAATCTTTGTGTCATCCGCAAACTTACTAATCGTACCTCCCACATAGTCATCTATGTCGTTTATATAAATGACAAATAATAGACCCAGCACAGATCCCTGTGGTATGCCACTGGACACTCGCTTCCAGTCACTAAAGCATCCTTCTGTCATCACTCTGTCTCCTACAACTAAGCCAATTTTGAATCCACCTTATCAAATTACCCTGTATCCCATGTGCATTTGCCCTCTTTATAAGTCTCCCTTGTGGGACCTTGTCAAAGGCTTTGCTGAAATCCATATAAACTACATCAACTGCATGCCCTCATCTACAAACCTGGTCACGTCCTCAAAAAAATCAAATTTGTTAGGCATGATCTCCCTTTGACAAAGCCATGCTGACTATCCCTGATCAAACCTTGCCTCTCCAAGTGGAGATAGATTCTCTCCTTCAGAATTTTCTCCAATAGTTTCCCTACCACTGACGTGAGACTCACTGGTCTGTAGTTCCCTGGCTTATCTCTACAACCCTTCTTAAATAGCGGAACCACATTAAGCTGTTCTCCAGTCCTCTGGCACCTCCCCAGAGAGGAATTAAAAATTTGGGTCAGAGCCCCTGCGATCTCCCTTGCCTGGAGATTTGTCAATTTTTAAACCTGCCAACACCTCCAATACCTTGTCACTCCCTATATCAATTTGTTTAAGAACCTTGCAGTCTCTCTTCCCGAGTTCGATACCTTCATCCTCATTCTCTTGGATGAAGACGAATGTGAAGTATTCATTCAACACTCTACCAATGTCCTCTGGCTCCACCCATAGATTGCCCCCTTGGTCCCCTATGGGCCCTATTCTTTCCCTGGTTATCCTCTTTCCATTGATATACTTATAGAATATCTTGGGATTTTCCCTACTTTTACCAGCAAGAGCTTTCTCATAATCTCCTCTTTGCTCTCCTAATTGCTTTCTTAAGCTCCACCCTGCACTTTCTGTACTCCACTAATACCTCCGCTGATTTGCTTCCCTTGTACCTGCTAAAAGCCCCTCTTTTCCTTCTCATCGTAACCTGAATATTAGGGCTGTGGTATCTTCTCTACCTTTTGGCAAGTTGCTACTTATCTGTGTTTTGTAATGAATGGAGAGACTGAGACTACCTGCATTGCAGTCTGGGCGTTGAATGTATTGATGTGTCTGCCCTACTGTTTTCAGATTGTGGTTTAGAATCCCAGAGCATTAAGAAATGTTCCCTTCTCCTTGTGGAATTCATCCCTGATTCCCTTGCTAAGCTTCTAATTGGGCATGTTTTTGCAGGGAGACATTGTCCAATTGGATGTGTTGCTGGGATGAGAGACTGTGAGGGTGGATCCTATTGACTGCTGTGTCAAATTTCTTCAAGGGAATGTGTGCTCCCTGCTAATTTTGCATTGTCTAAATGACCATTTAGAGTATTGACCATACAGGGGACTGCTTGAAAATCTGACACTCTGACCTTGTCACACCATTGCAGGGTTTCCTACGAAAATGAGTTCAAGAAGGAATTTGTAACGTTTGACTTCACCCATGAATCTGGAGCTCGATTGAACTGGGCCAGACAAGGCCCACTTCCAATGCCACGTGAGTAGCTTGCACCATGTCTATGACTCAAGTAGCAAGAATCAAACAAAACTTTTCCCCACCCCATCTCCAAAGAACTCCCTTCCTAACAAGTACTGTGGGTGTACCTAAACCACATGGACTGTAGCGGCTCAAGAAGTCAGCTCACCACCATCTTCTCAAAGGCAATTAGAGATGGGCAAGAAATGCTGACCTAGCCAGCGATGCCCACATCCAGTAAATGAATAAAATAAATCTTCTGGTTTCCGATCGTTAAAGACTGAACTACAACCCAAGTTGCAAGTCAGGATCTTGCCGAAGTCCTCATGTGCTGACCTCCATAGGAATTGCCCAGCAAGCCTGAAATTCCAATCGGCAATTCCCCTGCTCCCCAGGACTTTCTGCAAATGTCTCCAACTCTGAATTAGAGTCGGAGACTTGGGAAAGTTCCACAGTACCTGGATAGTTACGCAGGAAATGTTAGACAGCTTAAAACCTAGTCTAACCCCGACACACCAGCTAGCCCCCGACCTGACTAACCAGCCCCAGAGCAGACTGCCCCTTCTGACCTGAACTGAAGACACCATGACTCACCTACACAATTTCACACCTACCCACCTGCCACCTCAACCACCTGCCACCCTACCCACCCACCACCCCACCCACCCGCCATCCTACAGATATGTCCCTGTACCCACCTGCCACTCTACCCACCTAACATCGTACCAACCTGCCCTTGAAGCCATGTTCCACCTTAACTGCCTGCCACCTCACCTACCTGCCTTCTGCCACCCTACCCACCTGCTACCTGACCCACATGTCACCCGACCCACTTTCCACCTCACCAACCTACCCACTCACTTACCCACCTACCACCTTTATTCATTCACATACCTCATTTACCCATTTACTAACATTCACACTGGGCATTTAAACTGGTAGTAAAAGGGGGCATGCCCTGTCTTCCCCTGGCCCCACTGTGATCTGATGGAGTTTTCTGACTGCCAGACTAGCTGGAAGACCGGACAAGAAATGCGGAGCTAGTTGAAGTGGCAGAAAGTTCAAGGGAGCGGCAATCCAATGATGATTGGCACTCCTCAGAAGACCTGGGCCAATATTTACAGCACAGAAACAGACCATTCAACCAGCAGGGTGTTCATGTTCCACACGAGCCTCCTTTCACCCTACTACATAGGAACAAAGGAAATAGGAGCTGCAGTAGGCCATTCAGCTTCTCGAGCCTGGTCCACTATTCAACTAGATCATGACTGATTGTCTACCTCAATGCCTTTTTCCCGCACTATCCCCAGATAGGGATATCAAGGGTGATGTCATTAGTATCTCCAAATCTATCGATTTCTGCCTTGGACATCCTCAATGACTGAGCTTCCACAGCCCTTTGGGATAGAGAATTCCAAAGATTCACCACCCTTTGAGAGAAGCAATTCCTCTTCTTCTCAGTTCTCAATGGCTTGGCCCTTATTCTGAGATTGTGTCCCCTGGTTCTGGAGCCCCCCCCAGCTAAGGGAAACATCCTTTCTGTATAAACCCTATCTGGTTCCTTAAGAATTTTGTAAGTTCCAATGAGATCATCTCTCATTCTTCAAAACTCTAGAGAATACAGGCCATGCCTCCTCAATCTCTCCTCATAAAACAGTCCCGCTCCATCCCAGGGATTAGTCTGATGAACTTTCATTGCACTCCCTCTATGGCAAGTATATCTTTCCTTAGATAAGGAGACTAAAACTCTACAGAGTACTCCAGGTTAGGTCTCACTAAGGCTCTACACAATTGCAGCAAGACATCTATACTCCTGTAGTCAAATCCTCCTGCGATAAAGGCCAACATACCATTTGCCTTCCTAATTGCTTGCTGCACCTACATGTTAGTTTACAGTTTCTCATGAACAAGGACATCCAGGTCCCTTTGGACACTTCCCAATCATCCCAAAAAAATACTCTACACCTCCGTTCCTCCTGCCAAAGTGGATAACTTCACATTTCCCACATTATAGTCCATCTGCCATGTTCTTGCCTACTCACTAAGTCTGTCCATGAACCCCATTGAAGCTTCTTTGCATCATCCTCACAACTCACCTTCCCACCTAGTTTTGTGTCATCAGCAAACTTGGAAATATTGCATTTGGTCCCCACGTTCAAATCATTGATATATATTGTGAACAGCTGGGGCCTAAGTGCTGATCCTTGACGTACCCCACTGGTCACAGCCTGCCAACGCGTGAATGACCCATTTATTCCTACTCTCTGTTTTCTGACCATTAGCCAATTCTCAATCCATACCAGTATATTATCCTTTGTCCCATGTGCTCTAATTTTATTTACTAACCTCCTGTGTGGGACCTTATCAAAAGCCTTCTGAAAATCCAAATACACCACATCCACTGGTTCCCCCTTTTGTTAGTAATATCCTTAAAAAAAACTCCAACAGGTTTGTCAAACATGATTGTCCTTTCATTAACCCATGTTTACTCTGCCCAATTCTTTTCTAAATGTCCAGTTATCACATCCTTTACAATAGATTCTAATATTTTCCCGACTATTGATATAAGGCTGACAGGTCTGTCGTTCCCTGTTTTCTCTCTCCCTCCTTTCTGAAATAGTGGGGTGACATTTGCTGCCTTCCAATCTGCAGGAACCATTCCAGAATCTAAAGAATCTCGAAAGATGATCACTAATGCATCCACTATCTCTATAACCACCTTTTTCAACACTCTGGGATGCCAATCATTGGGTCCAGGAAATTTATTAACTTTCAAGTCCCATTAATTTCTCCAGTAGTACTTTTTTTTAAACTAATACTAATTTCTTTCAGTTCCTCATTCTCATTAGTCCCGTGATTCTCTATTATTTCTGGGAGGTTATTTGTGTCTTTCACCATGAAGACAGGCACAAAGTAATTATTTAGCTTCTCTGCCAGTTCCCTATTCCCCATAAATTCTACTGTCTCAGGACATGTAATGGACCCACATTTGTCTTTGCAAACCTATGGAAGCTTTTACAGTCTATTTTTATGTTTCTTGCTAATTTACATTCATTTTCAATTCTCCCTTTATCAGTTGCTTGGTCTTCCTTTGCTAAATTCATCTAACTCTATCAGGATATACTTTGTTTCCTTTCTCCCTCTAGCTTTCCCTTAAAAGCATCTAAAAACATTTGCCTCAGCTATTCCATATGATCGCGAGTTCCACATTCTAACTGTCCTCTGAGTAAAGAAATTTTCCCCGAATTCCTTATTGCTTTTGTTAACGGCTATCTCATTTATGGTCTCTAGTTTCAGACTCTCCTGTAAATTTTCTCTAGGTCTACCCTATCAGGCCCCTTCATAATTTTAAAGACTTCCATCAGGTCACCTCTTAGTCTTCTCTTTGTAGAAAAAAAGAGCCTCGGCCTGTTCAGTCTTTCCTGATCGGTATGGCGCTTAGTTTTGATATTTTGGTATAAAAGAGGTGAAATATTTGTGACTGTTTATGATGTTGGTATAAATATTTCACAATGATGAACCAAATAGTATCTTAATGCTGTTCCCCAAGGGACTGGTGTGAAGGGAATAGTCTGACAGGGGGTTGTCATTGTTATTTTGGTATTGGGTAGATGCTAGAAGAGCATAACAAATAGGAACAGGAGTAGAGCATTTGACCCCTCGAGCCTGCTCTGCCATTCAATAAGATCATAGACGATCTGATTGTGGCCACAACTCCATTTTCCTATCTGCCCCCATGTTGATCAAAAAGCCACCACTAGTCTCTGGGGAAGAGAATTCTAAACATTAATGACCCTCTGAAAGAAGAAATTCCTCCTCATCTCCATCTTAAATGGGAGACTCCTTGGGCAGGATTTTTGGGTCGTCGGACAGGCGTAGCCAGGAAATGGGACATCGCCCACGATCAGCCCCGCAAGTGTGAAAGGCGCACTGAGAAGCTCAGCGTTGCCGGGTGGAGATGGGAGGAGGGCGAACGCTGAAGTCTGCATGGGTGCGGAGGAGCGCGCAATGAAAGCTCCCTGTAGGCAGAGAGCTGCCTCAGGGAGCTGAAGAATTTAAAATCAATGAATAAAGGAATTAAAAATCCAGAAATATGTCCACACATGGGACTCACTCAGCCTATCATGTAGATAACAAAAATGCTGCACAAACATTTTACTTTTATTTTTAATTAACATTGGAAACCTCATCCCGCCTGTGGATGAGGTTTCCTCAAAAGCCCAAAGGCTGCCTGGCTGATTCACTGGCCCGCCAACTGTAACGTTGGGCAGATCGCGAAAAAATGTAGCTAATTAATTGGTTAATAGCCTTAATAGGCCTCTTAACTGTCGGCAGGAGGGCTGCCAACTCTCACGCGCGCCCACCCATTGAAATATCGCATGAGTGCGTGATGACGCGAGATGCTCACCCGATGTCATCGTGCATTATTTCACGCTTGGGCATGTTGGGTGCGCGCCTGCACGCACAGCTGAAAATCCTGCCCCTATTTCTTTTTAACGTGGCCCCTAATTCTAAATTCGAGGGAAAATGTCCTCTCAGCATCTACCCTGTCACACCCCCTCAAAATCTTTTATCGCAGAATCACAGAACATTTACAGTGCAGACGGAGGCCATTCGGCCCATTGAGTCTGCACTGGCTCTCTGAAAGAGCTTTCCACCTCGTCCCTCTACCCTGCCTTATCCCCATAACCTTGCACATTCTCTCTTTACAGATAGCAATCCAATTCCCATTTGAAATCATCGACCAAAGCTGCCTTCACCAGCCGCTCAGGAAGTTTGTTCCAGACTCCAACCAACTGCTGGGTGAAAAAAAAAAATCCTCGCATCACTTTACACCTTTTGCCCATTATTTTGAATCTGTGCCCTCTAGTTCTTGATGTCTCCGGGAACAGTTTCTCACTATTTACCCTATCCATACCCCTCAGGATCTTGAACACCTCTATCAAGTCTCCTCTCAGCCTTCTTTTCTCCAAGGAAAACAAGGGGACATAAGTTCAAGGTGAGGGGCAGGAGGTTTAGGGGGGATGTGAGGAAAAACTTTTTTACCCAGAGGATGGTGATGGTCTGGAATGTGCTGCCTGGGAGGGTGGTGGAGGCAGGTTGCCTCACATCCTTTAAAAAGTACCTGGATGAGCACTTGGCACTTCTTAACATTCAAGGCTATGGGCCAAGTTCTGGTAAATGGGATTAGGTAGGTCAGGTGTTCCTCACGTGTCGGTGCAGACTCGATGGGCTGAAGGGCCTCTTCTGCACTGAGTGATTCTGTGATTCTGTGATAACAGTCCCAACCTCTCCAATCTACCCTCATAACTACAGTTCTTTACGCCTGGAATCATTCTTGTGAATCTCCTCTGTACTTTCTCCAATGCCTTCACATCCTTCCTCAAGTATGGCACCCAGAACTGGACACAGTACTCCAGATGGGCCTAACTAGTGTCTTATACAAGTTCAACACGAACTCCTTATATGTTTCAATATGATCATCTCTCATTCTTCTAAACTCCAACGAGTATTAGCCCAATCTGCTCAACCTTTCCTCATAAGACAAACTCCTTCATCCCAGGAATCAGCCAAGTGAACATTCCCTGAACTGTTTCCAATGCAAGATATCCCTCCTGTAGTAGGGAGGCCAAAATTGCACACAGTACTCAGTATTGGTGTGCTCTCACCAATATCCTATACAGTTGTACCAAGATGTCTCTATTTTTATACTCCATTCCCCTTGCAATAAAGGCCAACACTCCATTTGCCTTCCTAATTACTTGCTGCACCTGAATGCTATCTTTTTGTCATTCATATATGAGGACACCCAGATCCCTCTGTACTGCAGCATTCTGTAGTCACTCTCCATTTAAATAATATTCCACTTCTCTATTTTTCCTGCCAGTGGGCATTCTCTCATTTTTCCACATTATACTCCATCTGGCAAATTTTTGCCCACTCACTTAACCTATCTATATCACTCTTCAGACTCCTTACAACTTGCTTTCCTACCTATTTTCAGTCATTAACATAGATCATAAATAGTTGAGGCCCCAGCACTGATCTCTGTGGCAACTAGTTACAGTTTACCATCCTGAAAATGATCTATTTATCTGTTTCCTCTGACTTAGACAATCCTTTATCCATGCTAATATATTTTCCTCAACACCATAAGCTCTTACCTTGTTTAGTAACCTTTTTTGTGGCATCTTATCGAAAGCCTTTTGGAAATCCAAATACACTACATTTACTGGTCCCCCTTTATCCATCCTGCTTGTTACATCCTCAAAGAACTCCAATAAACTTGTCAATCATGATTTCCCTTTCACAAAACCCAGCTGACTCTGCCTGAGTTTTTTTTGAGGAAGTCGCTAGGACAGTGGTTGAGAAATGTCCATTTGGCAGTGCCTTTGATAAGTTTTCTCATGCTAGGTTACTTCACAAAATAGAATCTTGTGGCATGACCAGAAATTTGAAAAGAAGAAGCAGGAATTGGTTCCAATCCTGCAGCCAAAACATTGTGGTTCAGCCTGGAGACACCCCAGGGTGTATCCCAGGGACCAGTATTTAATGCACTTTTCTTCACTGTCTCTATTGGTGACCTGGGCAGCGATACTAGGAGTAGGGCCACTAAGTTTGCAAATGACACCAAAATCTGTGCAAGTGTTAAGATGGCAGGGTGCAATCAAATGCTAAAAGATGTGGCTATGCCAAGAGAATGACAAATAGTGTTTAAATTATATAAATTGTATGTCAGGTAGAGCCAATTAAGAATACAGCATAAAGAATACAGCATCCTATAAAGGAACATAATGAAAGAGATTTAGAAAGAAAAATATTGAGGTGTTATTTTGCACAAATCACTGAAGGCACATGACCAATGTAGAGGAACTGTGGCTGAAGCTAACACAAACCGACTAAAATCAGCATAATTCAAACGTTAATTAACAGGCAAAGGATATTTTAAACAGAGAGATAAATGACAATTTAAATAATCAATACAACAAAGATTCTTCTCATGTAGCTACAAGCATTCACATTACTTCCTGCACAAATGTGGCACCATCTACAACCTCACAATCTTTCCAACTCGGCCTTTATTTTGTAGGATTTCTCACTTTCCATTCAATCATTTCAGCCCTTGAGTCTCATTCACCTGTATTTGTAATCTATCCCAAATCCCCGGTCACAGTTACCACTGACGAGGCCCACATCTATGAACCCTCTCTCACTCGGGTCATGACAGTCCTGATGGCACATTCCCTGGAGACTACTTTTTTTAACCACTTTACATGATCTTGGAGGCTCTGACAATACTAAATCTGAAGCAGTGAGCCTAGCCCAATCCACAACTCCTTGCCCTTCCTGTCTTCAGATCCCTTTCAAACTGTATAATACACACAGTAATACAGTTTCTATTCAGACAGTAACACAGCTTCTATTCAGAGACCTGCTCCAACACTAGGACTGCCAAACACATAATTGTTACATACAGAGAGAACCTTGCTTGTTTCCTATCACATGAATTTAGTGTTTTCTGAACTGTGAAACAGAAAACACAGGCTGAAATCCAACACCACTGCAATTAGATAAAGGCAAATTACTGTGGATGCTGGAAATCTGAAACAAAAATGAAAAGTGCTGGAAAAACTCAGCAGGTCTGACAGCATCTGTGGCAAGAAAGATAGAGTTAACATTTTGAGTCCATATGACTTTTCTTCAGAACCACTGCAATCAGCTTTCTATTAACCCTTTGCTTCTTAGTTGTTCATCCCCATCGCAACTTCAGGTCACATGGACATTTCTTGGAGCCTAATGATGTTATAATCAAGAAACTAATTAACCTATTTTCAGAATACTCCCCAACTCACTTTGGTCTTAAAGGGAACATCACACAAAGGAACATACAAGCTTATTCCAAAGCACATGGGTTATCACAACTGGCTTACGCCAGGTGGGTTAAATGGCCTATTTCTTTATTGTAACCTACTGTAACCAGTTTCTTCATTTCCAGAGTTCCCAGAAGATGGCAGAGTGTGACTCAGTCACAGCAGAATAGGCCCCGTTTATAGTGATAAACTGTGCAGTAACTCCTAGACCAGCAGTTATTCATCTCGGCCTCCTCCGAAGGTCCCCAGCATCACAGATGCTAGTCTTCAGCCAATTAGATACACTCCACGTGATATCAAGAAATGGCTGAAGGCACTGAATTCGGCAAAGGCTATGGGCCCTGACAATATTCTGGCAACAGTACTGAAGACATGTGCTCCAGAACTTGCCGCACCCCTAACCAAGCTGTTCCAGCACAGCTACAACACTGGCATTTACCCGGCTATGTTGATCCACAAAAAGCAGGACAAATCCAACCCCAGCAATTACCACCCCATCAGCCTACTTTTGCTCATCATTAAAGTGATGGAAATTGTCATTGACGGTGTCAAGTAGCACTTAGAAAGTTTATGCTACAGAAAGAGGTCACTTGGCCCATCATGTTTGCGCCAGCCAAAAAATGAGCCACCCAGCCTAATCCCACTTTCCAATATTTGGTCCATTGCCCTTCAGGTCACAGCAATTGGGGTGCATATCCAGACTCTTTTACCAATGACTTCAAATCTATGCCCCCTAGTCACTGACCTCTCTGCTAAGGTAAATAGGCCCTTCCCATCCATTCTATCCAGGCCCCTCACAATTTTGTACATCTCAATCAAATTTCCCCTCAGCCTCCTCTGTTCCAAGGAGAACAATCCCAGCCTATCCAATCTTTCTTCGTTGCTGAAATTTTCCAGTCCTGGCAACTTCCTCGTAAATCTCCTCTGTACCCTCTCTAGTGCAATTCCATCCTTTCTGTAAAGAGGTGACAGAACTGCACAGAGCACTCAAAGTTGTGGCCTAACTAATGTTTCATATATTTCCAGCGTAACCTCCCTGCTCTTATATTCTATGCCTTGGCTAATAAACAAAAGGATTCCATGTGTCTCCTGAACCGCCTTCTCAACCTGTCCTGCTACCTGCAGGGATCTGTGGACATTCACTCTAAGGTCCCTCACTTCCACTACACCTCTCAGTATCTTCCCATTTATTGTGTAATCCTTTGCCTTGTTTGACCTCCCCAAATGCATCACCTCACACTTCTCTGGATTGAATTCTAATTGCCACTTTTCTGCCCACTTGACCTTGATATCTTCCTGCAGTTTACAGCTATCCTCCTCACTATCAAACGCGCAGCCAATTTTTGTGCCGTCTGTAAACTTCTTGCTCATGCCCCCTACATTTACGTACAAACCATTAATAAATACCACAAAAGGCAGGGGACCTAGTGCTGAGCCCTGCGGAGCGCCACTGGAAACAGCATTCCAGTCACAAAAACATCCATCAACAATTACCCTTTGTTCCCTGCTGTGATGTTTGTGTTTAATGTTTATGATTTTTTGTAAAAGGACATTTTAGTTAAAAAGAAGTGTTATATAAAAAACCTGCCAGTAGGGTGTGCTAAGTCCTGGATGTATTACCCTCTGGTGTAGAATAAGGAATAAAGGATCCTTCTGTTTTTTACACAGGAAGCTGGGGTTCGGAAGTAGACAGCTGTGTGTGTGTATTTTTAATTGTTAAGAAGTGACAAAACACTTCACCTGTCATTGAGCTAATTTTGTATCCTGTTTGCTACAGTCCCCTGGATCCCATGGGTTTTTATTTTTTGAACCAGTCTGCCAAAAGCTTGCTAAAATCCATGTAGACCGCATCAACCACACTAACCTCATCGATCCTCCTTGTTACTTCCTCAAAAAATTCAATCAAATTAGTTATACACGACCTTCCATTAACAAATCCATGCTGACTGTCCTTGGTTAATCCATGACTTTCTAAGTGACACTTTATCCTGTCCCCCAGAATTCATTCCAATAATTTACCCACTACCAAGGTCAGACTGACTGGCCTGTAATTATTTGGTCTATTCCTCACTCCCTTTTTAAACAAAGGTACATTAACAGTCCTCCAATCCTCTGGTACCTCAGCTGTATCCAGTGAGGATTGGAAAATCCAACACTTCACAGTTCTCCTTCTTAACTATAATGTCTGCATTGTCCCCCTCTTTTGTGAAGACAGACACAAAGTAATCATTAAGAACCAAATCCTCCACCTCCACACATAGGTTACCTTTTGTCTTTTATGGGCCCAACTCTGTCTTTAGTTATCCTCTTCCTCTAAATGTATTGATAAAACATCTGAGTTCTCCTTGATTTTGCTGCTAATACCCTTTCATGCTCTCTCTTTGCTTTCCTAATTTCCTTTCTGATTTCACCCCTCCTCTTTCTA
This sequence comes from Cetorhinus maximus, assembly GCF_964194155.1. NCBI lineage: Eukaryota > Metazoa > Chordata > Chondrichthyes > Lamniformes > Cetorhinidae > Cetorhinus > Cetorhinus maximus. The sequence goes on from NW_027596154.1 coordinate 59,882, forward strand.
CATTCCTCTCAGCTTTATGCAGCATTGAGTTCTCAGTGTCCGACATAAGCTTTCCTTTTCTGCCTTATAACCTGTAAGCTCCTTGACATTCAGTGGGCTCTAGATTTGGCCGTCTCACTTTTTTCCTTTGTGGCTTAGTAAAATTGGCCTTGTCCCAATTTAGATCTTTAACCCCTGTTCTATCTTTGACTTTTTGTATGATTATGTTAAAACTAACTGTATCATGATCGCTACCACCAAAATGCTGTTCCACTGTCAATCCTTCCACCTGCCCAGCTTCATTTCCTAAAATTATGTCCAGAACCGCACCCTCTCTTGTTGGACTTGCTACATACTGGGCAAAAATGTTCTCCTGAATGCACCTTAAGAATTCAGTTCCCTCCATTCCTTTCGCAATAAAACTATCCCAGTTAATATTGGGGTAGTTAAAATTCCCTACTATTACTGCCCTATTGTTTTTACACTTCTCAGAGATTTGCCTACATATTTTCCCTTCTATCTCCCTCTGACTGTTTGGGGTCTACAGTCATGTGACTGCCTTTTTTTTGTTCCTAAGCTCAATCCATATGGCCTCAATTGATGATCCTTCTAACATACCCCTTCTCACAGCTGTAATTGCTTTTCTAACCAAAATTATCCCTTTATCTCCCTCTCTATCTCGTCTGAAAACCCTGTAACCAGGAACGTTGAGCTGCCATTCCTGACCCTCTTTAAGGCATGTTTCTGTAAAAGTTCATCTGCTTTATTTGCCATACTCCTTAAGACGGGAAAAATAGAGTATGAGAGGAAACTTGCAATGATCATAAAAGTAGACTGTAAAAGCTGCTATAAGTATGTAAAAAGAAAGAGATTACTGAAGACAAATGTAGGTCCCTTACAGCCTGAAACGGGAGAATTTATAATAGAGAACAAGGAAAGGCAGAGCAATTAAACAACTACTTTAGTTCTGCCTTCATGGAGGAAGACACAAATAGCTTCCTAGAAATACTAGCATACCAAGAGCCTAGTGAGAAGGAGGAATTGAAGGAAATTAGTATCACTAAAACAATAGTGCTGGAGAAATTAATAGGATTGAAAGCTGATAAATCCCCAGGGCCCGATAATCTACATCCCAGGGTACTGAAGGAGATGGCCATGGAAATGGTGGATGCGTTGGATGTATATTCTGGAACAGTCCCAGCAGATTAGAGGATGGCAAATGTAACCCCACTATTTAAAAAAGGACTGAGGGAGAAAACAGCAAATTACAGACCTGAACATCAGTGGTAGGGAAAATGCTGGAGTATTATAATGGATGTGATAGCAGGACACTTAGAAAATATCAACGGGATTAGACAAAGTTAGCATGGATTTATGAAAGGGAAATCATTTTTAACAAACCCACTGGAGTACTGAGGACATAACTATCAGAATAGATAAGGGAGAAGCAGTGGATGTGGTGCATTTGGATTTTCAGAAAGCTTTTGATAAAGTCCCAGATAATAGGTTAGTGTGTAAAATTAAAGCACATGGGATTGGTGGTAATAAATTGGAATGGATTGAGAATTGGTTAGCAGACAGGAAACAGAGAGTAGGAATAAACAGGTCTTTTTCAGAATGGCAGACTGTGACTAGTGGGGTACCGCAGGGATCAGTGCTTGGGCCCCAGCTATTCACAATATATATCAATGATTTGGATGAGGGAACCAAATGTAATATTTCCAAGTTTGCTAACGTGGAAACTTGGTAGGAATGTGAGTGATGAGGAGGGTGTTTAGAGGCTTCAAGGCAATTTAGACAGGTTGAGTGAGTGGGCAAGTACATGGCAGATGCAGTATAACATGGATAAGTGTGAAGTTATCCACTTTGGTAGGAAAAACAGAATGGCAGAGTATTATTTAAATGGTGATAGATTGGGAAATGTTGATGTACAAAGGGACCTGGGTGTTCTTGTACACCAATCACTGCAAGCAAGCATGCAGGTGCAGCAAGCAGTTAAGAAGGCAAATGGTATGTTGGCCTTCATTGCGAGAATGCAGGAGCAAGGATGCCGTACTGCAGCTGTACAGGGCCTTGGTGAGACCATGCCTGGAGTATTGTGTGCAGTTTTGGTCTCCTTACCTAAGGAAGGATACACTTGCCATAGAGGGATTGCAGTGAATGTTCACCAGACTGATTCCTGGGATGGCAGGGTTGTCTTATGAAGCGAGATTGGGCTGACTAGGCCTGTATTCACTGGAGTTTAGAAAAATGAGAGCAGATCTCATTGAAATGTATAAAATTCTGACAGGGATGGACAGACTGGTTGCAGGGATGATGTTTCCTCTGGCTGGCGGGGCGGGGGTTGGGGGGTGGGGGTGCTAGAACAAGGGGGTCACAATCTCAGGATACAGGGTAGGCCACTTAGGACTGAGATTAGGAGAAACTTCTTCATTCAGAGGGTGGTGAACCTGTGGAATTCTCTACCACAGAAGGCTGAGGAGGCCAAGTCATTGAATATATTTAAGAAGGAAATAGATAGATTTCTAGACTCAAAAGGTGTCAAAGGGCATGGGGAGAGTGCAGGAGTGTGGCATTGAAATTGAGAATCAGCCATGATGATATTGAATGGCAGAGCAGGCTCGAAGGGCCGAATGACCTACTCCTCCGAAAACATCCGCTTGTATAGGTCCCACCTCTCCCAGAAATGGTTCCAATGCCCCAGGAATATGAATCCCTCCCTCCTACACCATCTCTCCAGCCACACATTCATCAGCTTTAACCTCCCATTTCTGTACTCACTAGCACATGGCACTGGTAATAATCCAGAGATTAACACCTCTGTGGTCCTGCTTTTTAATGTCTTACCTAGCCCCCAAAATCTGCTTTCAGGACCTCATCCCTCTTTCTCCCTATGTCATTGATATCAGCTTGAACCACAACCTCTGGCTGTTCATCCTCCCCCTTGTGAATGCCCTGTGGCCGCTCTGTGACATCTCCTGACCAACTCCTGAAACGTGCTATTCATGTAGTCCTCAGCATTGTGAATGCACCACAGTGACTCCAGCAGCCACTTGAGTTCCAAAACTCAGAGCTCAAGTTTCTGCAGCTGGTTATCACCTCCTGCACATGTGTTCATCGAGGCCATGTGAAGCATCCACGATGCCCCACATGCCATTGGATGAGCATTCCATGTGGCTGAGCTGCCCTGCTATACCTTAAGCTCACTTTTAAACTATTTACTATAAACTGGAGGCTAGAAAGTAAAGTAGGCTTACTCACCAATCAACTCCTCCTCATGTTCCAACTACTGGAGACTGATAAAAAAAGTTATCAGATGGAGAATCTCTTTGCTCCCCTGCACCGAATTCCCATGTGAACCAAATTCCCAACACCGCACTCCACCTATGTCACACTCAGACGTAGTCTCCTGTCTCCTCGTGTGGCTCTTACTGTCCCTTACTCAGCAGTAACCTGTTCACTGATGCTAGGTTTGGGTTCCGCCAGGGCCACTCAGCTCCTGACTTCATTACAGCCTTGGTCCAAACATGGACAGAAGAAGTGAGGCGAGAATCACTGCCCCTGACATCAAGGCAGCATTTGACCAAGTGTGGCATGAAGAAGCCCTAGTAAAACTAAAGTAAATGGGAATTGGGGGAAAACTGTCTTCTGGTTGGAGTCATACCTAGCACAAAGGAAGATGGTTGTGGTTGTTGGAGGTTAATGGGGGGAAGGTGGTGGTGTAGTGGTATTGTCACTGGACTGAGACTCATGGTAATGCTCTGGGAGCCTGGGTTCAAATCCCACCACAGTAGAGAGTGGAATTTGAATTCAATAAATATCTGGTTCACTAATGACCTTTAGTAAAGGAAGGATTCTCCTGCTGTCCTCACCTGGTCTGGCCTACATGTGACTCCAGAAAAATTCCCTCTGAACAAAGGCAATTGGGGATGGGGCAATAAATGCTGGCCCAGCCAGCAAAGCCCACATTTTATGCACTCTACTGTGTGGTTCTGTAGGGAGCCAGATAAGAATCTGAGACCCCTGTTACCCTCTCAAGTGGACAGAATTGATTTCTTTATGGAGTTGGAAGAAATACTTGACCTTCTAATAATGCTAAAACAGATGATCACATTATCATTACTGAATCACTGTTGGTGGGAGCTTGCTGTGCGCAAATTGCCTGCTGTATTTCCTGCATATCAACAGTGACTACACTTCAAAAAGACTTAATTGGCTTTAATGTGCTTTAGGGTGCTATGTCTGTTGCTATAGAATTTTATTTCCTTTATCCTTTAATGGGATGTGGGTGTTGCTGGTTAGCACAGCATTTGGTGCCCATCCATCCCAAATTTCCCTTGAACTGAGTGACTTGCTAGGAATTTGAAGAGGGCAGTATAAGAGTCAACCACAATGCTGTGCATCTGGAGTCACAGATAGGACAGACCAGGTAAGGATGGCAGATTTCCTAGTAAGCCTGATGTGTTCATCAATGATAGCTGGTTGTGTTTAGTGAGATTAGCTTTATATTCCAGATTTATTAATTGAATTTGAATCCCGTGGTCATATTTGGATCCAGTCCCAACAGCATTAGTCTGGGCTTCTGCATACCAGTCTAGTGACATCACCACTACACCACCATCACCCCACGTTTATTTGTTTCGCCATTCTGGTTTGATGGTATACCAGCGTTGTGTCGATCACTTACCAATGAGCTGTTCTTTCTCCTCTAGAGTGGTATCCAAACTGTCCGGTGAAGAAAGCCTTCTCAGAATCAACAGACACAAAGAGGGCAAAACAAGAGAGAGCAGCATCAGCATTGCAACAATGCAGCAAAGAGGTAATGGGACAGTGGAGTAGCCATCTGTTATGTGAAAGGCCAAGGCAATCATGGCAACTTGGACAAGTGTCGGGGCACAGTGTCAGCATATCAACAGAGAGCAGAGCATCTGTATGTCATACACGGGGTACAGTATCTGTGACACACATAGCTGTATATCACACACAAAGGCTACAGTGTCTGTATATCACACTCAGGGCACAGTGTATGTATATCACACTCAGGGCACGGTGTCTGCACATCACACACAGGCTACAATGTCTGTATATCACACAAAGGCTATAGTGTCTGTATATCATACTCAGGGTGCAGTGTCTGTACATCACACACAAAGGTTACAGTGTCTATATATCACATTCAGAGTACAGTGCCTGTATTTCATATTCACGGCACAGTGTCTGTATATCACACACAAAGGCTAGAGTGTCTGTATATCACGCTCAGGGTACAGTGTCTGTACATCACACACAAAGACTGCAGTGTCTGCATATCAACACACAGGGTACAGGGTCTGTATATCACACACAGGGCACAGTGCCTGTATATCACACATGGGGTACATTGTATATCACCCACTGGGTGCAGTGTCTGTATACCACTTACAGGGTCCAGTGTCTGTATATCACACAGTGGGTACAGTGTCTATATATCATGCACCGGGTACAGTGTGTCTATCATTCATAGGGTACAGTATCTGTATATCACACACACAGCACAGTGTCTGTATACCACACACATGGTACAGTGTCTGTATATCATTCATAGGGTCTGTATATCATTGAAAGTGTACAGTGTCTGTATATCACGCATAGAGAGTACAATGTCTGTATATCACTCACAGAGTATAGTGTCTGTATACCACACAAGGGGTACAGTGTCTGTATATCACACACAGGGTACAGTGCCTGTATATCTCTCACATGGTGTACAGTGCCTATAAATCTCACAGGGGGTACAGTGTCTGTATATCATTCACAGGATGCAGTGTTTGTAGGTCACTCACAGGGTACAGTCTCTGTATATTACTTACGGGGTATAGTGTCTGTATATCACACTCAGGGTACAGTTTCTGTATATCACACACAGGGTACAGTGCCTGTATATCACACACAGGGGGTACATTGTATATCACCCACTGGGTACAGTGTCTGTATACCACTTACAGGGTACAGTGTCTGTATATCACACAGTGGGTACAGTGTCTATATATCACGCACTGGGTACAGTGTCTGTATATCACACAGGGAACAGTGTCTGTATATCATTCATAGGGCACAGTGTCTATATATGACACACAGAGAACAGTGTCTGCATATCACACAGAGGGTTCAGTGTCTGTATATAAAACACAGGGTACAGTGTCTATATCACGGACAGGGTACAGTGCCTGTATATCACTGACAGGGCACAGTGTCGGTATATCACATTGTCTGTATATCATGCGCAGGGTATAGTGTTTGTATATAACACACAGGAGTAGGTCATTTGGCCTTTCGAGCCTGCTCCACCATTCAACATGATCATGGCTCATCCTCTACATCAACACCGTACTCTCACTCTCTTCCTCTACCCTTTGATGCCTTTAGAGTCTAGAAATCTATCTATTTCCTTCTTAAATATATTCAGTGACTTGGCCGCCACCCCTTTCTGTAATAGAGAATTCCACAGGTCCATCACCCTCTGAGCAAAGATGTTTCTCCTAATCTCAGTCCTAAGTGGCCTACCCTGTATCTTGAGATTGTGACCCCCAGTTCTAGACCCCCAACCAGAGGAAACATCATCCCTGCATCCAGTCTGTCCATCCCTGGCAGAATTTTATATGTTTCAATGAGATTCCCTCTCATTCTTCTAAACTCCAGTGAATACAGGCCTAGTCAACCCAATCTCGCCTCATACAACAATTCTGCCATCCCAGGAATCTGGTGAACCTTTGCTGCAATCCTTCTATGGTAAGTATATCCTTACTTAGGTAAGGAGACCAAAACTGCACACAATACTCCAGGTGTGGTCTCACCAAGGCTCGGTAGAGCTGCAGTAAGGCATCTTTGCTTCTATACTCAAGTCCTCTTGCAATGAAGGCGAATGATTTGCCTTCTTAACTGCTTGCTGCACCTGCATGCTTGCTTTCAGTGATTAGTGTACAAGAACACCCAGATCCCTTTGTATATCAACATTTCCCAATCTATCACCATTTAAATAATACTCTGCCATTCTGTTTTTCTTACCGAAGTGGATAATTTCACTTTTATTCACGTTATACTGCATCTGCTATGTATTTGCCCACTCATTCAACCTGTCTAAATCATCTTGAAGCTTCTTAACACTCTCCTTACCACTCACATTCCCACCAAGTTTTGTGTCGTCAGCAAAATTGTAAATATTACATTTGGTTCCCTCATCCAAACCATTGATATATATAGTGAATAGCTGAGGCCCAAGCACTGATCCCTTCAGTATCCCACTATTTCACCACCTGCCACTCTGAAAAAGACCCATTTATTCCTACTCTCTGTTTCCGGTCTGCTAACCTCAATCAATGCCAATATATTACCCCCAGTAGAATAGAACCATAGAACACTACAGCATAGAAAACAGGCCATTCGGCCCTTCTAGTCTGTGCCAAAATATTATTCCGCTAATCCCATTGACCCGCACCCAGTCTATAACCCTCCAGACCTCTCCCATCCATGTATCTATCCAATTTATTCTTAAAACTTAAGAGTGAGCCCGCATTTACTACGTCAGATGGCAGCTCGTTCCACACTCTCACCACTCTCTGAGTGAAGAAGTTCCCCCTAATGTTCCCCCTAAACCTTTCCGCTTTCACCCTAAAGCCATGTCCTCTCGTGTTTATCTCTCCTAATCTAAGTGGAAAGAGCCTACTCGCATTTACTCTGTCTATACCCCTCATAATTTTATAAACTTCTATCAAATCTCCCATGTGCTTTAATTTTACACACTAACCTATTATCTGGGACTTTATTAAAGCTTTCTGACAACCCAAATACACCACATCCACTGCTTCTCCCTTAACTATTCTGCTAGTTACGTCCTCAAAAATCTCCAGTAGGTTTGTCAAACATGATTTCCCTTTCGTAAATCCATGTTGACTTTATTTAATCCCATTGATATTTTCTAAGGCCAGGATTTTGCTCTCGTCGGGTGGGCTTGGCGGGGACGAGCGGGAGTGGTTGGGAAGCTGACTGCCTCCTACAATCAGGCTGCAACTGCGATTTCACACGGACGGGCCAATTAAGGCCCGCCCAGCGTGAAACGCGTGCTGCAGTTCTTAGCGCTGTCGGTGTGGGGGGTGGGGGGGACAAGAAGGGAACTTCACACATGCACGCAGATGCGCTCAGGAAAATCTCCCTGAGGCACAGAGCTCAAAAAAAGCATATTAAGATGTTAAAAAACATGTCCCCTCATGTTTTTGACTCTGTCACATGAGCAAGGACATATTAGAAATTAGTATGAAAATTTTTCATTTTGTTTTAATGACGGATCGAAACCTGATCCTGACCGTGGATGAGGTTTCGCAAAAAATGCAAAGGCCACTTGGTCTTTTCAGTGAAAAAATTAATTAATGGCCTTAATAGGCCTGTTAATTGTCGGCAGGTGCTCTGCCAACTCCCGTGTGTGCCCGCCGACTGAAATATCATGTGAGTGCGCGATGATGTCAGGGCGCTCGACTGACATAATCATGTGTGATTTTAAGCTTATTCGGGTTGGGCGCCCGCTTGATGAGCGAAAAATTCTGCCCTAAGTGTCCTATTATCACTCCCTTTATGATAGACTCTAGCATTTTCCCTACGACTGATGTAAGGCTAACCGGTCTGTAATTCACTGTTTTCTCCCTCCCTCCTTTTTTAAATAGTGGGGTTACATTTGCCACCCTCCAACCTGCTGGAACTGTTCCAGAATCTACAGAATTTTGGAAGATGACAACCAACGCATCCATTATTTCCATAGCCACATCCTTTAGTCCTCTGGGTATTTATCGGCTTTCAGTTCCATTAATTTCTCCAGTACTATTGTTTTAGTAATATTAATTTCCTTCAATTCCTCCTGCTCATGAGACTCTTGGTACGCTTGTATTTCTGGGAAGTTATCTGTGTCTTCTTCCATGAAGACAGAACTAAAGTAGTTGTTTAATTGCTCTGCCATTTCCTTGTTCTCTACTATAAATTCTCCTGTTTTAGGCTGTAAGGGACCCACATTTGTCTTCACTAATCTTTTTCTTTTTACATACTTATGGAAGCTTTTACAGCCCACTTTTATGTTCATTGCAAGGTTACTCTCATACTCAATTTTTCCCCTCTTAATCAATCTTTTGGTCGTTCTTTCTTGAATTCTAAACTGCTTCCAATCCTCAGGCTTGCTAATTTTTCCAGCAACTTTATATGACCCCTCTTTGGATCTAATAATTTGGATCTTAATTTATTTTGTTAGCCATGGCTGGGTCACTTTTCCTGTTTTTGCCCCAGAAAGGAATGTATAACTGTTGCAATGCATACATTTATTCGTTAAATATTAGCCATTGCCGATCCACCTTTTAATGACATTCCCAAACCCATCTCAGCCAACTCACGCCTCGTTTTCTTTGTTTAGATTTAGGACCCTAGTTTTGGATCAAAAAAGAGTCCTCAGGTTAAGGTGCTTAATTGGGGGAAGGCTAATTATAACAATATTAGGCAGGAACTGAGGAATCTAGACTGGAGGCGGATGTTTGAGGGCAAATCAACAACTGACATGTGGGGGGACTTTCAAATGTCAGTTGATAAGAATTCAGGACCGGCATATTCCTGCTAGGATGCAGGATAAGTATGGCAAGTTTCAGGAACATTGGATAACGAAGGATATTGTGAGATTAGACAAAAAGAAAAGGGAAGCATTCATAAGGGCTAGAAGGCTGGGAACAGATGAAGCCCGTGGAGAATATAAAGAAAGTAGGAAGAAACTTAAGCAAGGAGGGCTAAAAGGGGTCATGAAAAGTCATTGGCAACTAGGATTAAGGAAAATCCCATATGTAAAAAGCAAGAGGGTAACCAGGGAAAGGGTAGGCCCACTCAGGCACAGAGGTGGGAATCTGTGTGTGGAGCCAGAAGAAATGGGAGAGATACTAAATAAGTATTTCTCATCAGTATTCACCAAAGAGAAGGACTTAGCGGTCGATTTGTCTAGGGAAGAGTGTGTAGATAGCCTGGATCATGTTGAGATCAAAAAAGAGGAGATGTTAGGCGTCTTGAAGAATATAAAGGTGGATAAGTCCCCAGGGCCAGATAGGATCTACCGCAGAGTACTGAGGGAGGCAAGAGAGGAGATTGCTGGGGTCTTGACAGAAATCTTTGTATCCTCACTGGCTACAGGTGAGGTCCCAGAGGACTGGAGAATGGCCAATGTTGTTCCATTGTTTAAGAAGGGTAGCAGGGATAATCCAGGAAATTACAGGCCGGTGAGCCTTACGTCAGTGGTAGGGAAATTATTGGAGAAGATTCTTCGTGACAGGATTTACTACCATTTGGAAGCAAATGGGCGTATTAGTGAGAGGCAACATGGTTTTGTGAAGGGGAGGTCGTGTCTCACTAACTTGATCGAGTTTTTCGAGGAAGTGACAAACATAATCGACGATGGTAGGGCAATGGATGTTATCTACATGGATTTCAGTAAGGCCTTTGACAAGGTCCCTCATGGCAGACCGGTACAGAAGGTGAAGTCGCACGGGATCAGAGGTGAGCTGGCAAGATGGATACAGAATTGGCTTGGTCATGGAAGACAGAGGGTAGCAGTGGAAGGGTGCTTTTCTGAATGGAGAGCTGTGACTAGTGGCGTTCCGCAGAGATCAGTGCTGGGACCTTTGCTGTTTGTAGTATACGTAAATAATTTGGAGGAAAATGTAACTGGGCTAATTAGTAAGTTTGCAAACGACACTAAGGTTGGAGGAGTTGCAGATAGTGAAGAGGATTGTCAAAGGATACAATGGGATATAGATCAGTTGGAGACTTGGGTGGAGAAATGGCAGATGGAGTTTAATCCGGACAAATGCGCGGTAATACATTTTGGAAGGTCTAATACAGGTAGGAATTATACAGTAAATGGCAGAACCCTTAAGTGCATCGATGGGCAGAGGGATCTGGGTGTACAGGTCCACAGGTCACTGAAAGTGGCAACGCAGGTGGATAAGGTAGTCAGGAAGGCATGTGGCATGCTTGCCTTCATCATATAAAAGCTGGGAAGTCATGCTGCAGCTGTATAGAACCTAGGTTAGGCCACACTGGGAATATTGCGTGCAATTCTGGTTGCCACATTACCAGAAGGATATGGAGGCATTGGAGAGGGTGCAGAGGAGATTTACTAGGATGCTGCCTGGTCTGGAGGTTATTAGCTATGAGGAGAGGTTGGAGAAACTCGGATTGTTCTCACTAGAGCGATGGAGATTGATGGGCGACTTGATAGAAGTTTGCAAAATTATGAGTGGCATGGACAGAGTAGATAGTCAGAAGCTTTTTCCCAGGGTGGAAGAGTCAATTACTAGGGGACATAGATTTAAGGTGAGAGGGGAAAACTTTAGAGGAGATGTGCGGGACAAGTTTTTTACGCACAGGGTAGTGAGTGTCTGGAATCCACTGCCAGAGGAGGTGGTGGAAGCAGGTACGATAGTGGTGTTTAAGAGGCAGCTTGACAAATAGGATGGGAATAGAGGGATACGGACCCCAGAAGTGCAAAATGTTTTAGTTTGACAGGCAATATGATCGGCGCAGGCTTGGAGGGCCGAAGGGCCTGTTCCTGTGCTGTACTTTTCTTTGTTCTTTGTTCAAACTACTTCACTTTCCATCCTAATGAAGAATTCTATCATGTTTTGGTCACTGTTCCCTAAAGGACCCTGAACAAGAAGACTATTAATTAATCCCTTTTCATTACACAATACTAAATCTAGGATAACCTGTTCCCGAGCTTGTTCATCCACCACAGTATTATTGCTAATTTGGTTTGCCCAATCTATATGTAGATTAAAGTCACCCATGATTACTGTAGCACCCTTGTAACATGCATCTCTAATTTCCTGTTTACTTCTGTCCCCTACCTTACTACTACTGTTTGGAGGCCTATAGACAACTCCCACTAATGTTTTCCGCCTCTTGTTGCTTCTTAGCTCCACCCAGACTGATTCTACACCTAGATTTTCTGAGCCAATATCCTTTCTCATTTTTGCGCTGATTTCATCCGTAACTAACAACATCACGCCATCTCCTTTTCCTTTTTGCTGTCCTTCCTAAATATCTAGTACCCTTAGATATTCAGTTCCCAGCCTTGGTCACCCTGCAGCTATGTCTCCATAACCACAATCATATCATACCCGTTTACATCTATTAGCGCTGTTAATTTGTCTACCTTATTGCGAATGCTCCGTGCATTCAGATACAGTGCCTTTATTAGACTTGTCTTTAACATTTTTACACATTTTTTTTGTACTATGGTCCTATTTTCTGCCAGCCTTTGTTTTCTCTGCCTTCCATTTTTGCTTTCTACTTTCCTGTCTTTCATTCCTACCCTTGCTTCCCACTTTTGTTCCCTGCTCAGGTTCCCATCTCCCTGCCAGCCTAGTTTAACTCTCCTCAATAGTACGAGCAAATACCCCTGTGAGAATATTGGTCCTGGTCCTGCTGGGGTGCAACCCGTCCAGCTTGTACAGGTCCCATCTTCCCCAGAATCAGTCCCAATGCCTCTCCGTCCTACGCCATCACTCCAGCATTCATCTGGTCTACTCTCCTATTTCTGATCTCACTAGCACGGGGCACTGGGAGTAATCCTGAGATTACTACCTTTGAGGTCCTGCATTTTAATTTATTTCCTAGCTCCCTATGTTCTGCTTTCAGGACCACATCCCTCTTTTTACCTATGTCGTTGGTACCAATATGGACCACGACCTCTGGCTGTTGACCTTCCCGCTTCAGAATGTCCTGCAGCCACTCAGTGCCACCCTTGACCCTGGCAACATACCATCCTGGTGTCACGTCTACGGCTGCAGAAACATCTATCTGTTCCCCTTACATTAGAATCCCCCATCACTATTGCTCTCCCACTTACTTTTCTCCTCCCCCTCCCCCAACCCCCCTCCCTCCCCCCACCCCAGCCCTGTGAGGCTGAATCACTCATGACTCTTGCTGTATTCCCCTGAGAAATCACCTCCCCCAGCAGTATCCAAAATGGAAAATCTGTTAGAGAGGAAGATGGACCCAGGGGATTCCTGCACTACCTGCCTAATGCTTTTACTCTGTCTGGTGGTCACCTATTCCCTATCTGCCTGTGCATGCTTCAGTTGTGGTGTGACACCTCACTGTACATGCTATCCACTAAGATCTCAGTCTTGTGGATGCTCCACGGTGAATCCAGCCCCAGCCCCAGCTCCAGCTCCAGCTCCGAAATGTGGATTTTGAGTAGCTGCAGCTGGAGGCACTTCCTGCACACATGGCCACCCTGGACACTTCCCACATCGCACAGGGGTAGCATTCCATGTGGCCAATCTGCCCTGCCATGACTTACCCTTAAATTACCCTTTACTTTTACTTCCTTACTTTACTGATAATCGAGAGTAGATTGATGGGGCGGTAATTGGCCACGTTAGATTTGCCCTGCTTTTTGTGTACAGGACATACCTGGGCAACTTTCCACATAGTCGGGTAGATACCAGTGTTATAGCTGTACTGAAACAGCTTGGCTAGGGCGCGCGGCACATTCTGGAGCACAAGTCTTCAGTACTGTTGCCGGAATATTGTCAGGGCCCATAGCCTTTGCAGCATCTATTGCCTTCAGCCATTTCCTGATATCATGTGGAGTGAATTAAATTGGTTGACGACTGGCATCTGTGATGCTGGAGACCTCCAGAGGAGGCCGAGATGGGTCATCCACTCGGCACTTCTGGCTGCAGATTGTTGCAAATGCTTCAGCCTTATCTTTTGCACTGACGTGTTGGGCTGCCCCATCATTGAGGATGGGGATATTTGTGGAGCCTCCTCCAGTGAGTTGTTTAATTGTCCACCACCATTCACAACTGGATGTGGCAGGATTGCAGAGCTTAGATCTGATGCGTTGGTTGTGGAATTGCTTATGCTGTTTGGCACATAAGTAGTCCTGTTTTGTAGCTTTACCAGGTTGACACCTGATTTTTAGGTATGCCTGGTGCTGCTCCTGGCATGCCCTTCTGCGCTCTTCATTGAACCAGGGTTGATCCCCTGGCTTGGTGGTAATGGTAGAGTGGGGGATATGCTGGGCCATAAGGTTACAGATTGTGTTCGTGTACAATTTTGCTGCTGCTGATGGCCCACAGCGCTTCATGGATGCCCAGTCTTGATCTTGCTAGATCTGTTCGAAATCTATCCCATTTAGCATGGTGGTAGTGCTGCACAACACAATGGAGGGTATCCTCAATGTCAAGATGAAACTTCATCCCCACAAGGACCGTGTGGTGGTCACTCCTACCAATACTGTCATGGACAAATGCATGTGCAGCAGGCAGGTTGGTGAGGATGAGGTCAAGCATGTTTTTCCCTCTTGTTGGTTCCGTTACCACCTGCCACAGACCCAGTCTAGCAGCTATGTCCTTTAGGACATATAATTGCTCACCCCGGCAATATTGACTGCATATCACCCAGATGGTACAGTGTCAGTATATCACACACAGGGTACAGTGTTTGTATATCACACACATCGGGTACAGTGTCTGTATATCACACACACAGGCTATAGAGCCTGTATATCACACATAGGGTGTACAGTGTCTGTATATCACACACAGAGCACACAGTGTCTGTATATCACACACAGAGGGCGCACAGTGTCTGTATATCACACACAGGGCATAGTGTCTATATATCACACACAGGGCGTACAGTGCCTGTATATCACACACGGGGTACTGTGTCTGTACATCACACATGGGGTACAGTGTCTGTATATCACACACACAGGCTATAGAGTCTGTATATCACACATAGGGCATGCAGTGCCTGTATATCACGCACGGGGTACTGTGTCTGTACATCACACATGGGGTACAGTGTCTGTATATCACACACACAGGCTATAGAGTCTGTATATCACACATAGGGCGTACAGTGTCTGTATCTGAAACACAGGGTACAGTGTCTGTATATCATTCATAAGGTACAGTGTCTGTATATCGCACATGGGGTACAGTGTCAGTATATCACATAGAGAGTACAGTGTCTGTATATCACTCATGGAGTATAATGTCTGTATATCACACACGGGCACAGTGTCTGTATATCACATACAGTATAGTGTCGGTATATCACACATAGAGTACAGTGTCTATATTTTTTGTTTATTCATTCTCGGGGTGTGGGCTTCACTGGCTGGGCCAGCATTTATTGCCCATCCCTAGTTGCCCTTGAGAAGGTGGTGGTGAGCTGCCTTCTTGAACTGCTGCAGTCCATGAGGTGTAGGTACACCCACAGTACTGTTAGGGAGGGAGTTCCAGGATTTTGACCCAGAGACAGTGAAGGAACAGGGATATATTTCCAAATCAGGATGGTGAGTGACTTGGAGGGGAATTTCCAGGTGGTGGTGTTCCCATGTATCTGCTGCCCTTGTCCTTCTAGATGGTAGTGGTCGTGGGTTTGGAAGGTGCTGTCGAAGGAGCCTTGGTGAGTTGCTGCAGTGCATCTTGTAGATGGTACACACTGCTGCTACTGTGTGTCAGTGGTGGAGGAAGTGAATGTTTGTGGATGGGGTGCCAATCAAGCGGGCTGCTTTGTCCTGGATGGTATCAAGCTTCTTGAGTGTTGTGGGAGCTGCACTCATCCAGACAAGTGGGTTGTGTTCTATCACACTCCTGACTTGTGCCTTGTAGATGGTGGACAGGCTTTGGGGAATCAGGAGGTGAGTTACTCATCGCAGGATTCCTAGCCTCTGACCTGCTCTTGTAGCCACAGTATTTATATGGCTAGTCCAGTTCAGTTTCTGATCAATGGTAACCCCCAAGGATGTTGATAGTGTGGGATTCAGTGATGGTAATGCCATTGAACATCAAGGGGTGATGGTTGGATTCTCTCTTGTTGGTGATGTTCATTGCCTGGCACTTGTGTGGTGTGAATGTTACTTGTCACTTGTCAGCCCAAGCCTGGATATTGTCCAGGTCTTGCTGCAATTGGTAATGGACTGCTTCAGTATCTGAGGAGTTGCGAATGGTGCTAAACTTTGTGCAATCATCAGCGAACATCCCCACTCCTGAACTTATGATGGAAGGAAGGTAATTGATGAAGCAGCTGAAGATGGTTGGTACGAGGACACTACCCTGAGGAACTCCCACAGTTATGTCCTGGAGCTGAGATGACTGACCTCCAACAACCACAACCATCTTCCTTTGTGCTAGTTGTAAATACAACCAGTGGAGAGTTTCCCCCCTGATTCCTATTGACTCCAGTTTTGCTCGGGCCCCTTGATGCTACACTTGGTCAAATGCAACCTTGATGTCAAGGGCAGTCACTCTCACCTCACCTCGGGAGTTCAGCTCTTTTGTCCATGTTTGAACCAATGCTGTAATGAGGTCAGGAGCTGAGTGGCCCTGGCGGAACCCAAACTGGGCATCAGTGAGAGGGTTATTGCGAAACAAGTACTGCTTGATAACGCTGTTGATGACCCCTTCCATTACTTTACTGATGATGGAGAACAGATTGATGGGGCAGTAATTGGCCAGGTTGGATTTGTCCTGCTTTTTGTGCTGGAGTATCACACACACAGTGTACAGTGTCTGTATATCACACATACAGTGTACAATGTCTGCATATCACTCACGCAGTGTACAATGTCTGCATATCACTCATGCAGTGTACAGTGTCTGCATATCACTCACACAATGTACAGTGTCTGTATATCTCACACAGTGCTATGTCTGCATATCACAGACACAGGCTTCAGGATATCACACACGGAACAGGGTCAGTAGGGTGCAGCATAGGCATATCACACACTCAGTACACTGTATGCATATCAACACACGGGCACAGCACTGGTATATCCCACACAGGGTAGTGTCTTTATATCATACAGAGGGTAAAGTGTATATCACACACAGGGTAGAGTGTCTGTATATCACACACACATGGTACAGTGTCTGTATCTCACTCAGGCATGGGGTAGAGCTCTGTATATCACAGACACTGGGTACAGTGTCCGCATCTCCCTCACACACAGGGTACAGTGTCTTTATCTCCCTCACACACTGTACCCAAAGTCTGTATATCACACACAAGATAGAGTCTGTATCCCACTCACATAGGGGGTGCAGTGTCTGTATCTCCCTAATACACGGGGTACAGCTTCCATATATCACACACAGTGTACAGTGTCTGTATATCACACACAGGGTACAGTGTCCATATATCACACAGATACAGAGATCTCAAATGCATTCAGGAGAGCTTTTTAAGCCAGTACATAGAAAGTCCTACAAGAGAGGGTGTGGTCCTGGACTTAATTTTAGAGAATGAAGCCAGGCAAGTGGTAGAGGTATCAGTGGGGGAGCATTTTGCAGATAGTGATCATAACTCCATTAGTTTCAAGGTTGTTATGGAAAATGTCAAGGATGGGCCAGAAATCAGAGTTCTAAATTGGGGGAAGGCCGACTTTAATAAGATCAGACACGATCTGGCCAGAGTGGAGTGGGAATAGCTACTTTTAGGTAAATCTGTCAGAGCGGTGGGACTCATTCAAGAAGGAAATAGGGAGAGTACAGAGCCAACATATTCCAGTAAAGATAAAGGGTGGGACCAACAAATCCAGGGTACCCTGGATGTTGAGGGATATACAGGATTGGATAAAGAGAAAAAGGGAGGCTTATGGCAGATACCGAAGGCTCAAAACAGCAGAAGCCCAAGAGGAATATAGAATGTGTAGAGGGGAACTTAAAAAGGAAATTAGGAGAGCAAAAAGGGGGCCTGAGAAAACATTGGCAGGTAAAATAAAGGAAATCCAAAATTATTTTACAAGTACATTAAGAGTAAGAGGATAACTAGGGAAAGAGTAGGGCCCATTAAGGACCATAGTGGTAATTTGTGTGTGGAGCCAGAAGACGTAGGTAGGGTTCTAAATGAATACTTTCTATCAGTGCTCACAAGTGAGAGGGACGACATGGGTATGGAAATTAGGCAGAAGGACTGTGATATAATTAAAGAAACTAGCATAGAAAGGGAGGGGGTTCTAAGTGATCTGGCAGGCTTAAAAGTAGATAAATCTCCAGGCCCGGATGAAATGTATCCCAGGCTGTTGACTGAAGCAAGGGAGGAGATAGCAAGGGCGCTGTCAATAAATTTCAATACCCCTCTGGCCACAGGAGAGATGCCAGAGGACTGGAGGACAGCCAATGTGGTACCATTATTCAAGAAGGGAGGAAGCGATAAACCAGGGAACTACAGGCCAGTCAGTCTAAACTCAGTGGTGGGGAAACTATTGGAAGCAATTCTGAGGGACAGAATTAATCTACACTTGGAGAGGCATGGATTAATCAAGGACAGTCAGCATGATTTTGTTCAGGGGAGGTCATGTCTGACCAATTTGATTGAATTTTTTCAAAGAGGTGACCAGGTGTGTAGATGAGGGCAATGCATTTGACATAGTCTACTTGAACTTCAGCAAGGTTTTTGATAAGGTCCCACATGGGAGACTGATAATGAAGGTAAGAGCCCATTGGATCCAAGGCAATTTGGTAAATTGGATCCAGAAATGGCTGAATGGCAGGAAGCAGAGGGTGATGGTCGAGGGGTGTTTTTGTGACTGGATGCCTGTGTCCAGTGGGGTTCCACAGGGATCGGTGTTGGGTTCCTTGCTGTTTGTGGTATATATAAACGATTTAGACTTGAATGTAGGAGGGTTGATCAGTAAGTTCGCGGATGACACGAAAATTGGTGGGGCAGTAAATAGGGAGGAGGATAGGCTGGTCAGATGGGTGATCAGTGGCAAATGGAATTTAATCTGGATAAGTGTGAGGTGATGCACTTGGGCAGGACAAACAAGGCACGGGAATACATGATGAATGGTAGGACCCTGGGAAGTACTGAGGATCAGAAGGAGCTTGGTGTGCATGTCACTGATCCCTTAAGTTGGCGGGACAGGGAGATAAGGTGGTTAAGAAGGCATATGGGATACTTGCCTTTATTAGCTGAGGCATAAGAGCAGGGAGGTTATGCTGGAACTGTATAAAACGCTGGTTATGCCACAGCTAGAGTATTGCGTGCAGTTCTGGTATCCGCATTATAGGAAGGATGTGATTGCAGTAGAGAGAGTGCAGAGGAGATTTACCAGGATGTTGCCTGGGCTGGAGAGTTTTAGTTATGAGGAGAGATTGGATAGATTGGGGTTATTTTCCCTGGAGCAGAGGAGATTGAGGGGGGACATGATTGAGGTGTATAAAATTATGAGGGGCATAGATAGGGTAGACAGGAAGTAACTTTTCCCCTTGGTGGATGGATCAATAATCAGGAGGTTTAGAGGGGATGTGAGGAAGAATTTTTTCACCCAGAGGGTGGTGGGAATCTAGAACTCACTGCCTGAAAGGGTGGTAGAGGCTGAAACCCTCATACCATTTAAGAAGTATTTGGATGTGCATTTGCAATACCATGGCATACAAGGCTATGGGCCTAGTGCTGGAAAATGGGATTAGAATAGTTAAATATTTGTTTGACTGGTGCAGATTCAATGGGCTGACGGGCCTTTTTCTGTGCTATTGACCTCTATGACTCTATGACTCTGAGAGTGTACAGTGTCCATATATTACACAGAGTGTAGTGTCCATATGTCACACAAAGCGCAGTGTCTGTATTTCACAGACATGGGGTACAGTGTCCCTATAGCACCCAGAGTACAGGGTGAGTCTGAAAACAGGGGGAGAGGAAGGAATGGGGAGAAGAAGGAGCAGGGGAGGGGAGCAAGCAGGGGGAGAGAAAGGAGCAGGGGAGGGGAGGGAGTAGGGGCAGAGCAGGAAGTGGGGGAGAGGAATGACGGGGGGTGGGGAGGGAGTGAGGGCACGGGCGAGATGGGGGCAGGGGGCGAGGAGGGAGCAGGTGGAGATGCATGAGCAGTGTTAGAGGCATGAGCATGGCAAGAGCAGGGACGAAAGGTGGAAGAGAAGGGAGCAGGTGGGGATGAGGGAGTGGGGGAAATAGGGGGAGAGAAGGGAGCAGGTAGGGATGAGGGAGTGGGGAAGCAGGGGGAGAGGAATGAATGGAGGGAGCAGGCAGAGGGAATGGAGCTGGGGGAAAGGAGGAAGCCGGGGGTGGAGGGAGCAGGGGGTGAGGAGGGAGCAAGGGAGGAGGTAGAGGGGGAGAGGAGGGTGCAGGGGAGCATGTGGAGAGGAAGAAGCAGGTGGTGATGTGGCAGCAGGGGGAGAGGAGGGAGCAGGGGAGAGGAGGGAGCAGGGGAGAGGAATGAGCTGGGGGAGAGGAATGATCTGGGGGAGAGGAGATAGTGGGGGGAGAGGAAGGAGCGGGGGGAGAGGAGGGAGCAATGGGAGTTGGGACCATTTCAGTTGCTGAAGGAACAGAGTTAAGTAAAACATCTGTGACATCAGAGGAAACTAGTAGGTTGATTGGCCGGTAGTACTTGGTCTAAGGGGCAGTGTATTAATAGCTAGCTGAGGACACCAGAGTTAAAGTAGATGTATAAATTAAAGAACTAAGAGTTTAAAGTAATTAAAAATTAAACTAAAATAATTAAAATAAATACCTGGAGCACATACCTGTGTATTTCAGAAAAGTATAACTTTTAGTTGTTGGAGGTGCTGGTATTTAAGGAGCACAGTAAATTGAAATATACTTTGGAATTATTCTAAGTTAATTAAGAAAGTAATTACATTAAATAACCTGAATAATATAAGTAACAATGGCAGGACAGGTGTTATGTTGCATCTGTGGAATGTGGGTTTTTGGACATCAAGGAGATCAAGGACAAAGCAGAAAGTGAAAGCATCTATAGATATTCCAGATCAGGATTATGATCTGTGAAGTCAAATTGTTGACACCGTGCAACATAAGGGAGGGGGAGAAATACCTGGACGTTTTGTTCCAGAAGACAGTCACATCCCTTAGAAAAGGGTCACCTTTTTTGGTCCGCAGTGAGGGATAGGAAGATGTGACTGTCAGTGAGGCAGGTAATGGGACCGAGCAGACAATAGTGAAGGAGCCTCAGGCTTTACAACTGTCAAACAAGTGTGAGGTGCTAACAACCTGTGTGGACGAAAGTGAAGCCTGCAAGATGGATGAGCAGGTTGGCCATGGTACCATGGTTCAGGAAGCCGTTCAACCAGGGGTGCAAAATGGAAATATCCCACTGTATTAGGGGACAGTATAGTGAGGCGGATTGACACTGTTCTCTGTAGCAAAGTGCGAGAGTCCAGAAGGCTGTGTTGTCTGCCCGGTGCCACGGTTTAGGACATTTGCTTGGGGCTGGAGAGGAGCTTGGAGTGGGAGGGGGAGGATCCAGTTGTTGTGGTCCATGTGGGTACCAACAACATTGGCAGGACATGGAAGGAGGTTCTGCATCGTCAGTATGAGAAGCTAGGCACCAAATTAAGAAGCATATCCTCAAAGATGATAATCATTGAATTATTACCTGAGCCATGTGCAAGTAAAATGAATGCCTGGCTGAAAGACTGGTGTGGGAGAAGTGGTCTCTGGTTCATGGGGCACCGACACTAGTACTGGGGAAAGTGGGATCTGTCCATTGGGACGGTCTACACCCAAACCGTGCTGGGATCAGCGTTCCTGCAAGCCACATAACTAGGGAAGCAGAGAGGGTTTTAAACTAAATAGTGGGGGCAAGCGATCAAATTTGAGAAGATGTGATAAATCAAAGAGCAGAGACAAGGCAAGGAAGGAAGGAATTAATGTGGGAAATGATAAACAGAGAGGACAAATCTAAGGGTAAATCAGTAGATAAGGTCAGAGGTTATAAAAATAATAAAAGGACAAAACTTAACGCTTTGTATCTGAATGCACAGAGCATTCAAAACAAAACAGATGAATTTCAAAATGTGATAGTCAGGCATGATGTAATTGCCATTACAGAAATATGGCTGCAGGATGACGTAGACTGGAACCTGAATATTGAAGGGAACGTGACATTTAGGAAGGATAGGAAGTTAGGAAAAGGTGGAGGGGTGGCTCTGTTAATAAAAATGATATCAGTTCAATAGAGAAGGATGACCTAAATTTAGGAAATCAGGGCTTGGGTTGAGATGAGGAATGAGAAAGGCAAGAAGTCACTTGTGGGAGTGGTGTGGAGGCCCCATAACAGTAACCACATGGTAAGACAGGGTACCTAAGAAGAAAAAATGGGAGCTTGTCAGATGGTCACAGCAATTATCATGGGGGATTTTAATCTACATATAGACTGGAAAACCAGATGGGTAAAGGTAGCCTAATAAGGAATTCATAGAATAGTTTGTTGTTCCATTGTTTAAGAAGGGTAGCAGGGATAATCCAGGAAATTACAGGCCAGTGACCTAAGTGATAGGGAAATTATTGGAGAAGATTCTTCGTGAAAGGATTTACTACCATTTGGAAGCAAATGAGAGTATTAGTGAGAGGCAGCATGGTTTTGTGAAGGGGTGGTCATGTCTCACTACCTTGATCGAGTTTTTCGAGGAAGTGACAAAGATGATCGACGATGGTACGGCAATGGATTTCAGTAAGGCCTTTGACAAGGTCCCTCATGGCAGACCGGTACAGAAGGTGAAGTCGCACGGGATCAGAGGTGAGCTGGCAAGGTGGATACAGAATTGGCTTGGTCATGGAAGACAGAGGGTAGCAGTTGAAGGGTGCTTTTCTGAATGGAGAGCTGTGAGTAGTGGTGTTCTGCAGGGATCAGTGCTGGCACCTTTGCTGTTGGTAGTATATGTAAATGATTTGGGGGAAAATGGAACTGGGCTAATTAGCAAGTTTGCAGATGAAACTAAGGTTGAAGGAGTTGCAGATAGTGAAGAGGATTGTCAAAGGATACAACAGGATATAGATCGGTTGGAGACTTGGGTAGAGAAATGGCAGATGGAGTTTAATCCGGACAAATGCGAGGTAATGCATTTTGGAAGGTAGGAATTATACAGTAAATGGCAGAACCCTTAAGTGCATCGACGGGCAGAGGGATCTGAGTATACAGGTCCTCAGGTCACTGAAAGTGGCAACGCAGGTGGATAAGGTAGTCAGGAAGGCATATGGCATGCTTGCCTTCATCAGCAGGGATATTGAGTAGCTGGGAAGTCATGCTGCAGCTGTATAGAACATTGGTTAGGCCACACTGGGAATATTGCGTGCAATTCTGGTCGCCACATTACCAGAAGGATATGGAGGCTTTGGAGACGGTGCAGAGGAGGTTTACCAGGATGCTGCCTGGTCTGGAGGTTATTAGCTGTGAGGAGAGGTTGGAGAAACTTGGATTGTTCTCACTAGAGCGACGGAGATTGAGGGGCGACTTGATAGAAGTTTACAAAATTATGAGTGGCAAGGACAGAGTAGATAGTCAGAAGCTTTTTCCAAGGGTGGAAGAGTCAATTACTAGGGGACATAGAATTAAGGTAAGAGGAGAAAACTTTAGAGGAGATATGCGGGACAAGTTTTTTACGCAGAGGGTAAAGTGTCTGGAATTCGCTGCCAGAGGAGGTGGTGGAAGCAGGTACGATAGTAGTGTTTAAGAGGCAGCTTGACAAATATATGAATAGGATGGGAATAGAGGGATATGGACTCCGGAAGTGCAAAATGTTTTAATTTGACAGGCAATATCATTGGCGCAGGCTTGGAGGGCCAAAGGGCCTGTTCCTGTGCTGTACTTTTCTTTGTATTCTTTGTATTCTAGTTTAGGGATAGTTCCTTAGAACAGCACGTACTGGAGACAACCAGAGAGCAAGCTATACTAGACCTGGTATTGAGCAATGAGATAGGATTAATTAATGATCTCATAGTGAAGGCACCCTGAGGGAGCAGTGATCATAACATGATTGAATTTTACCTTCAGTTTGATGAGAGAAATGTGGGTCTCAGACTAACATTTTAAACTTAAATAAGGGCAATTATGAGGACATGAAAGCAGAGCTAGTGAAAGCCACCTGGCAATTTAGGATGCCGTAGTGGATATTTAAGGGGTACTTAAAAATGCATAGAATTCGAACGAGAAAGAAAAATTCCAAGAGGAAGACCCATCACCCGTGGTTAACTAAAAAAGTTAATGATAGTATCAAACTTAAAGAAAAATCATGTAATTGTGCAAAGATGGATGGCAGGTCAGAAGATTGGATATAATATTAAAAAAAACAGTAAAAAATGACAAAAAAAATTAATAAGAAGGGCAAAATTAGAGTACAAGAGAACGCTAGCTAGAAATCTAAAAACAGATAGAGTTTCTATCAATCTTTTAAAAAGAAAAGAGTTGACAAAGTGAGCATTAGTCCTATAGAAAGTGAGTTTGGGGAAATAATAATGGAAAATGAGGAGATGTCAGATGAATTGAACTGGTATTTTACATCAGTTTTCACTACAAAAGATACAAATAACATCCCAGAAATAGCTGTAAATCAAGAATTGGAAGGGTGGGAGGAACTCAAGAAAATTACAATAACCAGGGAAGTGGTACTTTGTTGGAACTGTGATTTGACAATTCCCCGGGTCCTGATGGACTTCATCCAGAGGGTCTTATAAGAAATGGCTAGTGAGATAGTTGATGTGGTGGTTTTAATTTTCCAAAATTCTCTAGATTTGGGGAAGGTCCCATTAGATTGGAAAATACCTAATATTCAAAAAGGGAGGGAGATGGAAAGCAGGGAACTATAGGCCAGTTAGCTTCTATCTGTCATAGGGAAAATGTTCAAACCTATTAATAAAGATGTTATAACAGGGCACTTAGATAAATTCAAGGTAATCAGGCAGAGTCAACATGGTTTTGTGAAAGGCAAACCATATTTAACCAACTTATTGGAAATCTTTGAAGAAGTAACATGTGCTGTGGATAAAGGAGAACCTGTAGAAATACTGCACTTATATTTCCAGAAGGCATTTGATAAGGTGCCACAACAAAGGTTATTGCAGAAAGTAAAAGCTCCTGGTGTAAAGGGTAACATATTGGCAAGGATAGAAGATTGGCTGACTAACAGGTAACAGAGTAGGCATAAATGAGCCTTTTTCTGGTTGGCAAGATGTGACGAGTGGTGTGCCACAGGGATAAATGCTGGGGCCTCAACTCTTTACAATTTATATAAATGATTTGGTTGAAGGGACCAAAGATTTAGTTTTTTGCCGATGACACAAAGATAGGTAGGAAAATAAGTTGTGAAGAGTACATAAGGAGGCTATAAAAGGATATAGGTAGGTTAGGTCAGTGGGCAAAGATCTGGCAAATGGAGTAGAATGTGGGAAAATGCGAAATTGTCCATTTTGGCAGGAAGAATAAAAGAGAAGCATATTATCTAAATAGTGAGAGATTGCAGAGCCCTGAGAGTCAAAGGGATCTGGGTGTCTGGTGCATGAATCATAGAAGGTCAGTATGCAGGTGCCGCAGGTAATTAGGAAAGCTACACATCTTCCAACCTCCTTGATTTGGAAGAATCTCTCTGGTAAATTCATAGATGGTAGGTAAAAGAGTTGGGGGAAAAAATATAATAATAATAGTTATCATTGGTTGTGAGGGGAAATGATTACAAAAGTAGGGAGGTTATGCTTAATTTATACAGGGCATTGGTGAGACACATCTAAAGTACTGTGTACAGTATTGGTCTCCTTATTTAAGGAAGGATGTAAATGCATTGGAAGCAGAAAGGCTGGTATCCACTAGAGTTTAGATAAGTAAGAGGCGACTTAATTGAAACATAGAAGATCTTGAGGGCACTTGACAGGGAGAGGACGTTTCCTCTTTTGGGCAAACCTGGAACTAGGGGTCATTGTTTAAAAGTAAAGGATCGCCCATTTAAGGCAAAGATGAGAATTTTTTTCTCTCAGGCAGTCTTGAGTCTTTGGAACTCTTTTCCTCAAAAGGCGGTGGAAGTGGAATCTTTGAATATTTTCAAGGCGGAGCTTGATAGATTCTTCAGAGCTAGATAGATTCTTAATAAGCAAGAGGGTGAAAGGTTATTGGGGTAGGGAGGAATGTGGAGTTGAGGTTAAAATCAGATTAGCCATGATCTTATTGAATGGCAGAGCAGGTTTGAGGGGCCAAGTGGCCTACTCCTCCTAATTTGTCTGTCCGTATGTTCATGTCAGCATTTCACTCGCATGGGGTACAAAATCAACACTTTTCACAAAAATGATGCCATTTACTTTTTTAAAAGTAGTGCATCACTAAATATTGCTTACCTCACTAAAATAAAATCTTTTTTGCCATAATATCAAAACTTTTCACCAATGACTCAAAATTGTCAGACATTCATAAAAAAACAGTAGTACCTGGCAAAAAATTTTAACTCACTGATATAAGCACTTTTCACCAGGAAAACAAAACATCTCTCAAATGACTAAAATATTGTTAGACCTTCGTAAGAACAATAGTACATAATGAGTTCAGCATTTTTTTCCAGAGATAATGACACAGTGTCTGTATATCACACACACACACGGGGTACAGTGTCTGTATATCACACACCTACGGGGTACGGTGTCCGTATATCACACACACACGGGGTACGGTTTCCATATATCACACGCACATGGTTTGCAGTGTCCGTATATCTCACGCACACGGGGTACGGTGTCCATATATCTCACACACATGGGGTACGGTGTCCGTATATCACACACACACACATGGGGTATAGTGTCCATATATTTCACACACATGGGGTATGGTGTCCGTATGTCACACAAACACGGGGTACAGTGTCTGTATATCATACACATGGGATACAGTGTCCGTATATCACACAGAGGATATTTTGTTGGTACGTCACTCACACAGGGCACAGTCACACAGAGTACAGTATCTGTATATCACTCACATGGGGTAAAGCATTGGCATATCACACACGCAGGATGACGATCTCACACTCCCCCATCGCCATTTCACAGATGCATGATAAGTGACCTGTATATAAACATCATTTGTGATACCATATCAAGGTGTTGTGATATCAAGGTGTTGCCAACTCATCAGTTGCTTTATGTTCCCAGGCTGCATTGTCATTGGTTGTGGTGTTCAGGGTAGCCTGATTGTCACCCGGTGCAGACTGTCAGAGTGCTGTGCTCACTATCTCCTGCTGGAGGCATGAGAGCCGCCTCTACTCTTCTCATTGATCCTGAAGAAGAGTCCAAAGAAGAGTCATTGGACTTGAAATGTTTACTGTTTCTCTCTCCATAGATGCTGCCATCCCTGCTGAATGTTTTCAGCATTTTCTGTTTTTATATCATTCTAATATATTTCTCTTGAACTTAGAGCATAGGTGTTTCTTCAGGTCTGAAGAACCAGCCTCTTTCTGTACTTCCCATAGTTGACCAATGAGGCAGTGCTTGTGCCTGTTGTATTTCTCACACCTCTGCCTCTCTTGTTAAGATGCTGGCAGCCCATGGACTACAGAAACTGGCCAGTGACCCAGTCTTCTTGGGAATGACAGTGAGTGAGATGGCAGAAGCTTATCTGATGGATCACAGTGAGCTGGAGAGCGTTGAACCTGTTGAATAACTGATCTGTACTGACGGAACCCAAAGACAGTCTCTGAACCTCATCCAGCAAGCTGCTGCTGAGCAGTCATGTCAAAGCAGCAGAAGGAAGGGAGTCACTCTCCAAAGCTTAGTTACTGTCTAGTTTAATTTTTGTGCATTTGTAATTCTGTCACTATTGCCAAAGATTGTGAAGTAAAATGTTTGAGAACGTAAGAGATTTCAACTGCAACAGATGGTGTTGGAATGCAAACTGTATGGAAGCTCCACATCAGGGGGATGGATTGGAAGAACGACACAATTCTATGACTCTAGCCTGATCAGGCTTTTTAGGCTGTGTACCAATTGTGCACCAGCATGGTGGATGTCGATGTGAAAAAGGCTCATTAAATGCTAAGTGGCTGACAAGATGACTTTTGTTGTGTTTGCATGAGTTCAGAACATCAGTCTCTTGTGATCTCATCATCTAACCCCGACCTGGATCCTCAGATGTTTATTTGGGTGAACACAAAAATTATTTGACCTTCATATGAACAGCATCACAATAAACCGCTGAATCCACTTATTTCCACAAAATTACAGCTTTTTTAAAATGACTCAATTGGACCTTCAGAAAAACGTGAGAAAAAAAAATCAAAAATTTTCACAAATGCCTCAGAATTGTTGAACATTATAGAAAACGTCACAAAAGTACCACATCACTGAATGATTTGCTTAGCTCATTCTGATCAGCAATTTTATCACAAGTTTTCAAACAATTCAAAAAATGTTGAACATCTTTAAACACACTTAAGTGTCTCAGATGCAAAGCATATTTTTGAGAAAAACAAAACTTCTCACAATTAACTCAAAAATCGTTCGACCTTCAGAAAACCCATGTTATATTGCTCAAGTTACTCAGATAAAACTCGTGTTACATCATCGATTGCTTAACTTAATCAGATTAAACCAATTATATCATCGATTGCTTAATTTACTCTGACAAACCCAGTAATATAATAGGTTGCTTAACTTACCCAGGTAAACCGTGTTATATCATAGATTGCATAACTTACCCAGGTAAACCGTGTTATATCATAGATTGCTTAACTTGCCCAGGTGAACCCGTGTTATATCATAGATTGCTTAACTTACCCAGGTAAACCCATGTTATATTATAGATTGCATAACTTACACAGGTAAACCCGTGTTATATCATAGATTGCTTAACTTACCCAGGTAAACCGTGTTACATCATAGATTGCATAACTTACACAGGTAAACCGTGTTATATCATAGATTGCATAACTTACACAGGTAAACCCGTGTTATATCATTGATTGCTTAACTTACCCAGGTAAACCAGTGTTATATCATAGATTGCGTAACTTACCCAGGTAAACCGTGTTATATCATAGATTGCATAACTTACACAGGTAAACCCGTGTTATATCATTGATTGCTTAACTTACCCAGGTAAACCAGTGTTATATCATAGATTGCATAACTTACCCAGGTAAACCGTGTTATATCATAGATTGCTTAACTTACCCAGGTAAACCCGTGTTATATCATAGATTGCATAACTTACCCAGGTAAACCGTGTTATATCATAGATTGCTTAACTTACCCAGGTAAACCCGTGTTATATCATAGATTGCATAACTTACCCAGGTAAACCGTGTTATATCATAGATTGCTTAACTTACCCAGGTAAACCGTGTTATATCATAGATTGCTTAACTTACCCAGGTAAACCAGTGTTATATCATAGATTGCATAACTTACCCAGGTAAACCGTGTTATATCATAGATTGCTTAACTTACCCAGGTAAACTCGTGTTATATCATAGATTGCTTAACTTACCCAGGTAAAGCCCGTGTTAAATCATAGATTGCTTAACTTACTCCGATAAATCCAGTAATATCATAGATTGCTTAACTTACTCCGATAAACCCAGTAATATCATAGATTGCTTAACCTCCTTGGTTAAAACCAGTTATATCACAGAGTGCTTAGCTTATTCAGATAAAACCAGGTTTATCATAGATTGCTTAACTTACTGAGATAAAAGTTGTGTTATATAATAGATTGCTTACCTTACTCAGATATAACCCATATATCATAGATTGCTTAATGTCCTCAGATAAAACATGTGTTATATCATAGATTGCTTAACTTACTCAGATAAAAGCCTCTTCAATCATAGATTGATCAACTCACTCAGGTAAAACCAGTTATATCATAGATTGCTTAACTTATTCAGATAAAACCCTTAATATATCATAGATTGCTTAACATCCTCAGATAAAACACGTGTTCTTTCATAGATTGCTTAACTTACTACGATAAATCCAGTAATATCATAGCTTGCTTAACTTACTCAGATTAAACCAGTTATATCATAGATTGCTTAACACCCCTTGAATACCCCTTGAACATCCACAACGGCATCTCTGTTGACCTATCACTTAACCTAAATTGCCAGTTGGCTTTCACTAGCTCTGCTTTCATGTCCTCATAATTGCCCTTATTTAAGTTAAAAATGTTAGTCTGAGACCCACATTTCTCTCATCAAACTGAATGTAAAATTCAATCATATTATGATCAATGCTCCCTCAGGGTGCCTTCACTATGAGATCATTAATTAATCATATCTCATTGCTCAATACCAGGTCTAGTATAGCCTGCTCTCTGGTTGTCTCCAGGATGTGCTGTTCTAAGGAACAATACCTAAACTAGAATACAAAGAATACAAAGAAAAGTACAGCACAGGAACAGTCCCTTCGGCCCTCCAAGCCTGCGCCGATGATATTGCATGTTATTTATTTTAAAATTATAAAATCCGTGTTATACCATAGATTGCTTAACTTACCCAGGTAAACCCATGTTATATCATAGATTGCTTAACTTCCTCAGATACCTAAAACATTTTGCACTTCCGGGGTCCGTATCCCTCTATTCCCATCCTATTCATGTATTTGTCAAGCTGCCTCTTAAACACCACTATCGTACCTGCTTCCACCACCTCCTCTGGCAGCGAATTCCAGACACTCTACCCTCTGCATAAAAACTTGCCTTGCACATCTCCTCTAAAGTTTTCTCCTCTTACCTTAAATCTATGTCCCCTAGTAATTGACTCTTCCACCCTGGGAAAAAGCTTCTAACTATCTACTCATAATTTTGTAAACTTTTGTAAACAAGTCGCCCCTCAATCTCCGTCGTTCTAGTGAGAAAAATCCGGGTTTTTCCAACCTCTCCTCACAGCTAATAACCTCCAGACCAGGCAGCATCCTGGTAAACCTCCTCTGCACCCTCTCCAACACCTCCATATCCTTCTGGTAATGTGGCGACCAGAATTGCACGCAATATTCCAAGTGTGGCCTAACCAAGGTTCTATACAGCTGCAGCATGACTTCCCAATACTCAATACTCCTGCCAATGAAGGCATGCCAAATGCCTTTCTGACTACCTTATCCACCTGCGTTGCCACTTTCAGTGACCTGTACACCCAGATCCTTCTGCCTGTCGATGCACTTAAGATTTCTATCATTTACTGTATAATTCCTACCTGTATTAGACCTTCCAAAATGCATTACCTCGCATTTGTCCAGATTAAACTCCATCTGCCATTTCTCCGCCCAAGTCTCCAACTGATCTATATCCCGTTGTATCCTTTGACAATGCTCTTCACTATCTGCAACTCCTCCAACCTTAGTGTCATCTGCAAACTTACTAATTAGCCCAGTTCCATTTTCCTCCAAATCATTTACATATACTACAAACAGCAAAGGTCCCAGCACTGATCCCTGCGGGTGTGACACTAGTCACAGCTCTCCATTCAGAAAAGCACCCTTCCAGTGCTACCCTCTGTCTTCTATGACCAAGCCAATTCTGTATCCACCTTGCCAGCTCACCTCTGATCCCGTGCAACTTTACCTTCTGTACTGGTCTGCCATGAGGGACCTTGACAAAGGTCTTACTGAAATCCATGTAGATAACATCCATTGCCCTACCATCGTCGATCATCTTTGTCACTCCTCGAAAAACTCGATCAAGTTAGTGAGACACGACCTCCCCTTCACAAAACCATGCTGCCTCTCATTAATATTTGCTTCCAAATGGTAGTAAATCCTGTCACGAAGAAACTTCTCCAATAATTTCCCTACCACTTATGTAAGGCTCACCAGCCTGTAATTTCCTGGATTATCCCTGCTACCCTTTTTAAACAGTGGAACAACAAACTATTCTATGAATTCCTTATTAGGCTACCTTTGCCCATCTGGTTTTCCAGTCTAGATGTAGATTAAAATCCCCCATGATAATTGCCGTGACCATCTGACATGCTCCCATTTTTTCTTCTTAGATACCCTGTCTTACCATGTGGTTACAGTTATGAGGCCTCCACACCACTCCCACGAGTGACTTCTTGCCTTTCTCATTCCTCATCTCAACCCAAGCCACTTCTGTACCCTGATTTCCTAAATTTAGGTCATCCTTCTCTATTGAACTAATATCATTTGTATTAACAGAGCCACCCCTCCACTTTTTCCTAACTTCCTATCCTTCCTAAATGTCACGTTCCCTTCAATATTCAGGTCCCAATCTACATCATCCTGCAGCCATATTTCCGTAATGGCAATTACATCAATTTGAAATTCATCTGTTTTGTTTTGAATGCTCTGTGCATTCAGATACAAAGCGTTAAGTTTTGTCCTTTTATTATTTTTGTAACCTCTGACCTTATCTGCTGATTTACCCTTAGATTTGTCCTCTCTGTCCCTTCCTGTCACGATCTGTTTATCATTTCCCACGTTAATTCCCTCCTTCCTTGCCTTGTCTCTGCTCTTTGATTTATCACATCTTCCCAAATTTGATCCCTTGCCCCCACTATTTAGTTTAAAATCCTCTCTGCTTCCCTAG
This sequence comes from Cetorhinus maximus, assembly GCF_964194155.1. Lineage (NCBI taxonomy): Eukaryota > Metazoa > Chordata > Chondrichthyes > Lamniformes > Cetorhinidae > Cetorhinus > Cetorhinus maximus. The sequence continues at coordinate 92,226 of NW_027596154.1, forward strand.
TTATGTGGCTTGCAAGAACGCTGATCCCAGCACGGTTTGGGTGTAGACCGTCCCAATGGCACAGTTCCCACTTTCCCCAGTACTGGTGTGAGTGCCCCATGAACCAGAGACCACTTCTCCAACACCAGTCTTTCAGCCAGGCATTCATTTTACTTGCACATGGCTCAGGTAATAATTCAGAGATTATCATCTTTGAGGATATGCTTCTTAATTTGGTGCCTCGCTTCTCATACTGATGATGTAGAAGCTCCTTCCTTGTCCTGCCAATGTTGTTGGTACCCACATGGACCACAACAACTGGATCCTCCCCCTCCCACTGTTTGATAGTTGTAAAGCCTGAGGCTCCTTCACTACTGTCTGCTCGGTCCCATTACCTGCCTCACTGACAGTCACACAAAACCATAGAACACTACAGCACAGAAATCAGGCCATTTGGCCCTTCTAGTCTGTGCTGAAATATTATTCCGCTAGTCCCATTGACCTGCACCTAGTCCATAACCCGCCAGACCTCTCCCATCCATGTATCTATCCAATTTATTCTTAAAACTTAAGAGTGAGCCTATATTTACCACGTCAGATGGTAGCTCGTTCCACACTCTCACCACTCTCTGAGTGAAGAAGTTCCCCCTAATGTTCCCCCTAAACCTTTCCTCTTTCACCCTAAAGCCATCCTCCTGTCCCTCACTGCAGACCAAAACAGAAGACCCTTCTCTAAGGGATGTGACTGTCTTCTGGAACAAAATGTCCAGGTATTTCTCCCCCTCCCTTATGTTGCACGATGTCAACTATTCATCCTCCAGATCATCATCCTGATCTGGAATATCTCTAGATGCTTTCACTTTCTGCTTTGTCCTTGATCTCCTTGAGGTCCAAAAGCCCCCACATTCCACAGCTGCAACCTGTCCTGCCATTGTTACTTATATTATTCAGTTAATTTAATTTAATTACTTTCTTAATTAACTTAGAATAATTCCAAAGCATATTTCAATTTACTGTGCTCCTTAAATACTAGCACCTCCAACAACTAAAAGTTATACTTTTCTGAAATACACAGGTATGTGCTCCAGGTATTTATTTTAATTATTTTAGTTTAATTTTTAATTGCTTTAAACTTTTAGTTCTTTAATTTATACATCTACTTTAACTCTGGTGTCCTCAGCTAGCTATTAATACACTGCCCCTTAGACCAAGTACTACCGGCCAATCAACCTACTAGTTTCCTCTGATGTCACAGATGTTTTACTTAACTCTGTTCCTTCAGCAACTGAATGGTCCCAACTCCCACTGCTCCCTCCTCTCCCCCCCCGCTCCTTCCTCTCCCCCCACTCCCCCACTCTATCCTCTCCCCTGCTCCCTCCTCTCCCCCTGCTACAACATCACCACCTGCTTCTTCCTCTCCCCATGCTCCCACCTCTCCCCCACTCCCACCTCTCCCCCTGCTCCCCTGCACCCTCCTCTCCCCCTCCCTCCCCTCCACCTGCTCCCACCTCCCCTACTCCATCCTCTCCCTGCTCCCTCCACTCCCCTGCTCCCTCCTCTCCCGCTGCTGCTTCTAACACTCCCTCCTCTCCCCCTGCTCCCCCACTCCCTCATCTCCATCTGTTACCTCCTCTCCCCCTGCTTTGCTCACTCCCTCATCACCACCTGCCGCCTTTTCTTCCACCTCTCATTCTGCTCCCACCCTACTCATGCCTGTAACACTGCTCACACCTCTCCGCCTGCTCCCTCCTCTCCACTTACTCCTTCCTCGTCCCTGCTCCCACCTCATCCCTGATCCCTACTCTCCCATGCTCCCCCTTTTCCCCCTGCTACTACCACTCCCTCCTCTCACCTGCTTCCCCCACCCCCTCATCTCCACCTGCTCCCTCTTCTTCTAACCCTTGTCCTGCTCCCACCCTGCTTATGACTCTCCACATGGTCCCTCCTCTCTACCTGCTCCCTCCTTGTCCCTGCCCCCTCCTCCTGCCAATCCCTCCTCTTCCCCTGCTCCCTCCTCACATCCTGGTGAATCTCCTCTGCACCTCCTCAAGTGCAATCACATCCTTCCTATAATGTAGCAACCAGAACTGTACACAGTACTCCAGCTGTGGCCTCACCAAGGTTCTATACAACTCCAACATGACCTCCTTACTTTTGTAATTTTTGCCTCAATTGATAAAGGCAAGTGTCCCATATGCCTCTTTCACCACCCCACTAACATGCCCCTCTGCCTTCAGAGATCTATGGACACACACACCATGGTCCTTTTGTTCCTCAGAAATTCCTAGTGCCATGCCGTTCATTGAATACTTCCTTGTCAAATTACTCCTTCCAAAGTGTATCACCTCACACTTTTCAGGGTTAAATTCCATCTGCCACTTATCTGCCCATTTGACCATCCCGTCTATATCTTCCTGTAACCCAGGACACTCAACCTCACTATTAACCACCCAGCCAATCTTTGTGTGATCCGCAAACTTACTAATCGTACCTCCCACGTAGTCATCTATGTCGTATATATAAATGACAAATAAAAGGTGACCCAGCACAGATCCCTGTGGTATGCCACTGGACACTAAAGCATCCTTCTGTCCTTTGTCTCCTCCAACTAAGCCAATTTTGAATCCACCTCATCAAATTACCCTGTATCCCATGTGCATTTGCCCTCTTTATAAGTCTCCCATGTGGGATCTTGTCAAAGGCTTTGCTGAAACCCATGTAGACTACATCAACAACACTACTCTCATCTACACACCTGGTCACCTCCTCAAAAATTCAATCAAATTTGTTAGGCATGACCTCCCTCTGACAAAGCCATGCTGACTATCCCTGACCAAACCTTGCCTCTCTAAGTGGAGATAGATTCTCTCCTTCAGAATTTTCTCCCATAGTTTCCCTACCACTGACATAAGATTCAGTGGCCTGTAGTTTCCTGGCTTCTCTCTACAGCCCTTCTTAAATAGCGGAACCACATTAGCTGTTCTCCAGTCCTTTGGCACCTCCTCCGTGGCCAGAGAGCAATTAAAAATTTGGGTCAGAGCCCCCGCGATCTCCTCCCTTGCCTCCCTCAGCAGTCTGGGACACAAATCATCTGGACCAGGAGATTTGACCACTTCTAAGCCTGCAAACACCTCCAACACCTTGTCACTCCCTATATCAATTTTCTTAAGAACCTCTCAGTCTGTCTCCCTGAGTTCGATACCTTCATCCTCATTCTCTTGGGTGAAGATGGACAGGAAGTATTCATTCAACACTCTAGCGATGTCCTCTGGCTCCACCCATAGATTGCCCCCTTGGTCCCTTATGGGCCCTACTCTTTCCCTAGTTATCCTCTTCCCATTGATATACTTAAAGAATACCTTGGGATTTTCCCTACTTTTACCAGCCTGAGCTTTCTTATATCCCCTCTTTGCTTTCCTAATTGATTTCTTAAGCTCCACCCTGCACTGTCTGTACTCCACTAATCTCTCTACTGATTTGCTTCCCTTGTACCTGCTAAACGCCTCTCTTTTCCTTCTCATCGTAACCTGAATATCTCTGGTCATCCATGCTTCTCTGGGCTTGTTACTCCTTCCTATCACCCTAGAGGGAACATGTTGAGCCTGTACCCACCCCATTTCCTGTTTGAATACCCCCCACTGTTCCTCTGTAGATTTCCCCACAAGTAACTGTTCCTAGTCTACCTTGGCCAGATCCTGCCTTATTTTACTAAAATCCACTCTCCCACAATCCAAAACATTTTTTTGCAACTTGTCGATTTCTTTGTCCATAACAAGCTTAAATGTACCATGTTGTGGTCGCTATCACTAAAATGCTCGCCCAGCGCCACCTCAGCCACCTGTCTGGCTTCATTCCCCAGAATTAGGTCCAGCAATGCACCCTCTCTTGTTGGACCCTCTATATATTGACCTAAAAAGTTCTCCTGTACACATTTCAAGAAATCCACTCCATCCAAGCCCTTAACACTATGTCTATCCCAACTAATGTTGGGAAAGTTGAAATCACCTAATATAATTACCCTATTGTTGTTGTTTTTACACACCTGCAATTTACAAATTGTGCACATATTTGCTCCTCAATTTCCCACTGACTATCTGGGGGTCTATAATAAACACCTAATAATGTGGTTTCCCTTTTTTATTCCTAAGCTCTACCCACAAAACTTCATTCGATGCCCCCTCCAAGATATCATCTCTCCTTACTGCAGTAACTGACTCCTTAACTAATAATGCAACGCCTCTTCGTCTTTTACCCCCTCCCCTGTCTTGCCTGAAGATTCTATATCCAGGAATGTTGAGCTGCCAATCCTGCCCTTCCCTCAACCACGTCTCAGTGATGGCTACTATATCACAATTCCACGTGTCAATCCTCACCCTTAACTCATCCGTTTTACCTGTAATACTCCTGGCATTAAAGTAGAGGCCATCCAGCCTTGCTTTACTCCCTTGAAACTTAATGCAGCTGTACTCCCTCTGACTCAATTGTTTTACTGTATTATGGTGTGACCCTATTCTGCTAACATTCTGTGTCCCCTCCCCCTGCCAAATTAGTTTAAACTTCTCCCAACAGCACTAGCAAACATGCCCGCAAGGATGTTAGTCCCACTCTGGTTCAGATGTAGATTGTCCCCTTGTACAGGTCCCACCTTCCCCAGAAACGGTCCCAGTGATCCAGGAATCTGAAACCCTCCCTCCTGCACCAACTCTTAAGCCACATATTCATTGGTGCTATTCTCCTATTTCTGAGTGGTACTGGGAGTAATCCAGAGATTACAACCTGAGAAGTCTTGCTTTTTAGTCTACTGCCTAACTCCCTGAATTCTTGATGCAAAACCTTATCTCTCTTTCTATCTATGTCATTGGTACCAACATGTACCATGACCTCTGCCTTATCACCCTCCCCCTTCAGGATGCCCTGCAGCCATTCAGTGACATCCCGGACCCTGGCACCAGGGAGGCAACACACCATCCTGGAGTCATGTTGATGGCCACAGTAGCACCTATCTGTTCCCCTGACTATAGAATCCCCTGTTGCTCTTGCTCTTCCTCCCTTCCTCCCCTCCTGTACAGACAGGCTGCTTATGGTGCCAGAAGCTTGGCTCTGTCCGCACTCCCTGGAGGAACCAGCGCCCTCATCAGTCTCCAAAACGGAATACCGATTTGCGAGCGGGACCCCAAGGGACTCCTGAACTACCTGCCTGTTTCTCTTGGACTGCCTGGTGGTCACCCATTCCCTTCCTTCTTCAAGTCCCTTCATCTGTGACCACCTCTCTAAACGTGCCATCCACGATGCTCTCAGACTCCACAGTATCCCCAGCCACCATTCCAGCTCTGAAACCCGAGCTTCCAGGAGCTGCAGCTGGGCATACTTCCTGCACACATGCTGGTCCCAGGGATTGGAAATGTCCCCAGCTTCCCACATGGAACACAAGGAGCACACCATGGCTTTGAGCGCTCCTGCCATGAATTATCCCTTTAAATTAAACCTTTTAAGTCAATTTCTCTAGGGCCCTTCTTTCCTGATCCTCGTTACTGCAGAGTATACAAACTGTAAACCAGAGAAAGACCTAAAACTTCAAGCGATTAAAGCAGTAATTACCTTACCCAGTTCTTACCAGTGATTCCTTTCCCTTGCAGCCTCTACTGCTGCAGCACACTCTGAATGTTTAAGAAGTTGGATAGCAAGGAAAAAATGCAAAGAGCACCTCATCCCCTATGCACCGAATTCCCGCTTTGCACCAAATTCCGAATACCCACTCTGGCTGTGCCCCACTCAGGATGTGCTCGCTCTCCTGTTCCTGTGCAAGCACACTGTAGCGTGCTTCCAGATAGTCCCTTTCTTAAATAGAGCTGACTTGACTCACCACTAATTAAGCTTCAAATAGTAATTAACACCCATTCAGGCTTCAGGTGATTGACAGTTAACTGCCACACAGTCAGCGGAGTCAGCTACCTTACCAACCTTTTAACTAGACTACTGAACTTACAAAAATTAAGGAGAAATTAAAGAGAAAGACTTACCAGTTCAATTCCCGCTTTGCACCAAATTCCGAATACCCACTCTGGCTGTGATAAAACCAGTTATATCACAGATTGCTTAACTAACTCCTATAAAACCAGTTATATCACAGATTGATGAATCTTAGATAAAACCAGTTATATCAACGCTTGCTTTACTTGCTCAGATAAAACCCATGTTATTTCACAGATTGCTTATCTAACTCAGATAAACCAGTTATATCATCGAATAAAAGCAAAATACTGCGGATGCTGGAAATCTAGAACAAAAGCCAAAATATCTACGAAAACTCAGCAGGTCTGACATGCTGTGGGATGCTCTGAGGAGAGTTCATGTTTCGAGTTCGTATGACTCTTCAACAGAACTAAGAAATATAAAAATGAGATGAAATATAAGCTGGTTGAGGGGGGTGGGACGGGTAGAGCTGGATAGGGGGCCAGTGATAGGTGGAGTCAAAGAAGAGACTGCTAAAGAAGTCATAGACAAAATGACAAAGGGATGGGAAAAGAAAAATATATTTGTAAAAAAATTATAAATTATTGGAAAAAGGGGGATCGGAAGGATGGAGGAGAGAGTTCATGATCTGAAATTGTTGAACTCAATATTCAGTCCGGAAGACTGTAAAGAGCCTAGTTGGAAGATGAGGTACTGATCCTCCAGTTTGCGTTGAGCTTCCCTTCACCCCACCTAGCGGCTTTCCGCAGGGATCATTCCCACCCTGGTCCACTCTTCCATCACCCCCTACACCTCAACCCCCTCCCACGGCACCTTCCCATGCAACTGCAGAAGGTGCAACACCTGCCCCTTTACTTCGCCCTCCTCGCCGTCCAAGGGCCCAAACACTCCTTTCAAGTGAAGCAGCACTTCACTTGCACTTCCTTCAATTTAGTTTACTGCATTCGCTGCTCCCAGGAGACCCCTCGACATTGGAGAGACCAATCGCAGACTTGGTGATCAATTTGCGGAACGCCTTCGGTCTGTCCGCAAGCATGACCCAGACCTCCCTGTCGCTTGCCATTTCAACACACCACCCTGCTCTCATGCCCACATGTCCGTCCTTGGCCTGCTGCAATGTTCCAGTGAAGCTCAATGCAAACTGGAGGTGTTCCTCCAGATCAGCACCTCATCTTCCAACTAGGCACTTTACAGCCTTCTGGACTTAATATTGAGTTCAACAACTTTAGATCATGAACTCTCACCCCATCTCCCTTTTTCCAATAATTTATAATTTTTTATATATATTTTTTTAAATATATATTTTTCTTTTCCCACCTATTTCCATTATTTTTAAATGTATTTCCATCCATTGTTTTATCTCTACCTTTTAGCCTATTTTGATCCCTTCCCCCCACCCAACCCCCACTTGCTCATCCTGCTTTCTACCCTCAATGTCATCATTAGCACATTCCATAGCTCATATCACCACCGTCAACACCTCTTTGTTCTTTTGTCTATGACATCTTTGGCAATCTCTTCTTTGCCTCCACCTATCACTGGATAGAGATCCAGCTCTACCTGTCCCACCCCCTCAACCAGCTTATATTTCACCTCATTTCTATATTTCTTCGTTCTGATGAAGAGTCATACGGACTCGAAACGTTAACTGTATTCCTCTCCGCAGATGCTGTCAGACCTGCTGAGTATTTCTAGGTATTTTTGTATTTGTTACAGCTATACATGTTGCATGTTGGTTTATTTATGTAATTTTTATCCTAGACAATGAAAGCATGTTGGATTCATTACATAAGTTTTATCCTCTACATTATGATTTTTATTGACCAGAACAGTTTCTGCCTTCTTCCTAAAGCCAGGATCTTTTCGATTCCCAAACTTCCTATTCCTCCAGTTTCCCTGCAGGATTACCAGTGGAGATCTACTTCCTCCTAGCTGCCTATGTGATATGTCATTTCCGTCTGCCAGCACCATCACTTCCCTTATTTTAGAAATCTTGCAGTCTTTCTGGTTTGACCTAATGGTTATTGGGATGCTGTTTCTAAAATCTTCCCTGATCACTACCTCCCTCACATTCTCAGATGTCTCTTTTAACTTCAATGACCGGAACAACCTCTCAAAAAAAAATTCTTTCTTCCTGGAAAATTCAACAAATGTTTGATTCTGTCTTTTCATGAGCTGCCATATGGTAAATGGAAATTCTCAGTGTGAATGGGTAAATGGCTGAGTGGATGAAGCCTGGCTGGTTGAGTGAGGTAAGTGGCAGGTGGGTGAGATGGCAAATGGGGAATGTGATAGGTTGATAAGATGTCAGGTGTATAGGATGGTATGTACATAGGGTGCCAAGTGGGCGGGGTGTTAGTCAGGTAGGGTGGCAGGTGGGTGAAGTGGTACATGAATTGGGTGGCAGATGGGTGAGGTGGAAGGGGGTCTGGGGGTAGTCAGGTGGTGGGGGTGTAGTCAGGTCTGGTTTGGGGGGTTATTAATCGGGTTGTCGGGGGGTATAATTGGTTGGATTGGGCCTGGAGAATAGTCGGTGGGCCAGGAAGGCAAGTCGGAGAGGTCAGATAATCGGTGACGGGTGGGGTTGCTGAGGGGGGAGTCCAGGGGACCAATGTAACTGATTGTGGGTCAGTCCTGCAGTTACCAAGGAACAAGAATAGGTTTTAATCTGCCTAGCATTTCCTGGGTAACTATTCAGGTAAGTGCATTGGAACTGTTCAAGGTCTCCAAACTCTAGCTCAGAGACCTATACAGATGGTTCAGGGGAGCAGGGGAATCAGATGTTCAAACTCACCAGGCTATTCTGATGGGGGTCAGTGCATCAGGATTTCCACAGAGTCCCGATGTGCATCAAACTTCCAATGAGCTGGAGACTGGAATATCTGGGCTATTAACTTAAGGACAGAAAAATGAGCCATTGTAGCTTGTTATTTTTCACAATTGAGGCGGGGTTGGGGCTCAGTGCTAGGACCACTGCTTTTTTTTTGACATGTGTAACTGACTCGGATATTGGAGCAAAATTTCATAATTTGCAGATAGATCTGTGCCAAACAGTGAGGATGATGCAGAAGATTGAGAAGTGATCTTACTGAAACACATAAGATCCTGAGGGGACTTGACAGGGTGGATGCTGAAAGGATGTTTCCCCTTGTAGGAGGGACTAGAACTAAGTGACACAGTTTAAAAAGAAGGGGTCTTCTCCAGAGGGTTATAACTCTTTGGAACTTTCTTCCCCAGATAGCAATGGAGGCAGTCATTGAATCTCTTTCAGACAGATCTTGCTAGATTCTTGACCAACAAGTGATTCAGACAATATCTAGAGCAGGCGGGAATGTGGAGTTGAGGCCAAAATCAGATCAGCCATGAACTTCTTGAATAGTGGAGCAGGCTGAAAGGGCCAAATGGCATACTCCTGCTCCTAATTCTTATGTTTGTATGTTCAGTCAATGGCACAGGGCATCAATAGTCGTTAGACAAGCAGGCAGGCAAGTGTGCAGAAGGGACATGGGGAATCAATATAGACTAAAACACAGTTCTGAAAAGTGTAAAAAAAAACAGGTGGGCTATGATTTCATACACATAGGTCTTTGAAAGTGACAAAACATATTGAAATAATAGTTGGAAAGCACATGTAATTTTGGGCTTCTTGAATTGAGGTAATGTGAACAAAGGCAAAGCAGTTATGCTAAACATTGACAAAGCTGTGGTTATGCTACAACTCGAACATTTTGTCCAGCTCTGCTCACCACACGTTTGAAAGGATATGAGGATGCTTGAGAAGGTGTAGATGAGATTTACCTGAATGGTTTCATGGATGAGTGATTTTAATTCAATTGTCTATTTGCAGAAGCCTGGGTTGTTTCCCTTGAAGAAAAGGAGATTGAAGGGAGAATTTATAGATTCTAATGATGACAGGTTTGAATAAGGTAGGCAATGAAAAGATCTTCCCATTAGCTGATGGTACAAGTACTGCAGGATGGGTCTAAAGCTTGGGAAGGTGATGCAGGGAGATTGAGAGTGGGGGAAGCAGAGGCAATGAAAGATTTGAATGAAATTGAATTGCCACAAGGGGAATAAACTTGGGGGGCTACAGGTAGTGAGAGGGGCAATGAGACTGCTTGGGATGCTCCACAGGGATGCGGGATGGGCTTGATGAGATGAATTGCTTCATTCTGTGCCTTTATAACTCTATAGTCTCAGAGAACCTTTCACCCCCTTGTTAATCAAGAATCTATCTAGGTCTGTCTTAAAGATAGTCAAAGACTCTGCTTCCACCGCCTTTTCAGGAAGAGAGTTCCAAAGACTCATCCCTGTCTTAAATGACTTACCCTTTATTTTTAAACAAGTTCTAGATTCTCCCACAAGAGGAAACATCCTCTCCACATCCACCCTCAGGATCTTAAGTGTTTCAATTAAGTCACCTCTTACTCTAAACTCCAGCCTAACCCGTACAGCCTTTCTTCATAAGACAACCCATCCATTCCTGGTATTGGTCTAGTAAACCTTCTCTGAACTGCTTCTAATACTGTACACAATAATCCAGATGTGGTCTCACCAGTGCCCTGTGCAACTGAAGCATACTTTTGTATTCAATTCATAATAATAATAAGAAGAACATAATAAGAACTAGGAGCAGGAGTAGGAAATTCAGCCCCTCGAGCCTGCCCCGCCATTTGATACGATCATGGCTGATCTCACTTTGGCCTCAACTCCAATTTCCTGCCCTCTCTCCATAACCTTGAAAGTTCAACCTGTTACTAATTAAAAATCTGTCTATCTCCTCCTTAAATTTATTCAATGTCCCAGCATCCACTGCACTCTGAGGTAGTGAATTCCACAGATTCATGACCCTTTGAGAAAAGTAATTTCTCCTCATCTCTGATTTAAATCTACCATCCCTTAGTCTAAAACTATGGCCTCTCATTCTAACAATAAATGATAACATTCTATTAGCTTTCCTAATTACCTGCTGTACCTGCATACTAACCTTTTGTGATTCATGCACTAGGACACCCAGATCCCTCTGCACCTCTGAGTTCTGCAATCTCTCACCATTCAGATAATATGCTTTTTTATTGTTGCTGCCAAAATGAACAACTTAACATTTACCAACATTAGACTCCATTTGCCAGATCTTTGCCCACTCACTTAACCGATCCATAGAACCATAGAACACTACAGCACAGAAAACAGGCTATTCGGCCCTTCTAGTCTGTGCCAAAATATTATTCTGCTAGTCCCATTGACCTGCACCTAGTCCATAACCCTCCAGACCTCTGCCATCCATGTATCTCTCTAATTTATTCTTAAAACTTAAGAGTGAGCCCGCATTTACCACGTCAGATGGTAGCTCATTCCACACTCTCACCACTCTCTGAGTGAAGAAGTTCCCCCTAATGTTTCCCCTTTCACCCTAAAGCCATGTCCTCTCGTGTTTATTTCTCCTAATCTAAGTGGAAAGAGCCTACTTGCATTTACTTTGTCTATACCCCTCACAATTTTGTAAACTTCTATCAAATCTCCCCTCATTCTTCTACGCTCCAAGGAATAAAGTCCTAACCTGTTTAATCATTCCCTGTAACTCAACTCCTTAAGACCTGGCAACATCCTAGTAAATCTTCTCTGCACTCTCTCAATCTTACTGATATCCTTCCTATAGTTAGGTGACCAGAACTGCACACAATACTCCAAAATTGGCCTCACCAATGTCTTATACAACCTCACCATAACATCCCAACTCCTATACTCAATACTTTGAGTTATGAAGGCCAGTATGATCCATGTCACTTTTTAGCCTCCTTATGTCCTCTTCACAATTTACTTTCCCGCCTATCTGTGTGTTGTCAGCAAATTAAGCTGCCATTCTTTTGGTCCCTTCATCCAAGTCATTTATATAAACTGTAAAAAAATTGAGGCCCCTGCGCCGATCCCTGTGGCACACCACTCATCACATCCTGCCAACCAAAAAAGACCCATTTATGCCAACCCTCTACCTCCTGTTAGCTAATGAATCTTTTACCCATGCTAATATGTTACCCCCTACACCAGAGCTTTTATTTTCTGCAATAATCTTTGACGTGGCACTTTATCAAATGCTTTCTGAAAATTTAAGTACAGTACATCCACCGCTTCCCCTTTATCCACAGCACATGTTACTCCTTCAAAGAGCTCCAATAAATTGGTTAAACATGATTTCCCTCGTTCAAAGCCATGTTGACTCTGTCTGATTGCCTTTATTTTTTCTAAGTACCGTGCTATACATTTTCCAATATTATCTGTTCTAACATTTTTGAATAAAGGAGTTGTATTTGCTATTTTCCTATCTACTGGGACCTTCCCTGAATCTAGGGAATTTTGGAAAAAAGAAAGTAAAAAAGCAGTAAAGCCATTGTAAGGGCACCTTCACTGTAGTGAAGCTTTGTTTCTTCCAGGGAAAAATTTGTTACAAAACCAAACTTATTTTGTTGAATGCGAAAGTTGGGAAGTACAATCCCCAACAATCTTTGGGCCTCCCACGCATGCACAGGCCGTGAGTAGGCTGCACATGTGTAGGTAGACTCCTTGCATTCTTCAGCCATAGAACAGACCTTGAGTGTATACACCTGGAGGAAAAAGAAGGGCACGAAAATCCAGGTCAGGTGATCGGGTGCGGCATGCCAGAGTCAGTAGATATCCCAGAGAGAGGGGGACAAGGGAGGGGGACAGGGAGTGGTCCCAAAAAGTATGTCCCAGGTAAGGGATAAAGACAGGGGACAGAAACAGGTCCCAGTTAAGTCAGTTAATACAGAGGAGCAGAGAAACAAGCTATAATTGGAGAAAAATGGCCGCAGGCAGCATACTTTAAGTGAAGAGGGCTCAGGAAATGCTCTGGTAATTTAAGAAAGCTCAGAAGAAGCTCTGAAGATCTGAGTGGGCAGCCGAAGTTTGATGACTCTGTGCTGCAGGCTGTTGGGGCAAAGGTACCTCTGTGGAGGAGTGGTGCCCTGCTTTGCATGGCCAAACAGCTGATATTGTGCTTGAAGTTGATGTTTCAGCGTACCTGGAAATCTGGGGATAAGAATCTCGAAACCCTGTGAGGAGGGCTGTGGTTGAAGCCATCCGAGTTGGATCAACATTTGGGGACAATTCCAAGACAAGATCTATAATGGTGAAGATTGGAGTCCCTCGCGAGAGAGAAAAAGCTTCAGTGAGGTTGGCTGGCTCACATTGTGACTAACATCTGGGTGGGTTGTTGAGAAACCCATGAATCTGTTTTGGTCGTATCTGTCATTTATTGTGAAGTGTGGTGTGCCCAACCACAGTTTGCTTCTTAATTCACATGTACCTCATGCTTACACTGAATGTTAGAGTATGAGATAGATATTGTAAATTGTTTTATCTTTCTGACCTTGTACAATAAAGTTTATTTTTGGTTGTTCAAAACCCATGGAATTTTGTTGCTTTATTCGCCGAACAAATGTCTTGAACTTAACTTTGCCTACTTTAAGCAAAATGTTATTACTCCATAACCGGACCTCACATATTATCAAAGGGTGTTTTAAAGGTAAAAGGTATTTAATTTGCATTTGTGTTAAGGCCTTCCCAAAGTATGCCATGTTCCCATGGAGATCACAGAATCACAGAGTATCACAGAAGAGTCCCCTTGGCCCATCGAGTCTGCACCGACACGTGAGAAATACCTGATCTACCTAATCCCATTTACCAGCACTTGGCCCATAGCCTTGAATGTTATGACGTGCCAAGTGCTCATCGAGGTATTTTTTAAAGGATGTGAGGCAACCCGCCCCCACCACCCTCCCAGGCAGCGCATTCCAGACCGTCACCACTCTCTGGGTAAAAAAGTTGGGTTGTACAAGTTAGAAGGTTCTTTTGTTTAATTTATCTGCCTGTTTCTCAGGGAGGATAGTTACAGATTTGATCTTGTGATACAGCACACTTCACTTCGTGTGAGGGGAAAATAAGTTGGTTGATTTGCCCAGCTTTAAGCGAGAGGAAGAAATTGCCGGTGGTCCCCATGGTGTGAGGAATGGAGGTTTTTTAAACAGTATATTTTTGAGGAATGTTGTGTTATTATGTGAAGAAGGCTGTGTAGATAATTTAATTAAGTTGGGCAAAAGGTAATAGAAGACAGGTTGTCTGGGGGGTTTAAAACATGAAAGGATGATGGCATTAGGTTTGAGCTACAAGTGAATAGATTTGATCTCACATTTGCATTGTTAAATAAGCTTAGTTTGTTTGAATATCAAAGAGAAGTCAGAGGTAACAAGAAACATATTTGTATCTTGCAGGAGTTCCATAGGTAAGAAGAGAGTATATGACATTTTATTGACCTGAAAGCAGGGGAAAAATTAAAAACATGAAAGATTTTATATTTGGAAGGATCTGAGGTTCAAAGAGGTGTGAGAACAATGGAACATGTGATGAAAGGTGGAAAAAGCTATTTTAGAGTTACTGTAGCAGCAGCTGGAGCTGAGCTGGGAGCTGTTAGCTGTAGCTCTAGGCTGGGAAAAGAGGCAGTTTGAATCAGCATCCAGTCAAACCCGAGAAGTATTGGGCTGCAACAAGCAGCCTTGTTCTGAAGGCTTGGATTTTCACAGCAGAGTGGAAGGGAGTTACAGGTCGTGTGGTATGCTTTTATTAAATTTACAACAGGTGCCTTGGGTAATATTACTGGATTTTTATGGTTAAGTATCTGTAAGGGAGAAATGCCTGGAAGGTGTTTACTTGTGGGTCTAACCAAGTAGAGAGTCTTTTAGAGGGAATATGTTGTAAGAATAAATTTAAATGTGCAACTGTAATCTTGTATGCTTACGTTTTCTTTTATTCTTATTAATAAAACTTTTACTTTTAATTTTTAAGATCCACAAAGTGTTACTTAAATTGCTGCTGTGATCAGTATGTTTTCTTCTCATTTTCAGAATACAAAAAAGGGGTATGGCCTGTAAGTCAAGTTTCCCCCAGGGATTTGGTTTGCTCAGCAGTTAACATTAGTTGTGGTCATAACAAATTTGGGGGCTCTTTGTGGGATTATCAAAATTCTTTGATTAGGTTGGAGTTTGTGAATCGAAGGGTTATGAGTGCCAGAGGAACACTGAACTCAGGGCTTTTGTGTTAACGGATTTTAAAGTGGTTGTTGGCAATTGCTATGACTTTTCTGGGAGTGGAAAACATGAGTGTAGAGTATTTGAAATCTCTGACTAAATCTCAGTTGAGAGAATTAGCAGATGAAGTGCAGGTAGAGATAAAAGCAGAATTTCGTAAGGCTGATGTAGTTTAAGTACTTACCCAGCATTTAAAGCTGGAGGAAGGGACACCTGAAACTAATGTGTCACAGCTAGAGGCAGTAAGACTTCAGTTACCAATGAAGCAGCTTGATATAGAAAGAGGTTGAGAAAGGCAAAAGCTTGAATTGGAAGAAAGAGTTAAAGAAAAAGAAATGAAAAAAAAACTTGAGTTAGAAAGAAAGGAGAAAGAGAAATGACAAAACTTGAAAAGTAAAAAGACAGATTAAAATAAATGAAAATAAAAAAGCTTCAATGGGAAAGAGTGGAGCAGGAAAAGGAAAAGAAAAGATTACGAGAGACAGAAACGTGAAAGCTTGAACTTTAACTTCAGCGAGAGGAGTTAGCAATTGAGGAAAGAGAGAGGGAAAGAAATAGAGAGAGAAAGGAACCAGACAACATGAATTGTCTAAATTGATACTTAAAATAAAGGAAGAAAGGAGAGATAGTGATGTAGATGGTGACCTTGATTCCTTTGAAGAATTTGATTTAACTAGAAATCGTTGGTTGGTGCCTAAATAAAAAGAGGATAAAGTTGAAAGATATTTCACCACATTTGAAAAGATAGCCATGAAACTGAACTGGCCAAGAGATGCTTGGGCTATAATGTGACAGAGTGTTTTGTCAGGTACAGCAGTGAATGTGTATGCAAGCTTATCAGAGGAACAGTCTGCAGATTACAAGATAGTAAAGAAGCCCATATTCAATGCTCATGAGCTTGTCCATGAAGCCTACCAGTTAAAGTTTAGGACTTTAATGAAGAGACTTCATCAGACATTTGTGGAGTTTGCTAGAGAAAAAGGAATTATCTGGGATCAATGGTTCAGGTCATTAAAATTAGACAAGACTTTTGAAAATGTAGGAGAGGTTATGATTATGGAAGAATTGAGAAATAGCATTCCAGTAAACATTAAGACATATTTAGATGAAAGAAAAAGTGAAAAGATCAGGGAAACTGTTGTTTTAGCTGATACATATGAAATTTCACACAGTCGAGTGTAGGAAAAGGGTCATATTATGAGGGGTATAGATAGGGTAGGCAGGAAGGAACTTGGTGGAGGGATCAATAACCAGGGGGCATAGATTTAAGGTAAGAGGCAGGAGATTTAGAGGGGATGTGAGGAAGAATTTTTTTACCCAGAGGGTCGTGGAAATCTGGAACTCACTGCCTGAAAGGGTGGTAGAGGCAGACACTTTCATGACATCCATCAAAAGGGATAGATAGGATAAGCAAATCCATGTCTCCCTGGATGACAACAGAGATGGAAATTAAAATGAAGAAGATAGTCATGCTTCTGATCGATGTCAGGTAGATAATACAATGGTGAACCAGGCTGAATATAGAAGGTTCATAGTGGAAGTAAAACAGAATATAAAAAGGCAAAGGAGTATGAAAAGAGACTGGCAGTTAGCATAGAAGGGAATCCTAAAGCCTTCTATTGGTATATAAATAGTAAAAGCATCATCATAAAAGAAGGAATGGGGTCGATTAAGGACCAAAAAAAGTGTTTACGCAGGGGGATAAACTGAGGTATTAAATGAATACTTTGTCTTCACAAATGAAGGACATGCTAACCAAGCCATGGAGAAAATGAGGCAATTAATAGGCTTGAAGGATTAAAAATTGATAAAGTGTTAGATAGACTTTTTGTATTTGAAGTTGATAAAACACCAGGACCGGATGAAATGCATCTAAGGATACTGAGGAAAGTGAGAATGGAAATTGCGCAGGACCTGGACATACTTTCCAGTCTTCCCTAGACTTGGGGTGGTTCCAGAAGAATGTAGAATTGTAAATGTTAAACCCTTGTTCAAAAAAAGGTGCAAGTTAAACCTAGCAACTACAGACCATTCAGTTTAATGTCAGTGGCGGGGAAACTCCTAGAAACAATAATTCAGGACAAAATTAATAGCCACAAGCACAAATGTGTGCTAATTAAGGAAAACCAGCATAGATCTACGTAGGGAAAATCATGTTTAACTAACTTTCTGGAGATTTTTGAAGAGGTAACAGAGGATTGATGAAGGCAATGCTGTTGATATGGTGTACATGGACTCCCAAAAGGCATTTGATGAAGTGCCACCCGACAGATGTGTGAACAAAGTTATAGCTCAGGGAATAAAATGGAAAGTAGCAACATGGATACAGAATTGGTTGAGTGACAGGAAATAGAGAATAATGGCTAATGTATGTTTATCAGGCTGGAGGAAGTGGAGATTGTGGTGGAGTTACAGAGGAATCAGTGTTGGGATCCTTGTACTTCCTGATAAATATCAATTAGGTAAACCTTGGTGTTCAGGGCAAAATTTGAACATTTACAGATGCTACATAATTTGAAAGCATTGTGAACTGTGAGGAGGATAGTGTTCAACTTAAAATTAACACTGACAAAGTGGGGAAATCAGAAACAAGTGGTTCATTTTGATAGGAATAATATACACTAAAGGTACAACTCTGAAGGGAATGCAAGGGTAGAACAACCTGGATGTATATGTGCATAAGTCATTGAAGATGACAGGACAAGTAGAGAGTGCAGTTAATAAACAAACAGTATTCTTGGCTTTATTAATAGGGGCATAGAGTAAAAGAGCAAAGAGGTTAATTATGAGCATGTATAAGTCACTAGTTTGGCCTAAGTTGGAGTATTGTGTCCAGTTCTGGGCACCGCACTTTAGGAATTATGTGAAGGCATTGGAGAGAATGCAGAAAAGATTCATGGGAATGGTTCCAGGGATGAGGAACGTCAGTTTTGAAGATAGATTGGAGAAGTTGTGACTGTTTGCTTGGATAAGAGAAAGTTAAGAGGGGATTTGACAGAGGTATTCAAAATCATGTGGAGTTTGGACACAATAGATACCGTGAAACTGTTCCCACTTGTGAAAGGATTGTGACAGAAAGGCTTAAAGTATTTGGCAAAAGAAGGAAAAGTGACCTGATGGAAAACTTTTCAAGCAGCGAGTGGTTGAGATCTGCAATGGGCTGCCTGAGAGTGTGGCAGAGATAGGTTCAATCGAGGAATTTAGGAAGGAATTAGACTCTTATCTGAAAAGGAAGCATGTGCAGGGTTATGGGAGAAGGTGGGGGAGTGGCACTGGGTGAATTGTTCATTCAGAGAGACAGTGCACAGGCCGAGGTGAAAGAAATGGCTCTTGAATCAAGAACTATACCAGATGTTTCAATCTGAGAGTGAGGGGTGAAGAGTTAGAACCGGCACCATCAAAGATGATAAAAATACCTGGAAAAACTCAGCAGGTCTGGCAACATCTGCGGATAGGAACACAGTTAACGTTTCGAGTCCGAATGACCCTTCAACAGAACTAAGTAAAAATAGAAGACAGGTGAAATTTTTCTATTTTTACTTAGTTCTGTTGAAGGGTCATTCGGACTCGAAACGTTAACTGTGTTCCTATCCGCAGATGCTGCCAGACCTGCTGAGTTTTTCCAGGTATTTTTGTTTTTGTTTTGGATTTCCAGCATCCTCAGCTTTTTGCTTTTAGTTTTGCTTCCATCAAAGATTATGACCAGCGAGAGAATCAGGCATTTTTAAAAAAAGAGTGTGAAGTTTGAAGCAGGAGAAACAAGGAAAGCTGATTTTCATAGAGCAGCAAGAAGTAAACCAAACACTTGGAATCTAAAATGAGGACTAGATCGTTGTGAAAAAGATATTGTTGAATTCATTGTTATGAATGATCAATAACACACTAATTAAAACATAAATTCAATAAATGAAATCATTAAAACCAATCACAATGTCATTGCTTGATCAATCAATTCTTCAGGTGTGCATCAACTAATCAATTATTCCAAACCATTTTTAATTAAAATATTTGAGAAATTCAACCAGATCGACATAAGTCTACATCTAAAAAAAACATTGAATCCAGAAGAAAATGAATATCAATGTAACAAAAATAGTAATTCCATGTTCTCTTTACACCCATGTCTTTCAATTGATCTCCTCCTTTTCTCCATGTCCTCCAATCTTATCTATTGATTGGTGCACATTTGCTTCCATGTCATTCTTACAGCCATCTCAGCTAATTGGTGTCCCTTTGTTTCAATATCAGTGCTGCAACTATATCTCTACTCACTGAACTTACTTTGCTTCCTCATAATCTGAAGGGCAGAAGATTACATTCTCCATCCACATTTTGCACTCGTATTAACTTCATTTGTCTTTGAGCAGATGGGCACGGTTTCTACATTTTATACATCGTTTCACCTGTTAGTTCACTGTTTGTGTCATGACTGCTAAGCAGATTAGGGAATTTGTAGCAAGAGTCAGCCGGACAGAGCCTTCAGGCTGGTCTACTATTCAATTGCTGATGTTTAGTTAACTCTATTTACTCTGCATTCACCTGAAACTAAAATATCTCCATTTCTCCCTTTATCAGCAAATCTCATTCTCTAATTCGATGAAATTCTCAATTTCCAGCAATTTGTTAGATGTAGCACTTTTGTAGGTTCTCCGCATTCATCGGAACTTCAAGTCCTCCATATCCTGCAATACCAGCAGATCTGGTTCTCTCTATTGATGAAACTGTAAATTGCTAGCAATAGAGAAAATTCAAGCCATTTCTCTATATGCAGATATATCTCATTCCCAATATCTGTAAAATCTCCCATTTCCATGAAATTCACTGCTTGTAGCATATGCAACTTCAGCGAGTGTAAAAACTTCTCCATTTCCAGTAATTTCTCCATCTCTAGGAATTTCAACTGTCCACTTGCGTTAATCTCTACATTTATCACGATATCCACATTCCGAACGACTCCTCATTCATCGCAAACTTAAATTTTTAAACTTCTCTCTATCAGCAAACGTAGTTCTCTGTATCTGTCAAATTCTCAATTCTCAGCAATATGTCATATTGAGCACCTTTGCAGTGAGTAGCATTCAGCACAACTTTCGTTATTCCGTATTCTTCGAATTCTGAAAAGCTGGCTCTCTGTAACTAGCGAAATGAGAATTTCAAAGAATTGATCAACTTCTTCCATTTTCTATATCTGCAGATATTTCTCTTTCGCCATGTTTGTATATTCTCCGATTTTGATTAAATCTGCTCTGTTCGCATCATCTGCTCGTTCACTGACTGTACATGTTTCTACATTTCAATCAATTTCTCCAAGCAGAATAATATCTGCTAGCGTTCTGCATTAATATCCCCATATCCAACAATCAACACACTTCCACATGTTCGTTGTTCAACTAGAACTTCAATTTCTACGTTTGTCAACAAATCCAGTTCTCTGTATCCAGGAAATACTGTGTCTTGCAATTAATCGAATTCTGAACATTTCCAGCTTCTCTGCATTTGATCTCAAATTCAATTTCCCTTGATCCTGCAATTTAAGTAAACATGGCTCTCTGTATCCATAGCAAAATATCACTTTCTAGCGATTGATAAAATTCTAGCATTTTCTCTATCTGCAGTTATTTCTCGTTGCCCATTTTCATGAAACTTGTTACTTTTAGCATCAGCTCCTTCTCCGAATGTACAGGCTTCTCTATTTCCATCAACCACACTTTCTCTAATAATTTCTAATGTCTATCTGCATAAATGTCTCTATTTCTAACCATCTACTTATTTCCAGCAACTCTTCATTCACCTGAAACTACAATGTCCCCATTTCTCCCTTTATCAGCAAATCTTGTTCTGTAATTCTCTGAAATTCTCAATTTCCAACAATTTGTTAGATTTAGCACTTTTGCAGGTTCTCCGCATTCACTGGAAGTTCAGGTTCTCCATATCTTGCAATACCAGGAGAACTGGTACTCTCTATATATCAAGTTGTCAATTGCTGGCAGTAGAGCAAATTCAAGCAATTTCTCTATCTGCAGATATATCTTTTTCCCAATATTTGTAAAATCTCCCATTTCCATAAAATTCCCTGCTTGTAGCCTATGCAACATCACCGAGTGTAAAAACCTCTCCACTTCCATTAATGTCTCCATCTCTACAAATTTCAACTGTCCACTTGCTTTAATCTCTATATTTATATCGACATCCACATTCCCAACGTCTCCTCATTCATCTCAAACTTAAATTCCTCAACTTCTCTCTTTATCAGCAAACGTAGTTTTCTGTATCTGTCAAATTCTCAATTCTCAGCAATATGTCATATTGTGTACCTTTGCAGCGCGACGCATTCAGCACAACTTTCGTTTTTCCGTATTCTTCAAATTCTGAAAAGCTGGTTGTCTGTAACTAGCGAAATGACAATTTCAAACAATTGATCAACTTCTTCCATTCTCTCTAACTGCAGATTTCAGTGGAAACTCCATTTCCATCAACCACACTAACTCTAATAATTTCCAATATCTATCTGCATGAATGTCTCTATTTCTCTTTCGGTATATTTCTATAATATCTGATTTTGATTAAATCTGCTATTCGCATCAACTGCTCGATCAGTGAATTTACATGTTTCTACATTTCAATGAATTTCTCCAACCAGAATAATTTGTGCCGTCGATCTGCATTAATATCTCCATATCCAACAACCTACTCAGTTCCATATGTTCATTGTTCAACTAGACCTTCAATTTTCCATTTTCCACGTTTGTCAACAAATCCAGTTCTCTGTATACAGGAAATACTGTTTCTTGCAGTTAATCCAACTCTGAACACTTCCAGCTTCTCTGCATTTGATCTTACCTTCAATTACTCTCTCTATCATTGAATATAAGTAAACATGTATCTATAGCAAAATATCACTTTCTAGCGACTGATAATATTCTAGCATTTTCTCTAGCTGCAGATATTTCTCGTTGCCCATATTTGTAAAATCTCCCATTTTCATGAAACTTGTTGCTTTTTGCATCTGCTCCTTCTCCGAATGTACAGGCCTCTCCATTTCCATCAACCACATTAACTCTATTAATTTCCAATGTCTATCTGCATGAATGTCTCTATTTCTAACAATCTCTTTATTTCAAGCAACTCTGCATTCACCTGAAACTAAAATATCTCCATTTCTCCCTTTATCAGCAAATCTCATTCTCTGCTTCTATGAAATTCTCAATTTCCAGCAATTTGTTAGATTTAGCACTTTTGTAGGTTCTCTGCATTCATCGGAATTTGAAGTCCTCCATATCCTGCAATACCAGCAGGTCTGGTTCTCTCTATCTATCAAACTCTCAACTGCTAGCAATAGAGAAAATTCAAGCAATTTCTCTATATGCAGATATATCTCATTCCCAATATCTGTAAAATCTCCAATTTGCATGAAATTCACTGCTTGTAGCATATGCAACATTAGCGAGTGTAAAAACTTCTCCATTTCCAATAATTTCTCCATCTCTAGGAATTTCAACTGTCCACTTGCGTTAATCTCCATATTTATCACTGTGTCCACATTCCGAACGTCTCGTCATTCATCTCAAACTTAAATTTTTCAACTTCTCTCTTTATCAGCAAACGTAGTTAGCACTTTTGTAGGTTCTCCGCATTCACTGGAAGTTCAAGTCCTCCATATCTTGCAATACCAGGAGAACTGGTACTCTCTATATCAAATTGTCAATTACTGGCAATAGAGCAAGTTCAAGCAATTTCTCTATCTGCAGATATATCTTATTCCCAATATTTGTAAAATCTCCCATTTCCCTAAAATTCGCTGCTTGTAGCATATGCAACATCACCGAGTGTAAAAACCTCTCCATTTCCATTAACTTCTCCATCTCTACAAATTTCAACTGTCCACTTGCTTTAATCTCTATATTTATATCTACATCCACATTCCCAACGTCTCCTCATTCATCTCAAACTTAAATTTTTCAACTTCTCTCTTTATCAGCAAACGTAGTTCTCTGTATCTGTCAAATTCTCAATATTCAGCATTATGTCATGTTGTGTACCTTTGCAGCGCGAAGCATTCAGCAGAATTTTAGATTCTCCGTATTCTTCAGAGTCTGAACAGCTGGCTGTCTGTAACTAGCGAAATGACAATTTCAAACAATTGATCAACTTTTTCCATTCTCTCTAACTGTAGGCATTTTTCTTTCGGTATATTTCTATAATCTCTGATTTTGATTAAATCTGCTATTCGCATCACCTGCTCGTTCAGTGAATTTACATGTTTCTACATTTCAATGAATTTCTCCAACCAGAATAATTTGTGCCGTCGATCTGCATTAATATCTCCATATGCAACATTCTACTCAGTTCCATATGGTCATTGTTCAACTAGATCTTCAATTTTCCATTTTCTACGTTTGTCAACAAATCCAGTCCTCTGTATCCAGCAAATACTGTTTCTTGCAGTAAATCCAATTCTGAACACTGCATTTGATCTCACCTTCAAGCTCAATCATTGAATATAAGTAAACATGTTTCTATAGCAAAATATCACCTTCTACATCCACATTCCCAACGTCTCCTCATTCATCTCAAACTTAAATTATTCAACTTCTCTCTTTATCAGCAAACGTAGTTCTCTGTATCTGTCAAATTCTCAATTCTCAGCAATATGTCATATTGAGCACTTCTGCATCGAATCGCAATCAGTACAACTTTCGTTTTTCCGTATTCTTCCAATTCTGAAAAGCTGGCTCTCTGTAACTAGCGAAATGAGAATTTCAAAGAATTGATCAACTTCTTCCATTTTCTATATCTGCAGATATTTCTCTTTCGCTATGTTTGTCTATTCTCCGATTTTGATTAAATATGCTCTGTTCGCATCATCTGCTCGTTCACTGACTGTACATGTCTCAACAATACAGTCAATTTCTTCAAGCAGAATAATATCTGCTAGCGTTCTGCATTAATATCCCCATATCCAACAATCAACACACTTCCACATGATCGTTGTTCAACTAGACCTTCAAGTTCCCACTTTCTACCTTTGTCAACAAATCCAGTTCTCTGTATCCAGGAAATACTGTTTCTTGCAATTAATCAAATTCTGAACATTTCCAGCTTCTCTGCATTTGACCTCAACTTCAATTTCCTTGGATCCTGCAATTTAAGTAAACATGGCTCTCTCTATCTATAGCAAATTATCACTTTCCAGCGATTGATAAACTTTTAGCATTATCTCTATCTGCAGTTGTTTCTCGTTGCCCATATTTATAAAAACTCCCATTTTCATGAAACTTGTTGCTTTTAGCATCAGCTCCTTCTCCGAATTTACAGGCTTCACCATTTCCATCAACCACACTATCTCTATTAATTTCTAATGTCTATCTGCATAAATGTCTCTATTTCTAACAATATGTTTATTTCCAGCAACTCTTCATTCACCTGAAACTACAATGTCCCCATTTCTCCCTTTATCAGCAAATCTAGTTCTGTAATTCTATGAAATGCTCAATTTCCAGCAATTTGTTAGATTTAGCACTTTTGTAGGTTCTCCGCATTCACTGGAAGTTCAAGTCCTCCATATCTGGAAATAGCAGGAGAACTGGTACTCTCTATCTATCAAATTGTCAATTGCTGGCAATAGAGCAAATTCAAGCAATTTCTCTATCTGCAGATATATCTTATTCCCAATATTTGTAAAATCTCCCATTTCCATCTAATTAGCTGCTTGAAGCATCTGCAACATCACCGAGTGTAATATCCCTCCATTTCTATTAAGCTCTCCATCTCTACAAATTTCAACTGTCCACTTGCTTTTATCACTATATTTATATCTACATCCACATTCCCAACGACTCCTCATGCATTACAAACTTAACTTTTTCAACTTCTCTCTTTATCAGCAAAAGTAGTTTTCTGTATCTGTCAAATTGTCAATTCTCAGCAATATGTCATATTGAGCAACTTTGCATCGAGTAGCATTCAGTACACCTTTCGTTTTTCCGTATTCTTCCAATTCTGAAAAGCTGGCTCTCTGTAACTAGCGAAATGAGAATTTCAAAGAATTGATCACTTCTTCCATTTTCTATATCTGCAGATATTTCTCTTTCGCCATGTTTGTATATTCTCCGATTTTGATTAAATCTGCTCTGTTCGCATCATCTGCTCGTTCACTGACTGTACATGTTTCTACAATACAATCAATTTCTCCAAGCAGAATAATATCTGCTAGCGTTCTGCATTAATATCCCCATATCCAACAATCAACACACTTCCACATCTTCGTTGTTCAACTAGACCTTCATTTTCCCACGTTCTACATTTGTCAACAAATCCTGTTCTGTGTATCCAGCAAATACTGTTTCTTGCAATTAATCAAATTCTGAACATTTCCAGCTTCTCTGCATTTGACCTCAACTTCAATTTCCCTTGATCCTGCAATTTAAGTAAACATGGCTCTCTGTATCTACAGCAAAATATCACTTTCTAGCGTTTGATAAAATTCTAGCATTTTCTCTATCTGCAGTTATTTCTCGTTGCCCATATTTATAAAAACTCCCATTTTCATGAAACTTGTTGCATTTAGCATCAGCTCCTTCTCCGAATGTACAGGCTTCTCCATTTCCATCAACCACACTATCTCTATTAATTTCTAATGTCTATCTGCATAAATGTCTCTATTTCTAACAATCTACTTATTTCCAGCAACTCTTCATTCACCTGAAACTACAATGTCCCCATTTCTCCCTTTATCAGCAAATCTAGTTCTGTAATTCTATGAAATGCTCAATTTCCAGCAATTTGTTAGATTTAGCACTTTTGTAGGTTCTCCGCATTCACTGGAAGTGCAAGTCCTCCATATCTGGAAATAGCAGGAGAACTGGTACTCTCTATCTATCAAATTGTCAATCGCTGGCAATAGAGCAAATGCAAGCAATTTCTCTATCTGCAGATATATCTTATTGCCAATATTTGTAAAATCTCCCATTTCCATCTAATTCGCTGCTTGTAGCATCTGCAACATCACCGAGTGTAAAAACCTCTCCATTTCCATAAACTTCTCCATCTCTACAAATTTCAACTGTCCACTTGCTTTAATCTCTATATTTATATCTACATCCACATTCCCAACGACTCCTCGTTCATCTCAAAGTTCAATTGTTCAACTTCTCTCTTTATCAGCAAACGTAGTTCTCTGTATCTGTCAAATTCTCAATTCTCAGCAATATGTCATATTGAGCACCTTTGCAGCTAGTAGCACTCAGTACAACTTTCGTTTTTCCGTATTCTTCCAATTCTGAAAAGCTGGCTCTCTGTAACTAGCGAAATGAAAATTTCAAAGAATTGATCACTTCTTCCATTTTCTATATCTGCAGATATTTCTCTTTCGCCATGTTTGTATATTCTCCGATTTTGATTAAATCTGCTCTGTTCGCATCATCTGCTCGATCACTGAATGTACATGTTTCTACAATACAATCAATTTCTCCAAGCAGAATAATATCTGCTAGCGTTCTGCATTAATATCCCCATATCCAACAATCAACACACTTCCACATCTTTGTTGTTCAACTAGACCTTCATTTTCCCACGTTCTACCTTTGTCAACAAATCCTGTTCTGTGTATCCAGCAAATACTGTTTCTTGCAATTAATCAAATTCTGAACATTTCCAGCTTCTCTGCATTTGACCTCAACTTTAATTTCCTTGGATCCTACAATTTAAGTAAACATGGCTCTCTCCATCTATAGCAAATTATCAATTTCTAGCGATTGATAAAATTCTAGCATTTTCTCTATCTGCAGTTGTTTCTCGTTGCCCACATTTATAAAAACTCCCATTTTCATGAAACTTGTTGCTTTTAGCATCAGCTCCTTCTCCGAATGTACAGGCTTCTCCATTTCCATCAACCACACCATCTCTATTAATTTCTAATGTCTATCTGCATAAATGTCTCTATTTCTAACAATCTACTTATTTCCAGCAACTC
This sequence comes from Cetorhinus maximus, assembly GCF_964194155.1. Lineage (NCBI taxonomy): Eukaryota > Metazoa > Chordata > Chondrichthyes > Lamniformes > Cetorhinidae > Cetorhinus > Cetorhinus maximus. The sequence continues at coordinate 119,250 of NW_027596154.1, forward strand.
TTCATTCACCTGAAACTACAATGTCCCCATTTCTCCCTTTATCAGCAAATCTAGTTCTGTAATTCTATGAAATGCTCAATTTCCAGCAATTTGTTAGATTTAGCACTTTTGTAGGTTCTCCGCATTCACTGGAAGTGCAAGTCCTCCATATCTGGAAATAGCAGGAGAACTGGTACTCTCTATCTATCAAATTGTCAATTGATGGCAATAGAGCAAATTCAAGCAATTTCTCGAACTGCAGATATATCTTATTCCCAATATTTGTAAAATCTCCCATTTCCATCTAATTCGCTGCTTGTAGCATCTGCAACATCACCGAATGTAAAAACCTCTCTATTTACATTAACTTCTCCATCTCTACAAATTTCAACTGTCCACTTGCTTTAATCTCTATATTTATATCTACATCCACATTCCCAACGACTCCTCGTTCATCTCAAAGTTCAATTGTTCAACTTCTCTCTTTATCAGCAAACGTAGTTCTCTGTATCTGTCAAATTCTCAATTCTCAGCAATATGTCATATTGAGCACCTTTGCAGCGACTAGCACTCAGTACAACTTTCGTTTTTCCGTATTCTTCCAATTCTGAAAAGCTGGCTCTCTGTAACTAGCGAAATGAGAATTTCAAAGAATTGATCAACTTCTTCCATTTTCTGTATCTGCAGATATTTCTCTTTCACCATGTTTGTATATTCTCCGATTTTGATTCAATCTGCTCTGTTCGCAGCATCTGCTCGGTCACTGAATGTACATGTTTCTACATTTCAATCAATTTCTCCAAGCAGAATAATATCTGCTAGCGTTCTGCATTAATATCCCCATATCCAACAATCAACACACTTCCACATGTTCGTTCTTCAACTAGACCTTTCAATTTCCCACGTTCTACTTTGTCAACAAATCCAGTTCTGTGTATCCAGCAAATACTGTTTCTTGCAATTAATCAAATTCTGAACATTTCCAGCTTCTCTGCATTTGACCTCAACTTTAATTTCCTTGGATCCTACAATTTAAGTAAACATGGCTCTCTCCATCTATAGCAAATTATCAATTTCTAGCGATTGATAAAATTCTAGCATTTTCTCTATCTGCAGTTGTTTCTCGTTGCCCACATTTATAAAAACTCCCATTTTCGTGAAACTTGTTGCTTTTAGCATCAGCTCCTTCTCCGAATGTACAGGCTTCTCCATTTCCATCAACCACACCATCTCTATTAATTTCTAATGTCTATCTGCATAAATGTCTCTATTTCTAACAATCTACTTATTTCCAGCAACTCTTCATTCACCTGAAACTACAATGTCACCATTTCTCCCTTTATCAGCAAATCTAGTTCTGTAATTCTATGAAATGCTCAATTTCCAGCAATTTGTTAGATTTAGCACTTTTGTAGGTTCTCCGCATTCACTGGAAGTGCAAGTCCTCCATATCTGGAAATAGCAGGAGAACTGGTACTCTCTATCTATCAAATTGTCAATTGATGGCACTAGAGCAAAATCAAGCAATTTCTCGAACTGCAGATATATCTTATTCCCAATATTTGTAAAATCTCCCATTTCCATCTAATTCGCTGCTTGTAGCATCTGCAACATCACCGAATGTAAAAACCTCTCTATTTACATTAACTTCTCCATCTCTACAAATTTCAACTGTCCACTTGCTTTAATCTCTATATTTATATCTACATCCACATTCCCAACGGCTCCTCGTTCATCTCAAAGTTCAATTGTTCAACTTCTCTCTTTATCAGCAAACGTAGTTCTCTGTATCTGTCAAATTCTCAATTCTCAGCAATATGTCATATTGAGCACCTTTGCAGCGACTAGCACTCAGTACAACTTTCGTTTTTCCGTATTCTTCCAATTCTGAAAAGCTGGCTCTCTGTAACTAGCGAAATGAGAATTTCAAAGAATTGATCAACTTCTTCCATTTTCTGTATCTGCAGATATTTCTCTTTCACCATGTTTGTATATTCTCCGATTTTGATTCAATCTGCTCTGTTCGCAGCATCTGCTCGGTCACTGAATGTACATGTTTCTACATTTCAATCAATTTCTCCAAGCAGAATAATATCTGCTAGCGTTCTGCATTAATATCCCCATATCCAACAATCAACACACTTCCACATGTTCGTTCTTCAACTAGACCTTTCAATTTCCCACGTTCTACTTTGTCAACAAATCCAGTTCTGTGTATCCAGCAAATACTGTTTCTTGCAATTAATCAAATTCTGAACATTTCCAGCTTCTCTGCATTTGACCTCAACTTTAATTTCCTTGGATCCTACAATTTAAGTAAACATGGCTCTCTCCATCTATAGCAAATTATCAATTTCTAGCGATTGATAAAATTCTAGCATTTTCTCTATCTGCAGTTGTTTCTCGTTGCCCACATTTATAAAAACTCCCATTTTCGTGAAACTTGTTGCTTTTAGCATCAGCTCCTTCTCCGAATGTACAGGCTTCTCCATTTCCATCAACCACACCATCTCTATTAATTTCTAATGTCTATCTGCATAAATGTCTCTATTTCTAACAATCTACTTATTTCCAGCAACTCTTCATTCACCTGAAACTACAATGTCACCATTTCTCCCTTTATCAGCAAATCTAGTTCTGTAATTCTATGAAATGCTCAATTTCCAGCAATTTGTTAGATTTAGCACTTTTGTAGGTTCTCCGCATTCACTGGAAGTGCAAGTCCTCCATATCTGGAAATAGCAGGAGAACTGGTACTCTCTATCTATCAATTTGTCAATTGCTGGCACTAGAGCAAAATCAAGCAATTTCTCGAACTGCAGATATATCTTATTCCCAATATTAGTAAAATCTCCCATTTCCATCTAATTAGCTGCTTGTAGCATCTGCAACATCACCGAGTGTAAAAACCTCTCCATTTCCATTAACTTTTCCATCTCTACAAATTCAACTGTCCACTTGCTTTAATCTCTATATTTATATCTACATCCACATTCCCAACGACTCCTCGTTCATCTCAAAGTTCAATTGTTCAACTTCTCTCTTTATCAGCAAACGTAGTTCTCTGTATCTGTCAAATTCTCAATTCTCAGCAATATGTCATATTGAGCACCTTTGCAGCTAGTAGCACTCAGTACAACTTTCGTTTTTCCGTATTCTTCCAATTCTGAAAAGCTGGCTCTCTGTAACTAGCGAAATGAGAATTTCAAAGAATTGATCACTTCTTCCATTTTCTATATCTGCAGATATTTCTCTTTCGCCATGTTTGTATATTCTCCGATTTTGATTAAATCTGCTCTGTTCGCATCATCTGCTCGTTCACTGACTGTACATGTTTCTACAATACAATCAATTTCGCCAAGCAGAATAATATCTGCTAGCGTTCTGCATTAATATCCCCATATCCAACAATCAACACACTTCCACATCTTCGTTGTTCAACTAGACCTTCATTTTCCCACGTTCTACCTTTGTCAACAAATCCTGTTCTGTGTATCCAGCAAATACTGTTTCTTGCAATTAATCAAATTCTGAACATTTTCAGCTTCTCTGCATTTGACCTCAACTTCAATTTCCTTGGATCCTACAATTTAAGTAAACATGGCTCTCTCCATCTATAGCAAATTATCACTTTCTAGCGATTGATAAAATTCTAGCATTTTCTCTTTCTTCAGTTGTTTCTCGTTGCCCATATTTATAAAAACTCCAATTTTCATGAAACTTGTTGCTTTTAGCATCAGTTCCTTCTCCGAATGTACAGGCTTCTCCATTTCCATCAACCACACTATCTCTATTAATTTCTAATGTCTATCTGCATAAATGTTTCTATTTCTAACAATCTACTTATTTCCAGCAACTCTTCATTCACCTGAAACTACAATGTCACCATTTCTCCCTTTATCAGCAAATCTAGTTCTGTAATTCTATGAAATGCTCAATTTCCAGCAATGTGTTAGATTTAGCACTTTTGCAGGTTCTCCGCATTCACTGGAAGTGCAAGTCCTCCATATCTGGAAATAGCAGGAGAACTGGTACTCTCTATCTATCAAATTGTCAATCGCTGGCAATAGAGCAAATGCAGGCAATTTCTCTATCTGCAGATATATCTTATTGCCAATATTTGTAAAATCTCCCATTTCCATCTAATTCGCTGCTTGTAGCATCTGCAACATCACCGAGTGTAAAAACCTCTCCATTTCCATTAACTTCTCCATCTCTACAAATTTCAACTGTCCACTTGCTTTAATCTCTATATTTATATCTACATCCACATTCCCAACGACTCCTCATTCATCTCAATGTTAAATTGTTCAACTTCTCTCCTTATCAGCAAACGTAGTTCTCTGTATCTGTCAAATTCTCAATTCTCAGCAATATGTCATATTGAGCACCTTTGCAGCGAGTAGCACTCAGTACAACTTTCGTTTTTCCGTATTCTTCCAATTCTGAAAAGCTGGCTCTCTGTAACTAGCGAAATGAGAATTTCAAAGAATTGATCAACTTCTTCCATTTTCTGTATCTGCAGATATTTCTCTTTCACCATGTTTGTATATTCTCCGATTTTGATTCAATCTGCTCTGTTCGCAGCATCTGCTCGGTCACTGAATGTACATGTTTCTACATTTCAATCAATTTCTCCAAGCAGAATAATATCTGCTAGCGTTCTGCATTAATATCCCCATATCCAACAATCAACACACTTCCACATGTTCGTTCTTCAACTAGACCTTTCAATTTCCCACGTTCTACTTTGTCAACAAATCCAGTTCTGTGTATCCAGCAAATACTGTTTCTTGCAATTAATCAAATTCTGAACATTTCCAGCTTCTCTGCATTTGACCTCAACTTTAATTTCCTTGGATCCTACAATTTAAGTAAACATGGCTCTCTCCATCTATAGCAAATTATCAATTTCTAGCGATTGATAAAATTCTAGCATTTTCTCTATCTGCAGTTGTTTCTCGTTGCCCACATTTATAAAAACTCCCATTTTCGTGAAACTTGTTGCTTTTAGCATCAGCTCCTTCTCCGAATGTACAGGCTTCTCCATTTCCATCAACCACACCATCTCTATTAATTTCTAATGTCTATCTGCATAAATGTCTCTATTTCTAACAATCTACTTATTTCCAGCAACTCTTCATTCACCTGAAACTACAATGTCACCATTTCTCCCTTTATCAGCAAATCTAGTTCTGTAATTCTATGAAATGCTCAATTTCCAGCAATTTGTTAGATTTAGCACTTTTGTAGGTTCTCCGCATTCACTGGAAGTGCAAGTCCTCCATATCTGGAAATAGCAGGAGAACTGGTACTCTCTATCTATCAAATTGTCAATTGATGGCACTAGAGCAAAATCAAGCAATTTCTCGAACTGCAGATATATCTTATTCCCAATATTTGTAAAATCTCCCATTTCCATCTAATTCGCTGCTTGTAGCATCTGCAACATCACCGAATGTAAAAACCTCTCTATTTACATTAACTTCTCCATCTCTACAAATTTCAACTGTCCACTTGCTTTAATCTCTATATTTATATCTACATCCACATTCCCAACGGCTCCTCGTTCATCTCAAAGTTCAATTGTTCAACTTCTCTCTTTATCAGCAAACGTAGTTCTCTGTATCTGTCAAATTCTCAATTCTCAGCAATATGTCATATTGAGCACCTTTGCAGCTAGTAGCACTCAGTACAACTTTCGTTTTTCCGTATTCTTCCAATTCTGAAAAGCTGGCTCTCTGTAACTAGCGAAATGAGAATTTCAAAGAATTGATCAACTTCTTCCATTTTCTGTATCTGCAGATATTTCTCTTTCACCATGTTTGTATATTCTCCGATTTTGATTCAATCTGCTCTGTTCGCAGCATCTGCTCGGTCACTGAATGTACATGTTTCTACATTTCAATCAATTTCTCCAAGCAGAATAATATCTGCTAGCGTTCTGCATTAATATCCCCATATCCAACAATCAACACACTTCCACATGTTCGTTCTTCAACTAGACCTTTCAATTTCCCACGTTCTACTTTGTCAACAAATCCAGTTCTGTGTATCCAGCAAATACTGTTTCTTGCAATTAATCAAATTCTGAACATTTCCAGCTTCTCTGCATTTGACCTCAACTTTAATTTCCTTGGATCCTACAATTTAAGTAAACATGGCTCTCTCCATCTATAGCAAATTATCAATTTCTAGCGATTGATAAAATTCTAGCATTTTCTCTATCTGCAGTTGTTTCTCGTTGCCCACATTTATAAAAACTCCCATTTTCGTGAAACTTGTTGCTTTTAGCATCAGCTCCTTCTCCGAATGTACAGGCTTCTCCATTTCCATCAACCACACCATCTCTATTAATTTCTAATGTCTATCTGCATAAATGTCTCTATTTCTAACAATCTACTTATTTCCAGCAACTCTTCATTCACCTGAAACTACAATGTCACCATTTCTCCCTTTATCAGCAAATCTAGTTCTGTAATTCTATGAAATGCTCAATTTCCAGCAATTTGTTAGATTTAGCACTTTTGTAGGTTCTCCGCATTCACTGGAAGTGCAAGTCCTCCATATCTGGAAATAGCAGGAGAACTGGTACTCTCTATCTATCAAATTGTCAATTGATGGCACTAGAGCAAAATCAAGCAATTTCTCGAACTGCAGATATATCTTATTCCCAATATTTGTAAAATCTCCCATTTCCATCTAATTCGCTGCTTGTAGCATCTGCAACATCACCGAATGTAAAAACCTCTCTATTTACATTAACTTCTCCATCTCTACAAATTTCAACTGTCCACTTGCTTTAATCTCTATATTTATATCTACATCCACATTCCCAACGGCTCCTCGTTCATCTCAAAGTTCAATTGTTCAACTTCTCTCTTTATCAGCAAACGTAGTTCTCTGTATCTGTCAAATTCTCAATTCTCAGCAATATGTCATATTGAGCACCTTTGCAGCTAGTAGCACTCAGTACAACTTTCGTTTTTCCGTATTCTTCCAATTCTGAAAAGCTGGCTCTCTGTAACTAGCGAAATGAAAATTTCAAAGAATTGATCACTTCTTCCATTTTCTATATCTGCAGATATTTCTCTTTCGCCATGTTTGTATATTCTCCGATTTTGATTAAATCTGCTCTGTTCGCATCATCTGCTCGATCACTGAATGTACATGTTTCTACAATACAATCAATTTCTCCAAGCAGAATAATATCTGCTAGCGTTCTGCATTAATATCCCCATATCCAACAATCAACACACTTCCACATCTTTGTTGTTCAACTAGACCTTCATTTTCCCACGTTCTACCTTTGTCAACAAATCCTGTTCTGTGTATCCAGCAAATACTGTTTCTTGCAATTAATCAAATTCTGAACATTTCCAGCTTCTCTGCATTTGACCTCAACTTTAATTTCCGTGGATCCTACAATTTAAGTAAACATGGCTCTCTCCATCTATAGCAAATTATCAATTTCTAGCGATTGATAAAATTCTAGCATTTTCTCTATCTGCAGTTGTTTCTCGTTGCCCACATTTATAAAAACTCCCATTTTCATGAAACTTGTTGCTTTTAGCATCAGCTCCTTCTCCGAATGTACAGGCTTCTCCATTTCCATCAACCACACCATCTCTATTAATTTCTAATGTCTATCTGCATAAATGTTTCTATTTCTAACAATCTACTTATTTCCAGCAACTCTTCATTCACCTGAAACTACAATGTCACCATTTCTCCCTTTATCAGCAAATCTAGTTCTGTAATTCTATGAAATGCTCAATTTCCAGCAATTTGTTAGATTTAGCACTTTTGTAGGTTCTCCGCATTCACTGGAAGTGCAAGTCCTCCATATCTGGAAATAGCAGGAGAACTGGTACTCTCTATCTATCAAATTGTCAATTGATGGCACTAGAGCAAAATCAAGCAATTTCTCGAACTGCAGATATATCTTATTCCCAATATTTGTAAAATCTCCCATTTCCATCTAATTCGCTGCTTGTAGCATCTGCAACATCACCGAATGTAAAAACCTCTCTATTTACATTAACTTCTCCATCTCTACAAATTTCAACTGTCCACTTGCTTTAATCTCTATATTTATATCTACATCCACATTCCCAACGGCTCCTCGTTCATCTCAAAGTTCAATTGTTCAACTTCTCTCTTTATCAGCAAACGTAGTTCTCTGTATCTGTCAAATTCTCAATTCTCAGCAATATGTCATATTGAGCACCTTTGCAGCTAGTAGCACTCAGTACAACTTTCGTTTTTCCGTATTCTTCCAATTCTGAAAAGCTGGCTCTCTGTAACTAGCGAAATGAGAATTTCAAAGAATTGATCAACTTCTTCCATTTTCTGTATCTGCAGATATTTCTCTTTCACCATGTTTGTATATTCTCCGATTTTGATTCAATCTGCTCTGTTCGCAGCATCTGCTCGGTCACTGAATGTACATGTTTCTACATTTCAATCAATTTCTCCAAGCAGAATAATATCTGCTAGCGTTCTGCATTAATATCCCCATATCCAACAATCAACACACTTCCACATGTTCGTTCTTCAACTAGACCTTTCAATTTCCCACGTTCTACTTTGTCAACAAATCCAGTTCTGTGTATCCAGCAAATACTGTTTCTTGCAATTAATCAAATTCTGAACATTTCCAGCTTCTCTGCATTTGACCTCAACTTTAATTTCCTTGGATCCTACAATTTAAGTAAACATGGCTCTCTCCATCTATAGCAAATTATCAATTTCTAGCGATTGATAAAATTCTAGCATTTTCTCTATCTGCAGTTGTTTCTCGTTGCCCACATTTATAAAAACTCCCATTTTCGTGAAACTTGTTGCTTTTAGCATCAGCTCCTTCTCCGAATGTACAGGCTTCTCCATTTCCATCAACCACACCATCTCTATTAATTTCTAATGTCTATCTGCATAAATGTCTCTATTTCTAACAATCTACTTATTTCCAGCAACTCTTCATTCACCTGAAACTACAATGTCACCATTTCTCCCTTTATCAGCAAATCTAGTTCTGTAATTCTATGAAATGCTCAATTTCCAGCAATTTGTTAGATTTAGCACTTTTGTAGGTTCTCCGCATTCACTGGAAGTGCAAGTCCTCCATATCTGGAAATAGCAGGAGAACTGGTACTCTCTATCTATCAAATTGTCAATTGATGGCACTAGAGCAAAATCAAGCAATTTCTCGAACTGCAGATATATCTTATTCCCAATATTTGTAAAATCTCCCATTTCCATCTAATTCGCTGCTTGTAGCATCTGCAACATCACCGAATGTAAAAACCTCTCTATTTACATTAACTTCTCCATCTCTACAAATTTCAACTGTCCACTTGCTTTAATCTCTATATTTATATCTACATCCACATTCCCAACGGCTCCTCGTTCATCTCAAAGTTCAATTGTTCAACTTCTCTCTTTATCAGCAAACGTAGTTCTCTGTATCTGTCAAATTCTCAATTCTCAGCAATATGTCATATTGAGCACCTTTGCAGCGACTAGCACTCAGTACAACTTTCGTTTTTCCGTATTCTTCCAATTCTGAAAAGCTGGCTCTCTGTAACTAGCGAAATGAGAATTTCAAAGAATTGATCAACTTCTTCCATTTTCTGTATCTGCAGATATTTCTCTTTCACCATGTTTGTATATTCTCCGATTTTGATTCAATCTGCTCTGTTCGCAGCATCTGCTCGGTCACTGAATGTACATGTTTCTACATTTCAATCAATTTCTCCAAGCAGAATAATATCTGCTAGCGTTCTGCATTAATATCCCCATATCCAACAATCAACACACTTCCACATGTTCGTTCTTCAACTAGACCTTTCAATTTCCCACGTTCTACTTTGTCAACAAATCCAGTTCTGTGTATCCAGCAAATACTGTTTCTTGCAATTAATCAAATTCTGAACATTTCCAGCTTCTCTGCATTTGACCTCAACTTTAATTTCCTTGGATCCTACAATTTAAGTAAACATGGCTCTCTCCATCTATAGCAAATTATCAATTTCTAGCGATTGATAAAATTCTAGCATTTTCTCTATCTGCAGTTGTTTCTCGTTGCCCACATTTATAAAAACTCCCATTTTCGTGAAACTTGTTGCTTTTAGCATCAGCTCCTTCTCCGAATGTACAGGCTTCTCCATTTCCATCAACCACACCATCTCTATTAATTTCTAATGTCTATCTGCATAAATGTCTCTATTTCTAACAATCTACTTATTTCCAGCAACTCTTCATTCACCTGAAACTACAATGTCACCATTTCTCCCTTTATCAGCAAATCTAGTTCTGTAATTCTATGAAATGCTCAATTTCCAGCAATTTGTTAGATTTAGCACTTTTGTAGGTTCTCCGCATTCACTGGAAGTGCAAGTCCTCCATATCTGGAAATAACAGGAGAACTGGTACTCTCTATCTATCAAATTGTCAATTGCTGGCACTAGAGCAAAATCAAGCAATTTCTCGAACTGCAGATATATCTTATTCCCAATATTAGTAAAATCTCCCATTTCCATCTAATTAGCTGCTTGTAGCATCTGCAACATCACCGAGTGTAAAAACCTCTCCATTTCCATTAACTTTTCCATCTCTACAAATTCAACTGTCCACTTGCTTTAATCTCTATATTTATATCTACATCCACATTCCCAACGACTCCTCGTTCATCTCAAAGTTCAATTGTTCAACTTCTCTCTTTATCAGCAAACGTAGTACTCTGTATCTGTCAAATTCTCAATTCTCAGCAATATGTCATATTGAGCACCTTTGCAGCTAGTAGCACTCAGTACAACTTTCGTTTTTCCGTATTCTTCCAATTCTGAAAAGCTGGCTCTCTGTAACTAGCGAAATGAGAATTTCAAAGAATTGATCACTTCTTCCATTTTCTATATCTGCAGATATTTCTCTTTCGCCATGTTTGTATATTCTCCGATTTTGATTAAATCTGCTCTGTTCGCATCATCTGCTCGTTCACTGACTGTACATGTTTCTACAATACAATCAATTTCGCCAAGCAGAATAATATCTGCTAGCGTTCTGCATTAATATCCCCATATCCAACAATCAACACACTTCCACATGTTCGTTGTTCAACTAGACCTTCATTTTCCCACGTTCTACCTTTGTCAACAAATCCTGTTCTGTGTATCCAGCAAATACTGTTTCTTGCAATTAATCAAATTCTGAACATTTTCAGCTTCACTGCATTTGACCTCAACTTCAACTTCCTAGGATCCTACAATTTAAGTAAACATGGCTCTCTCCATCTATAGCAAATTATCACTTTCTAGCGATTGATAAAATTCTAGCATTTTCTCCTTCTTCAGTTGTTTCTCGTTGCCCATATTTATAAAAACTCCAATTTTCATGAAACTTGTTGCTTTTAGCATCAGCTCCTTCTCCGAATGTACAGGCTTCTCCATTTCCATCAACCAGACTATCTCTATTAATTTCTAATGTCTATCTGCATAAATGTCTCTATTTCTAACAATCTACTTATTTCCAGCAACTCTTCATTCACCTGAAACTACAATGTCACCATTTCTCCCTTTATCAGCAAATCTAGTTCTGTAATTCTATGAAATGCTCAATTTCCAGCAATGTGTTAGATTTAGCACTTTTGTAGGTTCTCCGCATTCACTGGAAGTGCAAGTCCTCCATATCTGGAAATAGCAGGAGAACTGGTACTCTCTATCTATCAAATTGTCAATTGCTGGCACTAGAGCAAAATCAAGCAATTTCTCGAACTGCAGATATATCTTATTCCCAATATTAGTAAAATCTCCCATTTCCATCTAATTAGCTGCTTGTAGCATCTGCAACATCACCGAGTGTAAAAACCTCTCCATTTCCATTAACTTTTCCATCTCTACAAATTCAACTGTCCACTTGCTTTAATCTCTATATTTATATCTACATCCACATTCCCAACGACTCCTCGTTCATCTCAAAGTTCAATTGTTCAACTTCTCTCTTTATCAGCAAACGTAGTTCTCTGTATCTGTCAAATTCTCAATTCTCAGCAATATGTCATATTGAGCACCTTTGCAGCTAGTAGCACTCAGTACAACTTTCGTTTTTCCGTATTCTTCCAATTCTGAAAAGCTGGCTCCCTGTAACTAGCGAAATGAGAATTTCAAAGAATTGATCACTTCTTCCATTTTCTATATCTGCAGATATTTCTCTTTCGCCATGTTTGTATATTCTCCGATTTTGATTAAATCTGCTCTGTTCGCATCATCTGCTCGTTCACTGACTGTACATGTTTCTACAATACAATCAATTTCGCCAAGCAGAATAATATCTGCTAGCGTTCTGCATTAATATCCCCATATCCAACAATCAACACACTTCCACATGTTCGTTGTTCAACTAGACCTTCATTTTCCCACGTTCTACCTTTGTCAACAAATCCTGTTCTGTGTATCCAGCAAATACTGTTTCTTGCAATTAATCAAATTCTGAACATTTTCAGCTTCTCTGCATTTGACCTCAACTTCAATTTCCTTGGATCCTACAATTTAAGTAAACATGGCTCTCTCCATCTATAGCAAATTATCACTTTCTAGCGATTGATAAAATTCTAGCATTTTCTCTTTCTTCAGTTGTTTCTCGTTGCCCATATTTATAAAAACTCCAATTTTCATGAAACTTGTTGCTTTTAGCATCAGTTCCTTCTCCGAATGTACAGGCTTCTCCATTTCCATCAACCACACTATCTCTATTAATTTCTAATGTCTATCTGCATAAATGTTTCTATTTCTAACAATCTACTTATTTCCAGCAACTCTTCATTCACCTGAAACTACAATGTCACCATTTCTCCCTTTATCAGCAAATCTAGTTCTGTAATTCTATGAAATGCTCAATTTCCAGCAATGTGTTAGATTTAGCACTTTTGCAGGTTCTCCGCATTCACTGGAAGTGCAAGTCCTCCATATCTGGAAATAGCAGGAGAACTGGTACTCTCTATCTATCAAATTGTCAATCGCTGGCAATAGAGCAAATGCAGGCAATTTCTCTATCTGCAGATATATCTTATTGCCAATATTTGTAAAATCTCCCATTTCCATCTAATTCGCTGCTTGTAGCATCTGCAACATCACCGAGTGTAAAAACCTCTCCATTTCCATTAACTTCTCCATCTCTACAAATTTCAACTGTCCACTTGCTTTAATCTCTATATTTATATCTACATCCACATTCCCAACGACTCCTCATTCATCTCAATGTTAAATTGTTCAACTTCTCTCCTTATCAGCAAACGTAGTTCTCTGTATCTGTCAAATTCTCAATTCTCAGCAATATGTCATATTGAGCACCTTTGCAGCGAGTAGCATTCAGTACAACTTTCGTTTTTCCGTATTCTTCCAATTCTGAAAAGCTGGCTCTCTGTAACTAGCGAAATGAGAATTTCAAAGTATTGATCACTTCTTCTATTTTCTATATCTGCAGATATTTCTCTTTCGCCATGTTTGTATATTCTCCGATTTTGATTAAATCTGCTCTGTTCGCATCATCTGCTCGTTCACTGACTGTACATGTTTCTACAATACAATCAATTTCTCCAAGCAGAATAATATCTGCTAGCGTTCTGCATTAATATCCCCATATCCAACAATCAACACACTTCCACATCTTCGTTGTTCAACTAGTCTTCATTTTCCCACGTTCTAACTTTGTCAACAAATCCTGTTCTGTGTATCCAGCAAATACTGTTTCTTGCAATTAATCAAATTCTGAACATTTCCATCTCCTCTGCATTTGACCTCAACTTCAATCTCCCTTGATCCTGCAATTTAAGAAAACATGGCTCTCTGTATCTACAGCAAAATATCACTTTCTAGCGTTTGATAAAATTCTAGCATTTTCTCTATCTGCAGTTATTTCTCGTTGCCCATATTTATAAAAACTCCCATTTTCATGAAACACGTTGCATTTAGCATCAGCTCCTTCTCCGAATGTACAGGCTTCTCCATTTCCATCAACCACACTATCTCTATTAATTTCTAATGTCTATCTGCATAAATGTCTCTATTTCTAACAATCTACTTATTTCCAGCAACTCTTCATTCACCTGAAACTACAATGTCCCCATTTCTCCCTTTATCAGCAAATCTAGTTCTGTAATTCTATGAAATGCTCAATTTCCAGCAATTTGTTAGATTTAGCACTTTTGTAGGTTCTCCGCATTCACTGGAAGTTCAAGTCCTCCATATCTGGAAATAGCAGGAGAACTGGTACTCTCTATCTATCAAATTGTCAATCGCTGGCAATAGAGCAAATTCAAGCAATTTCTCTATCTGCAGATATATCTTATTCCCAATATTTGTAAAATCTCCCATTTCCATCTAATTCGCTGCTTGTAGCATCTGCAACATCACCGAGTGTAAAAACCTCTCCATTTCCATTAACTTCTCCATCTCTACAAATTTCAACTGTCCACTTGCTTTAATCTCTATATTTATATCTACATCCTCATTGCCAACGACTCCTCGTTCATCTCAAAGTTCAATTGTTCAACTTCTCTCTTTATCAGCAAACGTAGTTCTCTGTATCTGTCAAATTCTCAATTCTCAGCAATATGTCATATTGAGCACCTTTGCAGCTAGTAGCACTCAGTACAACTTTCGTTTATCCGTATTCTTCCAATTCTGAAAAGCTGGCTCTCTGTAACTAGCGAAATGAGAATTTCAAAGAATTGATCAACTTCTTCCATTTTCTGTATCTGCAGATATTTCTCTTTCACCATGTTTGTATATTCTCGGATTTTGATTCAATCTGCTCTGTTCGCAGCATCTGCTCGGTCACTGAATGTACATGTTTCTACATTTCAATCAATTTCTCCAAGCAGAATAATATCTGCTAGCGTTCTGCATTAATATCCCCATATCCAACAATCAACACACTTCCACATGTTCGTTGTTCAACTAGACCTTCATTTTCCCACGTTCTACCTTTGTCAACAAATCCTGTTCTGTGTATCCAGCAAATACTGTTTCTTGCAATTAATCAAATTCTGAACATTTCCAGCTTCTCTGCATTTGACCTCAACTTTAATTTCCTTGGATCCTACAATTTAAGTAAACATGGCTCTCTCCATCTATAGCAAATTATCAATTTCTAGCGATTGATGAAATTCTAGCATTTTCTCTATCTGCAGTTGTTTCTCGTTGCCCACATTTATAAAAACTCCCATTTTCATGAAACTTGTTGCTTTTAGCATCAGCTCCTTCTCCGAATGTACAGGCTTCTCCATTTCCATCAACCACACCATCTCTATTAATTTCTAATGTCTATCCGCATAAATGTCTCTATTTCTAACAATCTACTTATTTCCAGCAACTCTTCATTCACCTGAAACTACAATGTCCCCATTTCTCCCTTTATCAGCAAATCTAGTTGTGTAATTCTATGAAATGCTCAATTTCCAGCAATTTGTTAGATTTAGCACTTTTGTAGGTTCCCTGCATTCACTGTAAGTGCAAGTCCTCCATATCTGGAAATAGCAGGAGAACTGGTACTCTCTATCTATCAAATTGTCAATCGCTGGCAATAGAGCAAATTCAAGCAATTTCTCTATCTGCAGATATATCTTATTCCCAATATTTGTAAAATCTCCCATTTCAATCTAATTCGCTGCATGTAGCATCTGCAACATCACCGAGTGTAAAAACCTCTCCATTTCCATTAACTTCTCCATCTCTACAAATTCAACAGTCCACTTGCTTTAATCTCTATATTTATATCTACATCCACATTCCCAACGACTCCTCATTCATCTCAATGTTAAATTGTTCAAGTTCTCTCCTTATCAGCAAACGTAGCTCTCTGTATCTGTCAAATTCTCAATTCTCAGCAATATGTCATATTGAGCACCTTTGCAGCGAGTAGCATTCAGTACACCTTTCGTTTTTCCGTATTCTTCCAATTCTGAAAAGCTGGCTCTCTGTAACTAGCGAAATGAAAATTTCAAAAAATTGATCACTTCTTCTATTTTCTATATCTGCAGATATTTCTCTTTCGCCATGTTTGTATATTCTCCGATTTTGATTAAATCTGCTCTGTTCGCATCATCTGCTCGTTCACTGACTGTACATGTATATACGATAGAATCAATTTCTCCAAGCAGAATAATATCTGCTAGCCTTCTGCATTAATATCCCCATATCCAACAATCAACACACTTCCACATCTTCGTTGTTCAACTAGACCTTCATTTTCCCACGTTCTACCTTTGTCAACAAATCCTGTTCTGTGTATCCAGCAAATACTGTTTCTTGCAATTAATCAAATTCTGAACATTTCCATCTCCTCTGCATTTGACCTCAACTTCAATCTCCCTTGATCCTGCAATTTAAGAAAACATGGCTCTCTGTATCTACAGCAAAATATCACTTTCTAGCGTTTGATAAAATTCTAGCATTTTCTCTATCTGCAGTTATTTCTCGTTGCCCATATTTATAAAAACTCCCATTTTCATGAAACACGTTGCATTTAGCATCAGCTCCTTCTCCGAATGTACAGGCTTCTCCATTTCCATCAACCACACTATCTCTATTAATTTCTAATGTCTATCTGCATAAATGTCTCTATTTCTAACAATCTACTTATTTCCAGCAACTCTTCATTCACCTGAAACTACAATGTCCCCATTTCTCCCTTTATCAGCAAATCTAGTTCTGTAATTCTATGAAATGCTCAATTTCCAGCAATTTGTTAGATTTAGCACTTTTGTAGGTTCTCCGCATTCACTGGAAGTTCAAGTCCTCCATATCTGGAAATAGCAGGAGAACTGGTACTCTCTATCTATCAAATTGTCAATCGCTGGCAATAGAGCAAATTCAAGCAATTTCTCTATCTGCAGATATATCTTATTGCCAATATTTGTAAAATCTCCCATTTCCATCTAATTCGCTGCTTGTAGCATCTGCAACATCACCGAGTGTAAAAACCTCTCCATTTCCATTAACTTCTCCATCTCTACTAATTTCAACTGTCCACTTGCTTTAATCTCTATATTTATATCTACATCCTCATTGCCAACGACTCCTCGTTCATCTCAAAGTTCAATTGTTCAACTTCTCTCTTTATCAGCAAACGTAGTTCTCTGTATCTGTCAAATTCTCAATTCTCAGCAATATGTCATATTGAGCACCTTTGCAGCTAGTAGCACTCAGTACAACTTTCGTTTATCCGTATTCTTCCAATTCTGAAAAGCTGGCTCTCTGTAACTAGCGAAATGAGAATTTCAAAGAATTGATCAACTTCTTCCATTTTCTGTATCTGCAGATATTTCTCTTTCACCATGTTTGTATATTCTCGGATTTTGATTCAATCTGCTCTGTTCGCAGCATCTGCTCGGTCACTGAATGTACATGTTTCTACATTTCAATCAATTTCTCCAAGCAGAATAATATCTGCTAGCGTTCTGCATTAATATCCCCATATCCAACAATCAACACACTTCCACATCTTCGTTGTTCAACTAGACCTTCATTTTCCCACGTTCTACCTTTGTCAACAAATCCTGTTCTGTGTATCCAGCAAATACTGTTTCTTGCAATTAATCAAATTCTGAACATTTCCAGCTTCTCTGCATTTGACCTCAACTTTAATTTCCTTGGATCCTACAATTTAAGTAAACATGGCTCTCTCCATCTATAGCAAATTATCAATTTCTAGCGATTGATGAAATTCTAGCATTTTCTCTATCTGCAGTTGTTTCTCGTTGCCCACATTTATAAAAACTCCCATTTTCATGAAACTTGTTGCTTTTAGCATCAGCTCCTTCTCCGAATGTACAGGCTTCTCCATTTCCATCAACCACACCATCTCTATTAATTTCTAATGTCTATCCGCATAAATGTCTCTATTTCTAACAATCTACTTATTTCCAGCAACTCTTCATTCACCTGAAACTACAATGTCCCCATTTCTCCCTTTATCAGCAAATCTAGTTGTGTAATTCTATGAAATGCTCAATTTCCAGCAATTTGTTAGATTTAGCACTTTTGTAGGTTCCCTGCATTCACTGTAAGTGCAAGTCCTCCATATCTGGAAATAGCAGGAGAACTGGTACTCTCTATCTATCAAATTGTCAATCGCTGGCAATAGAGCAAATTCAAGCAATTTCTCTATCTGCAGATATATCTTATTCCCAATATTTGTAAAATCTCCCATTTCCATCTAATTCGCTGCATGTAGCATCTGCAACATCACCGAGTGTAAAAACCTCTCCATTTCCATTAACTTCTCCATCTCTACAAATTCAACAGTCCACTTGCTTTAATCTCTATATTTATATCTACATCCACATTCCCAACGACTCCTCATTCATCTCAATGTTAAATTGTTCAAGTTCTCTCCTTATCAGCAAACGTAGCTCTCTGTATCTGTCAAATTCTCAATTCTCAGCAATATGTCATATTGAGCACCTTTGCAGCGAGTAGCATTCAGTACACCTTTCGTTTTTCCGTATTCTTCCAATTCTGAAAAGCTGGCTCTCTGTAACTAGCGAAATGAAAATTTCAAAAAATTGATCACTTCTTCTATTTTCTATATCTGCAGATATTTCTCTTTCGCCATGTTTGTATATTCTCCGATTTTGATTAAATCTGCTCTGTTCGCATCATCTGCTCGTTCACTGACTGTACATGTATATACGATAGAATCAATTTCTCCAAGCAGAATAATATCTGCTAGCCTTCTGCATTAATATCCCCATATCCAACAATCAACACACTTCCACATCTTCGTTGTTCAACTAGACCTTCATTTTCCCACGTTCTACCTTTGTCAACAAATCCTGTTCTGTGTATCCAGCAAATACTGTTTCTTGCAATTAATCAAATTCTGAACATTTCCAGCTTCTCTGCATTTGACCTCAACTTCAATTTCCCTTGATCCTGCAATTTAAGTAAACATGGCTCTCTGTATCTACAGCAAAATATCACTTTCTAGCGTTTGATAAAATTCTAGCATTTTCTCTATCTGCAGTTATTTCTCGTTGCCCATATTTATAAAAACTCCCATTTTCATGAAACACGTTGCATTTAGCATCAGCTCCTTCTCCGAATGTACAGGCTTCTCCATTTCCATCAACCACACTATCTCTATTAATTTCTAATGTCTATCTGCATAAATGTCTCTATTTCTAACAATCTACTTATTTCCAGCAACTCTTCATTCGCCTGAAACTACAATGTCCCCATTTCTCCCTTTATCAGCAAATCTAGTTCTGTAATTGTATGAAATGCACAATTTCCAGCAATTTGTTAGATTTAGCACTTTTGTAGGTTCTCCGCATTCACTGGAAGTTCAAGTCCTCCATATCTGGAAATAGCAGGAGAACTGGTACTCTCTATCTATCAAATTGTGAATTGCTGGCAATAGAGCAAATTCAAGCAATTTCTCGATCTGCAGATATATCTTATTCCCAATATTTGTAAAATCTCCCATTTCCATCTAATTCGCTGCTTGTAGCATCTGCAACATCACCGAGTGTAAAAACCTCTCCATTTCCATTAACTTCTCCATCTCTACAAATTCAACTGTCCACTTGCTTTAATCTCTATATTTATATCTACATCCACATTCCCAACGACTCCTCATTCATCTCAATGTTAAATTGTTCAACTTCTCTCCTTATCAGCAAACGTAGTTCTCTGTATCTGTCAAATTCTCAATTCTCAGCAATATGTCATATTGAGCACCTTTGCAGCGAGTAGCATTCAGTACAACTTTCGTTTTTCCGTATTCTTCCAATTCTGAAAAGCTGGCTCTCTGTAACTAGCGAAATGAAAATTTCAAAGAATTGATCACTTCTTCCATTTTCTATATCTGCAGATATTTCTCTTTCGCCATGTTTGTATATTCTCCGATTTTGATTAAATCTGCTCTGTTCGCATCATCTGCTCGTTCACTGACTGTACATGTTTCTACAATACAATCAATTTCTCCAAGCAGAATAATATCTGCTAGCGTTCTGCATTAATATCCCCATATCCAACAATCAACACACTTCCACATCTTCGTTGTTCAACTAGTCTTCATTTTCCCACGTTCTAACTTTGTCAACAAATCCTGTTCTGTGTATCCAGCAAATACTGTTTCTTGCAATTAATCAAATTCTGAACATTTCCATCTCCTCTGCATTTGACCTCAACTTTAATTTCCTTGGATCCTACAATTTAAGTAAACATGGCTCTCTCCATCTATAGCAAATTATCAATTTCTAGCGATTGATGAAATTCTAGCATTTTCTCTATCTGCAGTTATTTCTCGTTGCCCACATTTATAAAAACTCCCATTTTCATGAAACTTGTTGCTTTTAGCATCAGCTCCTTCTCCGAATGTACAGGCTTCTCCATTTCCATCAACCACACCATCTCTATTAATTTCTAATGTCTATCCGCATAAATGTCTCTATTTCTAACAATCTACTTATTTCCAGCAACTCTTCATTCACCTGAAACTACAATGTCCCCATTTCTCCCTTTATCAGCAAATCTAGTTGTGTAATTCTATGAAATGCTCAATTTCCAGCAATTTGTTAGATTTAGCACTTTTGTAGGTTCCCTGCATTCACTGGAAGTGCAAGTCCTCCATATCTGGAAATAGCAGGAGAACTGGTACTCTCTATCTATCAAATTGTCAATCGCTGGCAATAGAGCAAATTCAAGCAATTTCTCTATCTGCAGATATATCTTATTCCCAATTTTTGTAAAATCTCCCATTTCCATCTAATTCGCTGCTTGTAGCATCTGCAACATCACCGAGTGTAAAAACCTCTCCATTTCCATTAACTTCTCCATCTCTACAAATTCAACTGTCCACTTGCTTTAATCTCTATATTTATATCTACATCCACATTCCCAACGACTCCTCATTCATCTCAATGTTAAATTGTTCAACTTCTCTCCTTATCAGCAAACGTAGTTCTCTGTATCTGTCAAATTCTCAATTCTCAGCCACATGTCATATTGAGCACCTTTGCAGCTAGTAGCACTCAGTACAACTTTCGTTTTCCGTATTCTTCCAATTCTGAAAAGCTGGCTCTCTGTAACTAGCGAAATGAAAATTTCAAAGAATTGATCACTTCTTCAATTTTCTATATCTGCAGATATTTCTCTTTCGCCATGTTTGTATATTCTCCGATTTTGATTAAATCTGCTCTGTTCGCATCATCTGCTCGTTCACTGAATGTACATGTTTCTACAATACAATCAATTTCTCCAAGCAGAATAATATCTGCTAGCCTTCTGCATTAATATCCCCATATCCAACAATCAACACACTTCCACATCTTCGTTGTTCAACTAGACCTTCATTTTCCCACGTTCTACCTTTGTCAACAAATCCTGTTCTGTGTATCCAGCAAATACAGTTTCTTGCAATTAATCAAATTCAGAACATTTCCAGCTTCTCTGCATTTGACCTCAACTTCAATTTCCCTTGATCCTGCAATTTAAGTAAACATGGCTCTCTGTATCTACAGCAATATATCACTTTCTAGCGTTTGATAAAATTCTAGCATTTTCTCTATCTGCAGTGATTTCTCGTTGCCCATATTTATAAAAACTCCCATTTTCATGAAACACGTTGCATTTAGCATCAGCTCCTTCTCCGAATGTACAGGCTTCACCATTTCCATCAACCACACTATCTCTATTAATTTCTAATGTCTATCTGCATAAATGTCTCTATTTCTAACAATCTACTTATTTCCAGCAACTCTTCATTCGCCTGAAACTACAATGTCCCTATTTCTCCCTTTATCAGCAAATTTAGTTCTGCAATTCTATGAAATGCACAATTTCCAGCAATTTGTTAGATTTAGCACTTTTGTAGGTTCTCCGCATTCACTGGAAGTTCAAGTCCTCCATATCTGGAAATAGCAGGAGAACTGGTACTCTCTATCTATCAAATTGTGAATTGCTGGCACTAGTGCAAATTCAAGCAATTTCTCGATCTGCAGATATATCTTATTCCCAATATTTGTAAAATCTCCCATTTCCATCTAATTCGCTGCATGTAGCATCTGCAACATCACCGAGTGTAAAAACCTCTCCATTTCCATTAACTTCTCCATCTCTACAAATTCAACAGTCCACTTGCTTTAATCTCTATATTTATATCTACATCCACATTCCCAACGACTCCTCATTCATCTCAATGTTAAATTGTTCAAGTTCTCTCCTTATCAGCAAACGTAGCTCTCTGTATCTGTCAAATTCTCAATTCTCAGCAATATGTCATATTGAGCACCTTTGCAGCGAGTAGCATTCAGTACACCTTTCGTTTTTCCGTATTCTTCCAATTCTGAAAAGCTGGCTCTCTGTAACTAGCGAAATGAAAATTTCAAAGAATTGATCACTTCTTCAATTTTCTATATCTGCAGATATTTCTCTTTCGCCATGTTTGTATATTCTCCGATTTTGATTAAATCTGCTCTGTTCGCATCATCTGCTCGTTCACTGACTGTACATGTTTCTACGATAGAATCAATTTCTCCAAGCAGAATAATATCTGCTAGCGTTCTGCATTAATATCCCCATATCCAACAATCAACACACTTCCACATCTTCGTTGTTCAACTAGACCTTCATTTTCCCACGTTCTACCTTTGTCAACAAATCCTGTTCTGTGTATCCAGCAAATACTGTTTCTTGCAACTAATCAAATTCTGAACATTTCCAGCTTCTCTGCATTTGACCTCAACTTCAATTTCCCTTGAACCTGCAATTTAAGTAAACATGGCTCTCTGTATCTACAGCAAAATATCACTTTCTAGCGTTTGATAAAATTCTAGCATTTTCTCTATCTGCAGTTATTTCTCGTTGCCCATATTTATAAAAACTCCCATTTTCATGAAACACGTTGCATTTAGCATCAGTTCCTTCTCCGAATGTACAGGCTTCTCCATTTCCATAAACCACACTATCTCTATTAATTTCTAATGTCTATCTGCATAAATGTCTCTATTTCTAACAATCTACTTATTTCCAGCAACTCTTCATTCACCTGAAACTACAATGTCCCCATTTCTCCCTTTATCAGCAAATCTAGTTCTGTAATTCTATGAAATGCTCAATTTCCAGCAATTTGTTAGATTTAGCACTTTTGTAGGTTCTCCGCATTCACTGGAAGTTCAAGTCCTCCATATCTGGAAATAGCAGGAGAACTGGTACTCTCTATCTATCAAATTGTCAACCGCTGACAATAGAGCAAATGCAAGCAATTTCTCTATCTGCAGATATATCTTATTGCCAATATTTGTAAAATCTCCCATTTCCATCTAATTCGCTGCTTGTAGCATCTGCAACATCACCGAGTGTAAAAACCTCTCCATTTCCATAAACTTCTCCATCTCTACAAATTTCAACTGTCCACTTGCTTTAATCTCTATATTTATATCTACATCCACATTCCCAACGACTCCTCGTTCATCTCAAAGTTCAATTGTTCAACTTCTCTCTTTATCAGCAAACGTAGTTCTCTGTATCTGTCAAATTCTCAATTCTCAGCAATATGTCATATTGAGCACCTTTGCAGCTAGTAGCACTCAGTACAACTTTCGTTTATCCGTATTCTTCCAATTCTGAAAAGCTGGCTCTCTGTAACTTGCGAAATGAGAATTTCAAAGAATTGATCAACTTCTTCCATTTCCTGTATCTGCAGATATTTCTCTTTCACCATGTTTGTATATTCTCGGATTTTGATTAAATCTGCTCTGTTCGCAGCATCTGCTCGGTCACTGAATGTACATGTTTCTACATTTCAATCAATTTCTCCAAGCAGAGTAATATCTGCTAGCGTTCTGCATTAATATCCCCATATCCAACAATCAACACACTTCCACATCTTCGTTGTTCAACTAGACCTTCATTTTCCCACGTTCTACCTTTGTCAACAAATCCTGTTCTGTGTATCCAGCAAATACTGTTTCTTGCAATTAATCAAATTCTGAACATTTCCAGCTTCTCTGCATTTGACCTCAACTTTAATTTCCTTGGATCCTACAATTTAAGTAAACATGGCTCTCTCCATCTATAGCAAATTATCAATTTCTAGCGATTGATAAAATTCTAGCATTTTCTCTATCTGCAGTTGTTTCTCGTTGCCCACATTTATAAAAACTCCCATTTTCATGAAACTTGTTGCTTTTAGCATCAGCTCCTTCTCCGAATGTACAGGCTTCTCCATTTCCATCAACCACACCATCTCTATTAATTTCTAATGTCTATCCGCATAAATGTCTCTATTTCTAACAATCTACTTATTTCCAGCAACTCTTCATTCACCTGAAACTACAATGTCCCCATTTCTCCCTTTATCAGCAAATCTAGTTGTGTAATTCTATGAAATGCTCAATTTCCAGCAATTTGTTAGATTTAGCACTTTTGTAGGTTCCCTGCATTCACTGTAAGTGCAAGTCCTCCATATCTGGAAATAGCAGGAGAACTGGTACTCTCTATCTATCAAATTGTCAATCGCTGGCAATAGAGCAAATTCAAGCAATTTCTCTATCTGCAGATATATCTTATTCCCAATTTTTGTAAAATCTCCCATTTCCATCTAATTCGCTACTTGTAGCATCTGCAACATCACCGAGTGTAAAAACCTCTCCAATTCCATTAACTTCTCCATCTCTACAAATTCAACTGTCCACTTGCTTTAATCTCTATATTTATATCTACATCCACATTCCCAACGACTCCTCATTCATCTCAATGTTAAATTGTTCAACTTCTCTCCTTATCAGCAAACGTAGTTCTCTGTATCTGTCAAATTCTCAATTCTCAGCAATATGTCATATTGAGCACCTTTGCAGCGAGTAGCATTCAGTACAACTTTCGTTTTTCCGTATTCTTCCAATTCTGAAAAGCTGGCTCTCTGTAACTAGCGAAATGAGAATTTCAAAGAATTGATCACTTCTTCAATTTTCTATATCTGCAGATATTTCTCTTTCGCCATGTTTGTATATTCTCCGATTTTGATTAAATCTGCTCTGTTCGCATCATCTGCTCGTTCACTGACTGTACATGTTTCTACGATAGAATCAATTTCTCCAAGCAGAATAATATCTGCTAGCGTTCTGCATTAATATCCCCATATCCAACAATCAACACACTTCCACATCTTCGTTGTTCAACTAGACCTTCATTTTCCCACGTTCTACCTTTGTCAACAAATCCTGTTCTGTGTATCCAGCAAATACTGTTTCTTGCAACTAATCAAATTCTGAACATTTCCAGCTTCTCTGCATTTGACCTCAACTTCAATTTCCCTTGATCCTGCAATTTAAGTAAACATGGCTCTCTGTATCTACAGCAAAATATCACTTTCTAGCGTTTGATAAAATTCTAGCATTTTCTCTATCTGCAGTTATTTCTCGTTGCCCATATTTATAAAAACTCCCATTTTCATGAAACACGTTGCATTTAGCATCAGCTCCTTCTCCGAATGTACAGGCTTCTCCATTTCCATCAACCACACTATCTCTATTAATTTCTAATGTCTATCTGCATAAATGTCTCTATTTCTAACAATCTACTTATTTCCAGCAACTCTTCATTCGCCTGAAACTACAATGTCCCCATTTCTCCCTTTATCAGCAAATCTAGTTCTGTAATTGTATGAAATGCACAATTTCCAGCAATTTGTTAGATTTAGCACTTTTGTAGGTTCTCCGCATTCACTGGAAGTTCAAGTCCTCCATATCTGGAAATAGCAGGAGAACTGGTACTCTCTATCTATCAAATTGTGAATTGCTGGCAATAGAGCAAATTCAAGCAATTTCTCGATCTGCAGATATATCTTATTCCCAATATTTGTAAAATCTCCCATTTCCATCTAATTCGCTGCTTGTAGCATCTGCAACATCACCGAGTGTAAAAACCTCTCCATTTCCATTAACTTCTCCATCTCTACAAATTCAACTGTCCACTTGCTTTAATCTCTATATTTATATCTACATCCACATTCCCAACGACTCCTCATTCATCTCAATGTTAAATTGTTCAACTTCTCTCCTTATCAGCAAACGTAGTTCTCTGTATCTGTCAAATTCTCAATTCTCAGCAATATGTCATATTGAGCACCTTTGCAGCGAGTAGCATTCAGTACAACTTTCGTTTTTCCGTATTCTTCCAATTCTGAAAAGCTGGCTCTCTGTAACTAGCGAAATGAAAATTTCAAAGAATTGATCACTTCTTCCATTTTCTATATCTGCAGATATTTCTCTTTCGCCATGTTTGTATATTCTCCGATTTTGATTAAATCTGCTCTGTTCGCATCATCTGCTCGTTCACTGACTGTACATGTTTCTACAATACAATCAATTTCTCCAAGCAGAATAATATCTGCTAGCGTTCTGCATTAATATCCCCATATCCAACAATCAACACACTTCCACATCTTCGTTGTTCAACTAGTCTTCATTTTCCCACGTTCTAACTTTGTCAACAAATCCTGTTCTGTGTATCCAGCAAATACTGTTTCTTGCAATTAATCAAATTCTGAACATTTCCATCTCCTCTGCATTTGACCTCAACTTTAATTTCCTTGGATCCTACAATTTAAGTAAACATGGCTCTCTCCATCTATAGCAAATTATCAATTTCTAGCGATTGATGAAATTCTAGCATTTTCTCTATCTGCAGTTATTTCTCGTTGCCCACATTTATAAAAACTCCCATTTTCATGAAACTTGTTGCTTTTAGCATCAGCTCCTTCTCCGAATGTACAGGCTTCTCCATTTCCATCAACCACACCATCTCTATTAATTTCTAATGTCTATCCGCATAAATGTCTCTATTTCTAACAATCTACTTATTTCCAGCAACTCTTCATTCACCTGAAACTACAATGTCCCCATTTCTCCCTTTATCAGCAAATCTAGTTGTGTAATTCTATGAAATGCTCAATTTCCAGCAATTTGTTAGATTTAGCACTTTTGTAGGTTCCCTGCATTCACTGGAAGTGCAAGTCCTCCATATCTGGAAATAGCAGGAGAACTGGTACTCTCTATCTATCAAATTGTCAATCGCTGGCAATAGAGCAAATTCAAGCAATTTCTCTATCTGCAGATATATCTTATTCCCAATTTTTGTAAAATCTCCCATTTCCATCTAATTCGCTGCTTGTAGCATCTGCAACATCACCGAGTGTAAAAACCTCTCCATTTCCATTAACTTCTCCATCTCTACAAATTCAACTGTCCACTTGCTTTAATCTCTATATTTATATCTACATCCACATTCCCAAAGACTCCTCATTCATCTCAATGTTAAATTGTTCAACTTCTCTCCTTATCAGCAAACGTAGTTCTCTGTATCTGTCAAATTCTCAATTCTCAGCCACATGTCATATTGAGCACCTTTGCAGCTAGTAGCACTCAGTACAACTTTCGTTTTCCGTATTCTTCCAATTCTGAAAAGCTGGCTCTCTGTAACTAGCGAAATGAAAATTTCAAAGAATTGATCACTTCTTCAATTTTCTATATCTGCAGATATTTCTCTTTCGCCATGTTTGTATATTCTCCGATTTTGATTAAATCTGCTCTGTTCGCATCATCTGCTCGTTCACTGAATGTACATGTTTCTACAATACAATCAATTTCTCCAAGCAGAATAATATCTGCTAGCCTTCTGCATTAATATCCCCATATCCAACAATCAACACACTTCCACATCTTCGTTGTTCAACTAGACCTTCATTTTCCCACGTTCTACCTTTGTCAACAAATCCTGTTCTGTGTATCCAGCAAATACAGTTTCTTGCAATTAATCAAATTCAGAACATTTCCAGCTTCTCTGCATTTGACCTCAACTTCAATTTCCCTTGATCCTGCAATTTAAGTAAACATGGCTCTCTGTATCTACAGCAATATATCACTTTCTAGCGTTTGATAAAATTCTAGCATTTTCTCTATCTGCAGTGATTTCTCGTTGCCCATATTTATAAAAACTCCCATTTTCATGAAACACGTTGCATTTAGCATCAGCTCCTTCTCCGAATGTACAGGCTTCACCATTTCCATCAACCACACTATCTCTATTAATTTCTAATGTCTATCTGCATAAATGTCTCTATTTCTAACAATCTACTTATTTCCAGCAACTCTTCATTCGCCTGAAACTACAATGTCCCTATTTCTCCCTTTATCAGCAAATTTAGTTCTGCAATTCTATGAAATGCACAATTTCCAGCAATTTGTTAGATTTAGCACTTTTGTAGGTTCTCCGCATTCACTGGAAGTTCAAGTCCTCCATATCTGGAAATAGCAGGAGAACTGGTACTCTCTATCTATCAAATTGTGAATTGCTGGCACTAGTGCAAATTCAAGCAATTTCTCGATCTGCAGATATATCTTATTCCCAATATTTGTAAAATCTCCCATTTCCATCTAATTCGCTGCATGTAGCATCTGCAACATCACCGAGTGTAAAAACCTCTCCATTTCCATTAACTTCTCCATCTCTACAAATTCAAAAGTCCACTTGCTTTAATCTCTATATTTATATCTACATCCACATTCCCAACGACTCCTCATTCATCTCAATGTTAAATTGTTCAAGTTCTCTCCTTATCAGCAAACGTAGCTCTCTGTATCTGTCAAATTCTCAATTCTCAGCAATATGTCATATTGAGCACCTTTGCAGCGAGTAGCATTCAGTACACCTTTCGTTTTTCCGTATTCTTCCAATTCTGAAAAGCTGGCTCTCTGTAACTAGCGAAATGAAAATTTCAAAGAATTGATCACTTCTTCAATTTTCTATATCTGCAGATATTTCTCTTTCGCCATGTTTGTATATTCTCCGATTTTGATTAAATCTGCTCTGTTCGCATCATCTGCTCGTTCACTGACTGTACATGTTTCTACGATAGAATCAATTTCTCCAAGCAGAATAATATCTGCTAGCGTTCTGCATTAATATCCCCATATCCAACAATCAACACACTTCCACATCTTCGTTGTTCAACTAGACCTTCATTTTCCCACGTTCTACCTTTGTCAACAAATCCTGTTCTGTGTATCCAGCAAATACTGTTTCTTGCAACTAATCAAATTCTGAACATTTCCAGCTTCTCTGCATTTGACCTCAACTTCAATTTCCCTTGAACCTGCAATTTAAGTAAACATGGCTCTCTGTATCTACAGCAAAATATCACTTTCTAGCGTTTGATAAAATTCTAGCATTTTCTCTATCTGCAGTTATTTCTCGTTGCCCATATTTATAAAAACTCCCATTTTCATGAAACACGTTGCATTTAGCATCAGTTCCTTCTCCGAATGTACAGGCTTCTCCATTTCCATAAACCACACTATCTCTATTAATTTCTAATGTCTATCTGCATAAATGTCTCTATTTCTAACAATCTACTTATTTCCAGCAACTCTTCATTCACCTGAAACTACAATGTCCCCATTTCTCCCTTTATCAGCAAATCTAGTTCTGTAATTCTATGAAATGCTCAATTTCCAGCAATTTGTTAGATTTAGCACTTTTGTAGGTTCTCCGCATTCACTGGAAGTTCAAGTCCTCCATATCTGGAAATAGCAGGAGAACTGGTACTCTCTATCTATCAAATTGTCAACCGCTGACAATAGAGCAAATGCAAGCAATTTCTCTATCTGCAGATATATCTTATTGCCAATATTTGTAAAATCTCCCATTTCCATCTAATTCGCTGCTTGTAGCATCTGCAACATCACCGAGTGTAAAAACCTCTCCATTTCCATAAACTTCTCCATCTCTACAAATTTCAACTGTCCACTTGCTTTAATCTCTATATTTATATCTACATCCACATTCCCAACGACTCCTCGTTCATCTCAAAGTTCAATTGTTCAACTTCTCTCTTTATCAGCAAACGTAGTTCTCTGTATCTGTCAAATTCTCAATTCTCAGCAATATGTCATATTGAGCACCTTTGCAGCTAGTAGCACTCAGTACAACTTTCGTTTATCCGTATTCTTCCAATTCTGAAAAGCTGGCTCTCTGTAACTTGCGAAATGAGAATTTCAAAGAATTGATCAACTTCTTCCATTTCCTGTATCTGCAGATATTTCTCTTTCACCATGTTTGTATATTCTCGGATTTTGATTAAATCTGCTCTGTTCGCAGCATCTGCTCGGTCACTGAATGTACATGTTTCTACATTTCAATCAATTTCTCCAAGCAGAGTAATATCTGCTAGCGTTCTGCATTAATATCCCCATATCCAACAATCAACACACTTCCACATCTTCGTTGTTCAACTAGACCTTCATTTTCCCACGTTCTACCTTTGTCAACAAATCCTGTTCTGTGTATCCAGCAAATACTGTTTCTTGCAATTAATCAAATTCTGAACATTTCCAGCTTCTCTGCATTTGACCTCAACTTTAATTTCCTTGGATCCTACAATTTAAGTAAACATGGCTCTCTCCATCTATAGCAAATTATCAATTTCTAGCGATTGATAAAATTCTAGCATTTTCTCTATCTGCAGTTGTTTCTCGTTGCCCACATTTATAAAAACTCCCATTTTCATGAAACTTGTTGCTTTTAGCATCAGCTCCTTCTCCGAATGTACAGGCTTCTCCATTTCCATCAACCACACCATCTCTATTAATTTCTAATGTCTATCCGCATAAATGTCTCTATTTCTAACAATCTACTTATTTCCAGCAACTCTTCATTCACCTGAAACTACAATGTCCCCATTTCTCCCTTTATCAGCAAATCTAGTTGTGTAATTCTATGAAATGCTCAATTTCCAGCAATTTGTTAGATTTAGCACTTTTGTAGGTTCCCTGCATTCACTGTAAGTGCAAGTCCTCCATATCTGGAAATAGCAGGAGAACTGGTACTCTCTATCTATCAAATTGTCAATCGCTGGCAATAGAGCAAATTCAAGCAATTTCTCTATCTGCAGATATATCTTATTCCCAATTTTTGTAAAATCTCCCATTTCCATCTAATTCGCTACTTGTAGCATCTGCAACATCACCGAGTGTAAAAACCTCTCCAATTCCATTAACTTCTCCATCTCTACAAATTCAACTGTCCACTTGCTTTAATCTCTATATTTATATCTACATCCACATTCCCAACGACTCCTCATTCATCTCAATGTTAAATTGTTCAACTTCTCTCCTTATCAGCAAACGTAGTTCTCTGTATCTGTCAAATTCTCAATTCTCAGCAATATGTCATATTGAGCACCTTTGCAGCGAGTAGCATTCAGTACAACTTTCGTTTTTCCGTATTCTTCCAATTCTGAAAAGCTGGCTCTCTGTAACTAGCGAAATGAGAATTTCAAAGAATTGATCACTTCTTCAATTTTCTATATCTGCAGATATTTCTCTTTCGCCATGTTTGTATATTCTCCGATTTTGATTAAATCTGCTCTGTTCGCATCATCTGCTCGTTCACTGACTGTACATGTTTCTACGATAGAATCAATTTCTCCAAGCAGAATAATATCTGCTAGCGTTCTGCATTAATATCCCCATATCCAACAATCAACACACTTCCACATCTTCGTTGTTCAACTAGACCTTCATTTTCCCACGTTCTACCTTTGTCAACAAATCCTGTTCTGTGTATCCAGCAAATACTGTTTCTTGCAACTAATCAAATTCTGAACATTTCCAGCTTCTCTGCATTTGACCTCAACTTCAATTTCCCTTGAACCTGCAATTTAAGTAAACATGGCTCTCTGTATCTACAGCAAAATATCACTTTCTAGCGTTTGATAAAATTCTAGCATTTTCTCTATCTGCAGTTATTTCTCGTTGCCCATATTTATAAAAACTCCCATTTTCATGAAACACATTGCAATTAGCATCAGCTCCTTCTCCGAATGTACAGGCTTCTCCATTTCCATCAACCACACTATCTCTATTAATTTCTAATGTCTATCTGCATAAATGTCTCTATTTCTAACAATCTACTTATTTCCAGCAACTCTTCATTCGCCTGAAACTACAATGTCCCTATTTCTACCTTTATCAGCAAATCTAGTTGTGTAATTC
The DNA here is from genome assembly GCF_964194155.1 of Cetorhinus maximus. Lineage (NCBI taxonomy): Eukaryota > Metazoa > Chordata > Chondrichthyes > Lamniformes > Cetorhinidae > Cetorhinus > Cetorhinus maximus. The sequence continues at coordinate 151,282 of NW_027596154.1, forward strand.
TATGAAATGCACAATTTCCAGCAATGTGTTAGATTTAGCACTTTTGTAGGTTCTCCGCATTCACTGGAAGTTCAAGTCCTCCATATCTGGAAATAGCAGGAGAACTGGTACTCTCTATCTATCAAATTGTCAATCGCTGGCAATAGAGCAAATTCAAGCAATTTCTCTATCTGCAGATATATCTTATTCCCAATATTTGTAAAATCTCCCATTTCCATCTAATTCGCTGCTTGTAGCATCTGCAACATCACCGAGTGTAAAAACCTCTCCATTTCCATTAACTTCTCCATCTCTACAAATTCAACTGTCCACTTGCTTTAATCTCTATATTTATATCTACATCCACATTCCCAACGACTCCTCATTCATCTCAATGTTAAATTGTTCAACTTCTCTCCTTATCAGCAAACGTAGTTCTCTGTATCTGTCAAATTCTCAATTCTCAGCAATATGTCATATTGAGCACCTTTGCAGCGAGTAGCATTCAGTACACCTTTCGTTTTTCCGTATTCTTCCAATTCTGAAAAGCTGGCTCTCTGTAACTAGCGAAATGAGAATTTCAAAGAATTGATCACTTCTTCTATTTTCTATATCTGCAGATATTTCTCTTTCGCTATGTTTGTATATTCTCCGATTTTGATTAAATCTGCTCTGTTCGCATCATCTGCTCGTTCACGGACTGTACATGTTTCTACAATACAATCAATTTCTCCAAGCAGAATAATATCTGCTAGCGTTCTGCATTAATATCCCCATATCCAACAATCAACACACTTCCACATCTTCGTTGTTCAACTAGTCTTCATTTTCCCACGTTCTAACTTTGTCAACAAATCCTGTTCTGTGTATCCAGCAAATACTGTTTCTTGCAATTAATCAAATTCTGAACATTTCCATCTCCTCTGCATTTGACCTCAACTTCAATCTCCCTTGATCCTGCAATTTAAGTAAACATGGCTCTCTGTATCTACAGCAAAATATCACTTTCTAGAGTTTGATAAAATTCTAGCATTTTCTCTATCTGCAGTTATTTCTCGTTGCCCATATTTATAAAAACTCCCATTTTCATGAAACACGTTGCATTTAGCATCAGCTCCTTCTCCGAATGTACAGGCTTCTCCATTTCCATCAACCACACTATCTCTATTAATTTCTAATGTCTATCTGCATAAATGTCTCTATTTCTAACAATCTACTTATTTCCAGCAACTCTTCATTCACCTGAAACTACAATGTCCCCATTTCTCCCTTTATCAGCAAATCTAGTTCTGTAATTCTATGAAATGCTCAATTTCCAGCAATTTGTTAGATTTAGCACTTTTGTAGGTTCTCCGCATTCACTGGAAGTTCAAGTCCTCCATATCTGGAAATAGCAGGAGAACTGGTACTCTCTATCTATCAAATTGTCAATCGCTGGCAATAGAGCAAATTCAAGCAATTTCTCGATCTGCAGATATATCTTATTCCCAATATTTGTAAAATCTCCCATTTCCATCTAATTCGCTGCTTGTAGCATCTGCAACATCACCGAGTGTAAAAACCTCTCCATTTCCATTAACTTCTCCATCTCTACAAATTTCAACTGTCCACTTGCTTTAATCTCTATATTTATATCTACATCCTCATTGCCAACGATTCCTCGTTCATCTCAAAGTTCAATTGTTCAACTTCTCTCTTTATCAGCAAACGTAGTTCTCTGTATCTGTCAAATTCTCAATTCTCAGCAATATGTCATATTGAGCACCTTTGCAGCTAGTAGCACTCAGTACAACTTTCGTTTATCCGTATTCTTCCAATTCTGAAAAGCTGGCTCTCTGTAACTAGCGAAATGAGAATTTCAAAGAATTGATCAACTTCTTCCATTTCCTGTATCTGCAGATATTTCTCTTTCACCATGTTTGTATATTCTCGGATTTTGATTAAATCTGCTCTGTTCGCAGCATCTGCTCGGTCACTGAATGTACATGTTTCTACATTTCAATCAATTTCTCCAAGCAGAATAATATCTGCTAGCGTTCTGCATTAATATCCCCATATCCAACAATCAACACACTTCCACATCTTCGTTGTTCAACTAGACCTTCATTTTCCCACGTTCTACCTTTGTCAACAAATCCTGTTCTGTGTATCCAGCAAATACTGTTTCTTGCAATTAATCAAATTCTGAACATTTCCAGCTTCTCTGCATTTGACCTCAACTTTAATTTCCTTGGATCCTACAATTTAAGTAAACATGGCTCTCTCCATCTATAGCAATATATCACTTTCTAGCGTTTGATAAAATTCTAGCATTTTCTCTATCTGCAGTGATTTCTCGTTGCCCATATTTATAAAAACTCCCATTTTCATGAAACACGTTGCATTTAGCATCAGCTCCTTCTCCGAATGTACAGGCTTCACCATTTCCATCAACCACACCATCTCTATTAATTTCTAATGTCTATCTGCATAAATGTCTCTATTTCTAACAATCTACTTATTTCCAGCAACTCTTCATTCACCTGAAACTACAATGTCCCCATTTCTCCCTTTATCAGCAAATCTAGTTCTGTAATTGTATGAAATGCTCAATTTCCAGCAATGTGTTAGATTTAGCACTTTTGTAGGTTCTCCGCATTCACTGGAAGTTCAAGTCCTCCATATCTGGAAATATCAGGAGAACTGGTACTCTCTATCTATCAAATTGTCAATCGCAGGCAATAGAGCAAAATCAAGCAATTTCTCTATCTGCAGATATATCTTTTTCCCAATATTTGTAAAATCTCCCATTTCCATCTAATTCGCTGCTTGTAGCATCTGCAACATCACCGAGTGTAAAAACCTCTCCATTTCCATTAACTTCTCCATCTCTACATATTCAACGGTCCACTTGCTTTAATCTCTATATTTATATCTACATCCACATTCCCAACGACTCCTCATTCATCTCAATGTTAAATTGTTCAACTTCTCTCCTTATCAGCAAACGTAGTTCTCTGTATCTGTCAAATTCTCAATTCTCAGCAATATGTCATATTGAGCACCTTTGCAGCGAGTAGCATTCAGTACAACTTTCGTTTTTCCGTATTCTTCCAATTCTGAAAAGCTGGCTCTCTGTAACTAGCGAAATGAAAATTTCAAAGAATTGATCACTTCTTCAATTTTCTATATCTGCAGATATTTCTCTTTCGCCATGTTTGTATATTCTCCGATTTTGATTAAATCTGCTCTGTTCGCATCATCTGCTCGTTCACTGAATGTACATGTTTCTACAATACAATCAATTTCTCCAAGCAGAATAATATCTGCTAGCCTTCTGCATTAATATCCCCATATCCAACAATCAACACACTTCCACATCTTCGTTGTTCAACTAGACCTTCATTTTCCCACGTTCTACCTTTGTCAACAAATCCTGTTCTGTGTATCCAGCAAATACAGTTTCTTGCAATTAATCAAATTCAGAACATTTCCAGCTTCTCTGCATTTGACCTCAACTTCAATTTCCCTTGATCCTGCAATTTAAGTAAACATGGCTCTCTGTATCTACAGCAATACATCACTTTCTAGCGTTTGATAAAATTCTAGCATTTTCTCTATCTGCAGTGATTTCTCGTTGCCCATATTTATAAAAACTCCCATTTTCATGAAACACGTTGCATTTAGCATCAGCTCCTTCTCCGAATGTACAGGCTTCACCATTTCCATCAACCACACTATCTCTATTAATTTCTAATGTCTATCTGCATAAATGTCTCTATTTCTAACAATCTACTTATTTCCAGCAACTCTTCATTCGCCTGAAACTACAATGTCCCTATTTCTCCCTTTATCAGCAAATTTAGTTCTGCAATTCTATGAAATGCACAATTTCCAGCAATTTGTTAGATTTAGCACTTTTGTAGGTTCTCCGCATTCACTGGAAGTTCAAGTCCTCCATATCTGGAAATAGCAGGAGAACTGGTACTCTCTATCTATCAAATTGTGAATTGCTGGCACTAGTGCAAATTCAAGCAATTTCTCGATCTGCAGATATATCTTATTCCCAATATTTGTAAAATCTCCCATTTCCATCTAATTCGCTGCATGTAGCATCTGCAACATCACCGAGTGTAAAAACCTCTCCATTTCCATTAACTTCTCCATCTCTACAAATTCAACAGTCCACTTGCTTTAATCTCTATATTTATATCTACATCCACATTCCCAACGACTCCTCATTCATCTCAATGTTAAATTGTTCAAGTTCTCTCCTTATCAGCAAACGTAGTTCTCTGTATCTGTCAAATTCTCAATTCTCAGCAATATGTCATACTGAGCACCTTTGCAGCATTCAGTACACCTATCGTTTTTCCGTATTCTTCCAATTCTGAAAAGCTGGCTCTCTGTAACTAGCGAAATGAGAATTTCAAAGAATTGATCACTTCTTCCATTTTCTGTATCTGCAGATATTTCTCTTTCACCATGTTTGTATATTCTCGGATTTTGATTAAATCTGCTCTCTTCGCAGCATCTGCTCGGTCACTGAATGTACATGTTTCTACATTTCAATCAATTTCTCCAAGCAGAATAATATCTGCTAGCGTTCTGCATTAATATCCCCATATCCAACAATCAACACACTTCCACATGTTCGTTCTTCAACTAGACCTTTCAATTTCCCACGTTCTACTTTGTCAACAAATCCAGTTCTGTGTATCCAGCAAATACTGTTTCTTGCAATTAATCAAATTCTGAACATTTCCAGCTTCTCTGCATTTGACCTCAACTTCAATTTCCCTTGATCCTGCAATTTAAGTAAACATGGCTCTCTGTATCCACAGCAAAATATCACTTTCTAGCGATTGATAAAATTCTAGCATTTTCTCTATCTGCAGTTGTTTCTCGTTGCCCACATTTATAAAAACTCCCATTTTCATGAAACTTGTTCCTTTTAGCATCAGCTCCTTCTCCGAATGTACAGGCTTCTCCATTTCCATCAACCACACTATCTCTATTAATTTCTAATGTCTATCTGCATAAATGTCTCTATTTCTAACAATCTACTTATTTCCAGCAACTCTTCATTCACCTGAAACTACAATGTCCCCATTTCTCCCTTTATCAGCAAATCTAGTTCTGTAATTCTATGAAATGCTCAATTTCCAGCAATTTGTTAGATTTAGCACTTTTGTAGGTTCTCCGCATTCACTGGAAGTGCAAGTCCTCCATATCTGGAAATAGCAGGAGAACTGGTACTCTCTATCTATCAAATTGTCAATCGCTGGCAATAGAGCAAATTCAAGCAATTTCTCTATCTGCAGATATATCTTATTCCCAATATTTGTAAAATCTCCCATTTCCAACTAATTCGCTGCTTGTAGCATCTGCAACATCACCGAGTGTAAAAACCTCTCCATTTCCATTAACTTCTCCATCTCTACAAATTTCAACTGTCCACTTGCTTTAATCTCTATATTTATATCTACATCCACATTCCCAACGACTCCTCGTTCATCTCAAAGTTCAATTGTTCAACTTCTCTCTTTATCAGCAAACGTAGTTCTCTGTATCTGTCAAATTCTCAATTCTCAGCAATATGTCATATTGAGCACCTTTGCAGCGAGTAGCACTCAGTACAACTTGCGTTTTTCCGTATTCTTCCAATTCTGAAAAGCTGGCTCTCCATAACTAGCGAAATGAGAATATCAAAGAATTGATCAACTTCTTCCATTTTCTATATCTGCAGATATTTCTCTTTCACCATGTTTGTATATTCTCCGATTTTGATTAAATCTGCTCTGTTCGCAGCATCTGCTCGTTCACTGACTGTACATGTTTCTACATTTCAATCAACTTCTCCAAGCAGAATAATATCTGCTAGCGTCCTGCATTAATATCCCCATATCCAACAATCAACACACTTCCACATGTTCGTTGTTCAACTAGACCTTCAATTTCCAACTTTCTACCTTTGTCAACAAATCCACTTCTCTGTATCCAGGAAATACTGTTTCTTGCAATTAATCAAATTCTGAACATTTCCAGCTTCTCTGCATTTGACCTCAACGTCAATTTCCCTTGATCCTGCAATTTCAGTAAACATGGCTCTCTGTATCTACAGCAAATTATCACTTTCTAGCGTTTGATAAAATTCTAGCATTTTCTCTATCTGCAGTTGTTTCTCGTTGCCCATATTTATAAAAACTCCCATTTTCATGAAACTTGTTGCGTTTAGCATCAGCTCCTTCTCCGAATGTACAGGCTTCTCCATTTCCATCAACCACACTATCTCTATTAATTTCTAATGTCTATCTGCATAAATGTCTCTATTTCTAACAATCTACTTATTTCCAGCAACTCTTCATTCACCTGAAACTACAATGTCCCCATTTCTCCCTTTATCAGCAAATCTAGTTCTGTAATTGTATGAAATGCTCAATTTCCAGCAATGTGTTAGATTTAGCACTTTTGTAGGTTCTCCGCATTCACTGGAAGTTCAAGTCCTCCATATCTGGAAATAGCAGGAGAACTGGTACTCTCTATCTATCAAATTGTCAATCGCTGGCAATAGAGCAAAATCAAGCAATTTCTCTATCTGCAGATATATCTTTTTCCCAATATTTGTAAAATCTCCCATTTTCATCTAATTCGCTGCTTGTAGCATCTGCAACATCACCGAGTGTAAAAACCTCTCCATTTCCATTAACTTCTCCATCTCTACAAAATCAACTGTCCACTTGCTTTAATCTCTATATTTATATCTACATCCACATTCCCAACGACTCCTCATTCATCTCAATGTTAAATTGTTCAACTTCTCTCCTTATCAGCAAACGTAGTTCTCTGTATCTGTCAAATTCTCAATTCTCAGCAATATGTCATATTGAGCACCTTTGCAGCGAGTAGCATTCAGTACACCTTTCGTTTTTCCGTATTCTTCCAATTCTGAAAAGCTGGCTCTCTGTAACTAGCGAAATGAGAATTTCAAAGAATTGATCACTTCTTCCATTTTCTGTATCTGCAGATATTTCTCTTTCACCATGTTTGTATATTCTCGGATTTTGATTAAATCTGCTCTCTTCGCAGCATCTGCTCGGTCACTGAATGTACATGTTTCTACATTTCAATCAATTTCTCCAAGCAGAATAATATCTGCTAGCGTTCTGCATTAATATCCCCATATCCAACAATCAACACACTTCCACATGTTCGTTCTTCAACTAGACCTTTCAATTTCCCACGTTCTACTTTGTCAACAAATCCACTTCTCTGTATCCAGGAAATACTGTTTCTTGCAATTAATCAAATTCTGAACATTTCCAGCTTCTCTGCATTTGACCTCAACTTTAATTTCCTTGGATCCTACAATTTAAGTAAACATGGCTCTCTCCATCTATAGCCAATTATCAATTTCTAGCGATTGATAAAATTCTAGCATTTTCTCTATCTGCAGTTGTTTCTCGTTGCCCACATTTATAAAAACTCCCATTATCATGAAACTTGTTCCTTTTAGCATCAGCTCCTTCTCCGAATGTACAGGCTTCTCCATTTCCATCAACCACACCATCTCTATTAATTTCTAATGTCTATCCGCATAAATGTCTCTATTTCTAACAATCTACTTATATCCAGCAACTCTTCATTCACCTGAAACTACAATGTCCCCATTTCTCCCTTTATCAGCAAATCTAGTTCTGTAATTCTATGAAATGCTCAATTTCCAGCAATTTGTTAGATTTAGCACTTTTTTAGGTTCCCTGCATTCACTGTAAGTGCAAGTCCTCCATATCTGGAAATAGCAGGAGAACTGGTACTCTCTATCTATCAAATTGTCAATCGCTGGCAATAGAGCAAATTCAAGCAATTTCTCGATCTGCAGATATATCTTATTCCCAATATTTGTAAAATCTCCCATTTCCATCTAATTCGCTGCTTGTAGCATCTGCAACATCACCGAATGTAAAAACCTCTCCATTTCCATTAACTTCTCCATCTCTACAAATTTCAACTGTCCACTTGCTTTAATCTCTATATTTATATCTACATCCACATTCCCAACGACTCCTCATTCATCTCAATGTTAAATTGTTCAAGTTCTCTCCTTATCAGCAAACGTAGTTCTCTGTATCTGTCAAATTCTCAATTCTCAGCAATATGTCATATTGAGCACCTTTGCAGCGAGTAGCATTCAGTACACCTTTCGTTTTTCCGTATTCTTCCAATTCTGTAAAGCTGGCTCTCTGTAACTAGCGAAATGAGAATTTCAAAGAATTGATCACTTCTTCCATTTTCTGTATCTGCAGATATTTCTCTTTCACCATGTTTGTATATTCTCGGATTTTGATTAAATCTGCTCTCTTCGCAGCATCTGCTCGGTCACTGAATGTACATGTTTCTACATTTCAATCAATTTCTCCAAGCAGAATAATATCTGCTAGCGTTCTGCATTAATATCCCCATATCCAACAATCAACACACTTCCACATGTTCGTTCTTCAACTAGACCTTTCAATTTCCCACGTTCTACTTTGTCAACAAATCCAGTTCTGTGTATCCAGCAAATACTGTTTCTTGCAATTAATCAAATTCTGAACATTTCCAGCTTCTCTGCATTTGACCTCAACTTCAATTACCTTGGATCCTGCATTTTAAGTTAACATGGCTCTCTCCATCTATAGCAAATTATCATTTCTAGCGATTGATAAAATTCTAGCATTTTCTCTATCTGCAGTTGTTTCTCGTTGTCCATATTTATAGAAACTCCCATTTTCATGAAACTTGTTGCGTTTAGCATCAGCTCCTTCTCCGAATGTACAGGCTTCTCCATTTCCATCATCCACACCATCTCTATTAATTTCTAATGTCTATCTGCATAAATGTCTCTATTTCTAACAATCTACTTATTTCCAGCAACTCTTCATTCACCTGAAACTACAATGTCCCCATTTCTCCCTTTATCAGCAAATCTAGTTCTGTAATTGTATGAAATGCACAATTTCCAGCAATTTGTTAGATTTAGCACTTTTGTAGGTTCTCCGCATTCACTGGAAGTTCAAGTCCTCCATATCTGGAAATAGCAGGAGAACTGGTACTCTCTATCTATCAAATTGTCAATCGCTGGCAATAGAGCAAATTCAAGCAATTTCTCTATCTGCAGATATATCTTATTCCCAATATTTGTAAAATCTCCCATTTCCATCTAATTCGCTGCTTGTAGCATCTGCAACATCACCGAGTGTAAAAACCTCTCCATTTCCATTAACTTCTCCATCTCTACATATTCAACGGTCCACTTGCTTTAATCTCTATATTTATATCTACATCCACATTCCCAACGACTCCTCATTCATCTCAATGTTAAATTGTTCAACTTCTCTCCTTATCAGCAAACGTAGTTCTCCGTATCTCTCAAATTCTCAATTCTCAGCAATATGTCATATTGAGCACCTTTGCAGCGAGTAGCATTCAGTACAACTTTCGTTTTTCCGTATTCTTCCAATTCTGAAAAGCTGGCTCTCTGTAACTAGCGAAATGAAAATTTCAAAGAATTGATCACTTCTTCCATTTTCTATATCTGCAGATATTTCTCTTTCGCCATGTTTGTATATTCTCCGATTTTGATTAAATCTGCCCTGTTCGCATCATCTGCTCGTTCACTGAATGTACATGTTTCTACAATACAATCAATTTCTCCAAGCAGAATAATATCTGCTAGCGTTCTGCATTAATATCCCCATATCCAACAATCAACACACTTCCACATCTTCGTTGTTCAACTAGACCTTCATTTTCCCACGTTCTACCTTTGTCAACAAATCCTGTTCTGTGTATCCAGCAAATACTGTTTCTTGCAATTAATCAAATTCTGAACATTTCCAGCTTCTCTGCATTTGACCTCAACTTCAATTTCCCTTGATCCTGCAATTTAAGTAAACATGGCTCTCTGTATCCACAGCAAAATATCACTTTCTAGCGATTGATAAAATTCTAGCATTTACTCTATCTGCAGTTGTTTCTCGTTGCCCATATTTATAAAAACTCCCATTTTCATGAAACTTGTTGCTTTTAGCATCAGCTCCTTCTCCGAATGTACAGGCTTCTCCATTTCCATCAACCAGACTATCTCTATTAATTTCTAATGTCTATCTGCATAAATGTCTCTATTTCTAACAATCTACTTATTTCCAGCAACTCTTCATTCACCTGAAACTACAATGTCCCCATTTCTCCCTTTATCAGCAAATCTAGTTCTGTAATTCTATGAAATGCTCAATTTCCAGCAATTTGTTAGATTTAGCACTTTTGTAGGTTCTCCGCATTCACTGGAAGTTCAAGTCCTCCATATCTGGAAATAGCAGGAGAACTGGTACTCTCTATCTATCAAATTGTCAATCGCTGGCAATAGAGCAAATTCAAGCAATTTCTCTATCTGCAGATATATCTTATTGCCAATATTTGTAAAATCTCCCATTTCCATCTAATTCGATGCTTGTAGCATCTGCAACATCACCGAGTGTAAAAACCTCTCCATTTCCATTAACTTCTCCATCTCTACAAATTTCAACTGTCCACTTGCTTTAATCTCTATATTTATATCTACATCCACATTCCCAACGACTCCTCGTTCATCTCAAAGTTCAATTGTTCAACTTCTCTCTTTATCAGCAAACGTAGTTCTCTGTATCTGTCAAATTCTCAATTCTCAGCAATATGTCATATTGAGCACCTTTGCAGCGAGTAGCATTCAGTACACCTTTCGTTTTTCCGTATTCTTCCAATTCTGAAAAGCTGGCTCTCTGTAACTAGCGAAATGAGAATTTCAAAGAATTGATCACTTCTTCCATTTTCTGTATCTGCAGATATTTCTCTTTCACCATGTTTGTATATTCTCGGATTTTGATTCAATCTGCTCTGTTCGCAGCATCTGCTCGGTCACTGAATGTACATGTTTCTACATTTCAATCAATTTCTCCAAGCAGAATAATATCTGCTAGCGTTCTGCATTAATATCCCCATATCCAACAATCAACACACTTCCACATGTTCGTTCTTCAACTAGACCTTTCAATTTCCCACGTTCTACTTTGTCAACAAATCCACTTCTCTGTATCCAGGAAATACTGTTTCTTGCAATTAATCAAATTCTGAACATTTCCAGCTTCTCTGCATTTGACCTCAACTTTAATTTCCTTGGATCCTACAATTTAAGTAAACATGGCTCTCTCCATCTATAGCCAATTATCAATTTCTAGCGATTGATAAAATTCTAGCATTTTCTCTTTCTGCAGTTGTTTCTCGTTGCCCACATTTATAAAAACTCCCATTATCATGAAACTTGTTCCTTTTAGCATCAGCTCCTTCTCCGAATGTACAGGCTTCTCCATTTCCATCAACCACACCATCTCTATTAATTTCTAATGTCTATCCGCATAAATGTCTCTATTTCTAACAATCTACTTATATCCAGCAACTCTTCATTCACCTGAAACTACAATGTCCCCATTTCTCCCTTTATCAGCAAATCTAGTTCTGTAATTCTATGAAATGCTCAATTTCCAGCAATTTGTTAGATTTAGCACTTTTGTAGGTTCTCCGCATTCACTGGAAGTGCAAGTCCTCCATATCTGGAAATAGCAGGAGAACTGGTACTCTCTATCTATCAAATTGTCAATCGCTGGCAATAGAGTAAATTCAAGCAATTTCTCTATCTGCAGATATATCTTATTCCCAATATTTGTAAAATCTCCCATTTCCATCTAATTCGATGCTTGTAGCATCTGCAACATCACCGAGTGTAAAAACCTCTCCATTTCCATTAACTTCTCCATCTCTACAAATTTCAACTGTCCACTTGCTTTAATCTCTATATTTATATCTACATCCACATTCCCAACGACTCCTCGTTCATCTCAAAGTTCAATTGTTCAACTTCTCTCTTTATCAGCAAACGTAGTTCTCTGTATCTGTCAAATTCTCAATTCTCAGCAATATGTCATATTGAGCACCTTTGCAGCGAGTAGCACTCAGTACAACTTTCGTTTTTCCGTATTCTTCCAATTCTGAAAAGCTGGCTCTCTGTAACTAGCGAAATGAGAATTTCAAACAATTGATCAACTTCTTCCATTTTCTATATCTGCAGATATTTCTCTTTCACCATGTTTGTATATTCTCCGATTTTGATTAAATCTGCTCTGTTCGCAGCATCTGCTCGTTCACTGACTGTACATGTTTCTACATTTCAATCAACTTCTCCAAGCAGAATAATATCTGCTAGCGTCCTGCATTAATATCCCCATATCCAACAATCAACACACTTCCACATGTTCGTTGTTCAACTAGACCTTCAATTACCAACTTTCTACCTTTGTCAACAAATCCACTTCTCTGTATCCAGGAAATACTGTTTCTTGCAATTAATCAAATTCTGAACATTTCCAGCTTCTCTGCATTTGACCTCAACTTCAATTTCCCTTGATCCTGCAATTTAAGTAAACATGGCTCTCTGTATCTACAGCAAATTATCACTTTCTAGCGTTTGATAAAATTCTAGCATTTTCTCTATCTGCAGTTATTTCTCGTTACCGACATTTATAAAAACTCCCATTTTCATGAAACACGTTGCTTTTAGCATCAGCTCCTTCTCCGAATGTACAGGCTTCTCCATTTCCATCAACCTCACTATCTCTATTAACTTCTAATGTCTATCTGCATAAATGTCTCTATTTCTAACAATCTACTTATTTCCAGCAACTCTTCATTCGCCTGAAACTACTATGTCCCCATTTCTCCCTTTATCAGCAAATCTAGTTCTGTAATTGTATGAAATGCACAATTTCCAGCAATTTGTTAGATTTAGCACTTTTGTAGGTTCTCCGCATTCACTGGAAGTTCAAGTCCTCCATATCTGGAAATAGCAGGAGAACTGGTACTCTCTATCTATCAAATTGTCAATCGCTGGCAATAGAGCAAATTCAAGCAATTTCTCTATCTGCAGATATATCTTATTCCCAATATTTGTAAAATCTCCCATTTCCATCTAATTCGCTGCTTGTAGCATCTGCAACATCACCGAGTTACATTAACTTCTCCATCTCTACAAATTTCAACTGTCCACTTGCTTTAATCTCTATATTTATATCTACATCCACATTCCCAACGACTCCTCGTTCATCTCAAAGTTCAATTGTTCAACTTCTCTCCTTATCAGCAAACGTAGTTCTCTGTATCTGTCAAATTCTCAATTCTCAGCAATATGTCATATTGAGCACCTTTGCAGTGAGTAGCATTCAGTACACCTTTCGTTTTTCCGTATTCTTCCAATTCTGAAAAGCTGGCTCTCTGTAACTAGCGAAATGAGAATTTCAAAGAATTGATCACTTCTTCCATTTTCTGTATCTGCAGATATTTCTCTTTCACCATGTTTGTATATTCTCGGATTTTGATTAAATCTGCTCTCTTCGCAGCATCTGCTCGGTCACTGAATGTACATGTTTCTACATTTCAATCAATTTCTCCAAGCAGAATAATATCTGCTAGCGTTCTGCATTAATATCCCCATATCCAACAATCAACACACTTCCACATGTTCGTTCTTCAACTAGACCTTTCAATTTCCCACGTTCTAATTTGTCAACAAATCCAGTTCTGTGTATCCAGCAAATACTGTTTCCTGCAATTAATCAAATTCTGAACATTTCCAGCTTCTCTGCATTTGACCTCAACTTCAATTACCTTGGATCCTGCATTTTAAGTAAACATGGCTCTCTCCATCTATAGCAAATTATCATTTCTAGCGATTGATAAAATTCTAGCATTTTCTCTATCTGCAGTTGTTTCTCGTTGCCCATATTTATAAAGCTCCCATTTTCATGAAACTTGTTGCGTTTAGCATCAGCTCCTTCTCCGAATGTAAAGGCTTCTCCATTTCCATCAACCACACTATCTCTATTAATTTCTAATGTCTATCTGCATAAATGTCTCTATTTCTAACAATCTACTTATTTCCAGCAACTCTTCATTCACCTGAAACTACAATGTCCCCATTTCTCCCTTTATCAGCAAATCTAGTTCTGTAATTCTATGAAATGCTCAATTTCCAGCAATTTGTTAGATTTAGCACTTTTGTAGGTTCTCCGCATTCACTGGAAGTGCAAGTCCTCCATATCTGGAAATAGCAGGAGAACTGGTACTCTCTATCTATCAAATTGTCAATCGCTGGCAATAGAGCAAATTCAAGCAATTTCTCTATCTGCAGATATATCTTATTGCCAATATTTGTAAAATCTCCCATTTCCATCTAATTCGATGCTTGTAGCATCTGCAACATCACCGAGTGTAAAAACCTCTCCATTTCCATTAACTTCTCCATCTCTACAAATTTCAACTGTCCACTTGCTTTAATCTCTATATTTATATCTACATCCACATTCCCAACGACTCCTCGTTCATCTCAAAGTTCAATTGTTCAACTTCTCTCTTTATCAGCAAACGTAGTTCTCTGTATCTGTCAAATTCTCAATTCTCAGCAATATGTCATATTGAGCACCTTTGCAGCGAGTAGCATTCAGTACACCTTTCGTTTTTCCGTATTCTTCCAATTCTGAAAAGCTGGCTCTCTGTAACTAGCGAAATGAGAATTTCAAAGAATTGATCACTTCTTCCATTTTCTGTATCTGCAGATATTTCTCTTTCACCATGTTTGTATATTCTCGGATTTTGATTCAATCTGCTCTGTTCGCAGCATCTGCTCGGTCACTGAATGTACATGTTTCTACATTTCAATCAATTTCTCCAAGCAGAATAATATCTGCTAGCGTTCTGCATTAATATCCCCATATCCAACAATCAACACACTTCCACATGTTCGTTCTTCAACTAGACCTTTCAATTTCCCACGTTCTACTTTGTCAACAAATCCACTTCTCTGTATCCAGGAAATACTGTTTCTTGCAATTAATCAAATTCTGAACATTTCCAGCTTCTCTGCATTTGACCTCAACTTTAATTTCCTTGGATCCTACAATTTAAGTAAACATGGCTCTCTCCATCTATAGCCAATTATCAATTTCTAGCGATTGATAAAATTCTAGCATTTTCTCTTTCTGCAGTTGTTTCTCGTTGCCCACATTTATAAAAACTCCCATTATCATGAAACTTGTTCCTTTTAGCATCAGCTCCTTCTCCGAATGTACAGGCTTCTCCATTTCCATCAACCACACCATCTCTATTAATTTCTAATGTCTATCCGCATAAATGTCTCTATTTCTAACAATCTACTTATATCCAGCAACTCTTCATTCACCTGAAACTACAATGTCCCCATTTCTCCCTTTATCAGCAAATCTAGTTCTGTAATTCTATGAAATGCTCAATTTCCAGCAATTTGTTAGATTTAGCACTTTTGTAGGTTCTCCGCATTCACTGGAAGTGCAAGTCCTCCATATCTGGAAATAGCAGGAGAACTGGTACTCTCTATCTATCAAATTGTCAATCGCTGGCAATAGAGTAAATTCAAGCAATTTCTCTATCTGCAGATATATCTTATTCCCAATATTTGTAAAATCTCCCATTTCCATCTAATTCGATGCTTGTAGCATCTGCAACATCACCGAGTGTAAAAACCTCTCCATTTCCATTAACTTCTCCATCTCTACAAATTTCAACTGTCCACTTGCTTTAATCTCTATATTTATATCTACATCCACATTCCCAACGACTCCTCGTTCATCTCAAAGTTCAATTGTTCAACTTCTCTCTTTATCAGCAAACGTAGTTCTCTGTATCTGTCAAATTCTCAATTCTCAGCAATATGTCATATTGAGCACCTTTGCAGCGAGTAGCACTCAGTACAACTTTCGTTTTTCCGTATTCTTCCAATTCTGAAAAGCTGGCTCTCTGTAACTAGCGAAATGAGAATTTCAAACAATTGATCAACTTCTTCCATTTTCTATATCTGCAGATATTTCTCTTTCACCATGTTTGTATATTCTCCGATTTTGATTAAATCTGCTCTGTTCGCAGCATCTGCTCGTTCACTGACTGTACATGTTTCTACATTTCAATCAACTTCTCCAAGCAGAATAATATCTGCTAGCGTCCTGCATTAATATCCCCATATCCAACAATCAACACACTTCCACATGTTCGTTGTTCAACTAGACCTTCAATTACCAACTTTCTACCTTTGTCAACAAATCCACTTCTCTGTATCCAGGAAATACTGTTTCTTGCAATTAATCAAATTCTGAACATTTCCAGCTTCTCTGCATTTGACCTCAACTTCAATTTCCCTTGATCCTGCAATTTAAGTAAACATGGCTCTCTGTATCTACAGCAAATTATCACTTTCTAGCGTTTGATAAAATTCTAGCATTTTCTCTATCTGCAGTTATTTCTCGTTACCGACATTTATAAAAACTCCCATTTTCATGAAACACGTTGCTTTTAGCATCAGCTCCTTCTCCGAATGTACAGGCTTCTCCATTTCCATCAACCTCACTATCTCTATTAACTTCTAATGTCTATCTGCATAAATGTCTCTATTTCTAACAATCTACTTATTTCCAGCAACTCTTCATTCGCCTGAAACTACTATGTCCCCATTTCTCCCTTTATCAGCAAATCTAGTTCTGTAATTGTATGAAATGCACAATTTCCAGCAATTTGTTAGATTTAGCACTTTTGTAGGTTCTCCGCATTCACTGGAAGTTCAAGTCCTCCATATCTGGAAATAGCAGGAGAACTGGTACTCTCTATCTATCAAATTGTCAATCGCTGGCAATAGAGCAAATTCAAGCAATTTCTCTATCTGCAGATATATCTTATTCCCAATATTTGTAAAATCTCCCATTTCCATCTAATTCGCTGCTTGTAGCATCTGCAACATCACCGAGTTACATTAACTTCTCCATCTCTACAAATTTCAACTGTCCACTTGCTTTAATCTCTATATTTATATCTACATCCACATTCCCAACGACTCCTCGTTCATCTCAAAGTTCAATTGTTCAACTTCTCTCCTTATCAGCAAACGTAGTTCTCTGTATCTGTCAAATTCTCAATTCTCAGCAATATGTCATATTGAGCACCTTTGCAGTGAGTAGCATTCAGTACACCTTTCGTTTTTCCGTATTCTTCCAATTCTGAAAAGCTGGCTCTCTGTAACTAGCGAAATGAGAATTTCAAAGAATTGATCACTTCTTCCATTTTCTGTATCTGCAGATATTTCTCTTTCACCATGTTTGTATATTCTCGGATTTTGATTAAATCTGCTCTCTTCGCAGCATCTGCTCGGTCACTGAATGTACATGTTTCTACATTTCAATCAATTTCTCCAAGCAGAATAATATCTGCTAGCGTTCTGCATTAATATCCCCATATCCAACAATCAACACACTTCCACATGTTCGTTCTTCAACTAGACCTTTCAATTTCCCACGTTCTAATTTGTCAACAAATCCAGTTCTGTGTATCCAGCAAATACTGTTTCCTGCAATTAATCAAATTCTGAACATTTCCAGCTTCTCTGCATTTGACCTCAACTTCAATTACCTTGGATCCTGCATTTTAAGTAAACATGGCTCTCTCCATCTATAGCAAATTATCATTTCTAGCGATTGATAAAATTCTAGCATTTTCTCTATCTGCAGTTGTTTCTCGTTGCCCATATTTATAAAGCTCCCATTTTCATGAAACTTGTTGCGTTTAGCATCAGCTCCTTCTCCGAATGTAAAGGCTTCTCCATTTCCATCAACCACACTATCTCTATTAATTTCTAATGTCTATCTGCATAAATGTCTCTATTTCTAACAATCTACTTATTTCCAGCAACTCTTCATTCACCTGAAACTACAATGTCCCCATTTCTCCCTTTATCAGCAAATCTAGTTCTGTAATTCTATGAAATGCTCAATTTCCAGCAATTTGTTAGATTTAGCACTTTTGTAGGTTCTCCGCATTCACTGGAAGTGCAAGTCCTCCATATCTGGAAATAGCAGGAGAACTGGTACTCTCTATCTATCAAATTGTCAATCGCTGGCAATAGAGCAAATTCAAGCAATTTCTCTATCTGCAGATATATCTTATTGCCAATATTTGTAAAATCTCCCATTTCCATCTAATTCGATGCTTGTAGCATCTGCAACATCACCGAGTGTAAAAACCTCTCCATTTCCATTAACTTCTCCATCTCTACAAATTTCAACTGTCCACTTGCTTTAATCTCTATATTTATATCTACATCCACATTCCCAACGACTCCTCGTTCATCTCAAAGTTCAATTGTTCAACTTCTCTCTTTATCAGCAAACGTAGTTCTCTGTATCTGTCAAATTCTCAATTCTCAGCAATATGTCATATTGAGCACCTTTGCAGCGAGTAGCATTCAGTACACCTTTCGTTTTTCCGTATTCTTCCAATTCTGAAAAGCTGGCTCTCTGTAACTAGCGAAATGAGAATTTCAAAGAATTGATCACTTCTTCCATTTTCTGTATCTGCAGATATTTCTCTTTCACCATGTTTGTATATTCTCGGATTTTGATTCAATCTGCTCTGTTCGCAGCATCTGCTCGGTCACTGAATGTACATGTTTCTACATTTCAATCAATTTCTCCAAGCAGAATAATATCTGCTAGCGTTCTGCATTAATATCCCCATATCCAACAATCAACACACTTCCACATGTTCGTTCTTCAACTAGACCTTTCAATTTCCCACGTTCTACTTTGTCAACAAATCCACTTCTCTGTATCCAGGAAATACTGTTTCTTGCAATTAATCAAATTCTGAACATTTCCAGCTTCTCTGCATTTGACCTCAACTTTAATTTCCTTGGATCCTACAATTTAAGTAAACATGGCTCTCTCCATCTATAGCCAATTATCAATTTCTAGCGATTGATAAAATTCTAGCATTTTCTCTTTCTGCAGTTGTTTCTCGTTGCCCACATTTATAAAAACTCCCATTATCATGAAACTTGTTCCTTTTAGCATCAGCTCCTTCTCCGAATGTACAGGCTTCTCCATTTCCATCAACCACACCATCTCTATTAATTTCTAATGTCTATCCGCATAAATGTCTCTATTTCTAACAATCTACTTATATCCAGCAACTCTTCATTCACCTGAAACTACAATGTCCCCATTTCTCCCTTTATCAGCAAATCTAGTTCTGTAATTCTATGAAATGCTCAATTTCCAGCAATTTGTTAGATTTAGCACTTTTGTAGGTTCTCCGCATTCACTGGAAGTGCAAGTCCTCCATATCTGGAAATAGCAGGAGAACTGGTACTCTCTATCTATCAAATTGTCAATCGCTGGCAATAGAGTAAATTCAAGCAATTTCTCTATCTGCAGATATATCTTATTCCCAATATTTGTAAAATCTCCCATTTCCATCTAATTCGATGCTTGTAGCATCTGCAACATCACCGAGTGTAAAAACCTCTCCATTTCCATTAACTTCTCCATCTCTACAAATTTCAACTGTCCACTTGCTTTAATCTCTATATTTATATCTACATCCACATTCCCAACGACTCCTCGTTCATCTCAAAGTTCAATTGTTCAACTTCTCTCTTTATCAGCAAACGTAGTTCTCTGTATCTGTCAAATTCTCAATTCTCAGCAATATGTCATATTGAGCACCTTTGCAGCGAGTAGCACTCAGTACAACTTTCGTTTTTCCGTATTCTTCCAATTCTGAAAAGCTGGCTCTCTGTAACTAGCGAAATGAGAATTTCAAACAATTGATCAACTTCTTCCATTTTCTATATCTGCAGATATTTCTCTTTCACCATGTTTGTATATTCTCCGATTTTGATTAAATCTGCTCTGTTCGCAGCATCTGCTCGTTCACTGACTGTACATGTTTCTACATTTCAATCAACTTCTCCAAGCAGAATAATATCTGCTAGCGTCCTGCATTAATATCCCCATATCCAACAATCAACACACTTCCACATGTTCGTTGTTCAACTAGACCTTCAATTACCAACTTTCTACCTTTGTCAACAAATCCACTTCTCTGTATCCAGGAAATACTGTTTCTTGCAATTAATCAAATTCTGAACATTTCCAGCTTCTCTGCATTTGACCTCAACTTCAATTTCCCTTGATCCTGCAATTTAAGTAAACATGGCTCTCTGTATCTACAGCAAATTATCACTTTCTAGCGTTTGATAAAATTCTAGCATTTTCTCTATCTGCAGTTATTTCTCGTTACCGACATTTATAAAAACTCCCATTTTCATGAAACACGTTGCTTTTAGCATCAGCTCCTTCTCCGAATGTACAGGCTTCTCCATTTCCATCAACCTCACTATCTCTATTAACTTCTAATGTCTATCTGCATAAATGTCTCTATTTCTAACAATCTACTTATTTCCAGCAACTCTTCATTCGCCTGAAACTACTATGTCCCCATTTCTCCCTTTATCAGCAAATCTAGTTCTGTAATTGTATGAAATGCACAATTTCCAGCAATTTGTTAGATTTAGCACTTTTGTAGGTTCTCCGCATTCACTGGAAGTTCAAGTCCTCCATATCTGGAAATAGCAGGAGAACTGGTACTCTCTATCTATCAAATTGTCAATCGCTGGCAATAGAGCAAATTCAAGCAATTTCTCTATCTGCAGATATATCTTATTCCCAATATTTGTAAAATCTCCCATTTCCATCTAATTCGCTGCTTGTAGCATCTGCAACATCACCGAGTTACATTAACTTCTCCATCTCTACAAATTTCAACTGTCCACTTGCTTTAATCTCTATATTTATATCTACATCCACATTCCCAACGACTCCTCGTTCATCTCAAAGTTCAATTGTTCAACTTCTCTCCTTATCAGCAAACGTAGTTCTCTGTATCTGTCAAATTCTCAATTCTCAGCAATATGTCATATTGAGCACCTTTGCAGTGAGTAGCATTCAGTACACCTTTCGTTTTTCCGTATTCTTCCAATTCTGAAAAGCTGGCTCTCTGTAACTAGCGAAATGAGAATTTCAAAGAATTGATCACTTCTTCCATTTTCTGTATCTGCAGATATTTCTCTTTCACCATGTTTGTATATTCTCGGATTTTGATTAAATCTGCTCTCTTCGCAGCATCTGCTCGGTCACTGAATGTACATGTTTCTACATTTCAATCAATTTCTCCAAGCAGAATAATATCTGCTAGCGTTCTGCATTAATATCCCCATATCCAACAATCAACACACTTCCACATGTTCGTTCTTCAACTAGACCTTTCAATTTCCCACGTTCTAATTTGTCAACAAATCCAGTTCTGTGTATCCAGCAAATACTGTTTCCTGCAATTAATCAAATTCTGAACATTTCCAGCTTCTCTGCATTTGACCTCAACTTCAATTACCTTGGATCCTGCATTTTAAGTAAACATGGCTCTCTCCATCTATAGCAAATTATCATTTCTAGCGATTGATAAAATTCTAGCATTTTCTCTATCTGCAGTTGTTTCTCGTTGCCCATATTTATAAAGCTCCCATTTTCATGAAACTTGTTGCGTTTAGCATCAGCTCCTTCTCCGAATGTAAAGGCTTCTCCATTTCCATCAACCACACTATCTCTATTAATTTCTAATGTCTATCTGCATAAATGTCTCTATTTCTAACAATCTACTTATTTCCAGCAACTCTTCATTCACCTGAAACTACAATGTCCCCATTTCTCCCTTTATCAGCAAATCTAGTTCTGTAATTCTATGAAATGCTCAATTTCCAGCAATTTGTTAGATTTAGCACTTTTGTAGGTTCTCCGCATTCACTGGAAGTGCAAGTCCTCCATATCTGGAAATAGCAGGAGAACTGGTACTCTCTATCTATCAAATTGTCAATTGCTGGCATTCGAGCAAAATCAAGCAATTTCTCGAACTGCAGATATATCTTATTCCCAATATTAGTAAAATCTCCCATTTCCATCTAATTCGCTGCTTGTAGCATCTGCAACATCACCGAGTGTAAAAACCTCTCCATTTCCATTAACTTCTCCATCTCTACAAATTCAACTGTCCACTTGCTTTAATCTCTATATTTATATCTACATCCACATTCCCAACGACTCCTCATTCATCTCAATGTTAAATTGTTCAACTTCTCTCTTTATCAGCAAACGTAGTTCTCTGTATCTGTCAAATTCTCAATTCTCAGCAATATGTCATATTGAGCACCTTTGCAGCGAGTAGCATTCAGTACAACTTTCGTTTTTCCGTATTCTTCCAATTCTGAAAAGCTGGCTCTCTGTAACTAGCGAAATGAAAATTTCAAAGAATTGATCACTTCTTCCATTTTCTATATCTGCAGATATTTCTCTTTCGCCATGTTTGTATATTCTCGGATTTTGATTAAATCTGCTCTGTTCGCAGCATCTGCTCGTTCACTGACTGTACATGTTTCTACAATACAATCAATTTCTCCAAGCAGAATAATATCTGCTAGCCTTCTGCATTAATATCCCCATATCCAACAATCAACACACTTCCACATCTTCGTTGTTCAACTAGACCTTCATTTTCCCACGTTCTACCTTTGTCAACAAATCCTGTTCTGTGTATCCAGCAAATACTGTTTCTTGCAATTAATCAAATTCTGAACATTTCCAGCTTCTCTGCATTTGACCTCAACTTCAATTTCCCTTGATCCTGCAATTTTAGTAATCATGGCTCTCTCCATCTATAGCAAATTATCATTTCTAGCGATTGATAAAATTCTAGCACTTTCTCTATCTGCAGTTGTTTCTCGTTGCCCATATTTATAAAGCTCCCATTTTCATGAAACTTGTTGCTTTTAGCATCAGCTCCTTCTCCGAATGTACAGGCTTCTCCATTTCCATCAACCACACTATCTCTATTAATTTCTAATGTCTATCTGCATAAATGTCTCTATTTCTAACAATCTACTTATTTCCAGCAACTCTTCATTCACCTGAAACTACAATGTCCCCATTTCTCCCTTTATCAGCAAATCTAGTTCTGTAATTCTATGAAATGCTCAATTTCCAGCAATTTGTTAGATTTAGCACTTTTGTAGGTTCTCCGCATTCACTGGAAGTGCAAGTCCTCCATATCTGGAAATAGCAGGAGAACTGGTACTCTCTATCTATCAAATTCTCAATCGCTGGCAATAGAGCAAATTCAAGCAATTTCTCTATCTGCAGATATATCTTATTCCCAATATTTGTAAAATCTCCCATTTCCATCTAATTCGCTGCTTGTAGCATCTGCAACATCACCGAGTGTAAAAACCTCTCCATTTCCATTAACTTCTCCATCTCTACAAATTTCAACTGTCCACTTGCTTTAATCTCTATATTTATATCTACATCCACATTCCCAACGACTCCTCGTTCATCTCAAAGTTCAATTGTTCAACTTCTCTCTTTATCAGCAAACGTAGTTCTCTGTATCTGTCAAATTCTCAATTCTCAGCAATATGTCATATTGAGCACCTTTGCAGCGAGTAGCATTCAGTACACCTTTCGTTTTTCCGTATTCTTCCAATTCTGAAAAGCTGGCTCTCTGTAACTAGCGAAATGAGAATTTCAAAGAATTGATCACTTCTTCCATTTTCTGTATCTGCAGATATTTCTCTTTCACCATGTTTGTATATTCTCGGATTTTGATTAAATCTGCTCTCTTCGCAGCATCTGCTCGTTCACTGAATGTACATGTTTCTACATTTCAATCAATTTCTCCAAGCAGAATAATATCTGCTAGCGTTCTGCATTAATATCCCCATATCCAACAATCAACACACTTCCACATGTTCGTTCTTCAACTAGACCTTTCAATTTCCCACGTTCTAATTTGTCAACAAATCCAGTTCTGTGTATCCAGCAAATACTGTTTCTTGCAATTAATCAAATTCTGAACATTTCCAGCTTCTCTGCATTTGACCTCAACTTCAATTACCTTGGATCCTGCATTTTAAGTAAACATGGCTCTCTCCATCTATAGGAAATTATCATTTCTAGCGATTGATAAAATTCTAGCATTTTCTCTATCTGCAGTTGTTTCTCGTTGCCCATATTTATAAAGCTCCCATTTTCATGAAACTTGTTGCGTTTAGCATCAGCTCCTTCTCCGAATGTAAAGGCTTCTCCATTTCCATCAACCACACCATCTCTATTAATTTCTAATGTCTATCTGCATAAATGTCTCTATTTCTAACAATCTACTTATTTCCAGCAACTCTTCATTCACCTGAAACTACAATGTCCCCATTTCTCCCTTTATCAGCAAATCTAGTTCTGTAATTCTATGAAATGCTCAATTTCCAGCAATTTGTTAGATTTAGCACTTTTGTAGGTTCTCCGCATTCACTGGAAGTGCAAGTCCTCCATATCTGGAAATAGCAGGAGAACTGGTACTCTCTATCTATCAAATTGTCAATTGCTGGCATTCGAGCAAAATCAAGCAATTTCTCGAACTGCAGATATATCTTATTCCCAATATTAGTAAAATCTCCCATTTCCATCTAATTCGCTGCTTGTAGCATCTGCAACATCACCGAGTGTAAAAACCTCTCCATTTCCATTAACTTCTCCATCTCTACAAATTCAACTGTCCACTTGCTTTAATCTCTATATTTATATCTACATCCACATTCCCAACGACTCCTCATTCATCTCAATGTTAAATTGTTCAACTTCCCTCTTTATCAGCAAACGTAGTTCTCTGTATCTGTCAAATTCTCAATTCTCAGCAATATGTCATATTGAGCACCTTTGCAGCGAGTAGCATTCAGTACAACTTTCGTTTTTCCGTATTCTTCCAATTCTGAAAAGCTGGCTCTCTGTAACTAGCGAAATGAAAATTTCAAAGAATTGATCACTTCTTCCATTTTCTATATCTGCAGATATTTCTCTTTTGCCATGTTTGTATATTCTCCGATTTTGATTAAATCTGCTCTGTTCGCAGCATCTGCTCGTTCACTGACTGTACATGTTTCTACAATACAATCAATTTCTCCAAGCAGAATAATATCTGCTAGCCTTCTGCATTAATATCCCCATATCCAACAATCAACACACTTCCACATCTTCGTTGTTCAACTAGACCTTCATTTTCCCACGTTCTACCTTTGTCAACAAATCCTGTTCTGTGTATCCAGCAAATACTGTTTCTTGCAATTAATCAAATTCAGAACATTTCCAGCTTCTCTGCATTTGACCTCAACTTCAATTTCCCTTGATCCTGCAATTTTAGTAATCATGGCTCTCTCCATCTATAGCAAATTATCATTTCTAGCGATTGATAAAATTCTAGCATTTTCTCTATCTGCAGTTGTTTCTCGTTGCCCATATTTATAAAGCTCCCATTTTCATGAAACTTGTTGCGTTTAGCATCAGCTCCTTCTCCGAATGTAAAGGCTTCTCCATTTCCATCAACCACACCATCTCTATTAATTTCTAATGTCTATCTGCATAAATGTCTCTATTTCTAACAATCTACTTATTTCCAGCAACTCTTCATTCACCTGAAACTACAATGTCCCCATTTCTCCCTTTATCAGCAAATCTAGTTCTGTAATTCTATGAAATGCTCAATTTCCAGCAATGTGTTAGATTTAGCACTTTTGTAGGTTCTCCGCATTCACTGGAAGTGCAAGCCCTCCATATCTGGAAATATCAGGAGAACTGGTACTCTCTATCTATCAAATTGTCAATTGCTGGCACTAGAGCATAATCAAGCAATTTCTCGATCTGCAGATATATCTTATTCCCAATATTAGTAAAATCTCCAATTTCCATCTAATTCGCTGCTTGTAGCATCTGCAACATCACCGAGTGTAAAAACCTCTCCATTTCCATTAACTTCTCCATCTCTACAAATTCAACTGTCCACTTGCTTTAATCTCTATATTTATATCTACATCCACATTCCCAACGACTCCTCATTCATCTCAATGTTAAATTGTTCAACTTCTCTCCTTATCAGCAAACGTAGTTCTCTGTATCTGTCAAATTCTCAGTTCTCAGCAATATGTCATATTGAGCAACTTTGCAGCGAGTAGCATTCAGTACAACTTTCGTTTTTCCGTATTCTTCCAATTCTGAAAAGCTGGCTCTCTGTAACTAGCGAAATGAAAATTTCAAAGAATTGATCACTTCTTCTATTTTCTATATCTGCAGATATTTCTCTTTCGCCATGTTTGTATATTCTCCGATTTTGATTAAATCTGCTCTGTTCGCATCATCTGCTCGTTCACTGAATGTACATGTTTCTACAATACAATCAATTTCTCCAAGCAGAATAATATCTGCTAGCGTTCTGCATTAATATCCCCATATCCAACAATCAACACACTTCCACATCTTCGTTGTTCAACTAGACCTTCATTTTCCCACGTTCTACCTTTGTCAACAAATCCTGTTCTGTGTATCCAGCAAATACTGTTTCTTGCAATTAATCAAATTCTGAACATTTCCAGCTTCTCTGCATTTGACCTCAACTTCAATTTCCCTTGATCCTGCAATTTTAGTAATCATGGCTCTCTCCATCTATAGCAAATTATCATTTCTAGCGATTGATAAAATTCTAGCATTTTCTCTATCTGCAGTTGTTTCTCGTTGCCCATATTTATAAAGCTCCCATTTTCATGAAACTTGTTGCGTTTAGCATCAGCTCCTTCTCCGAATGTAAAGGCTTCTCCATTTCCATCAACCACACCATCTCTATTAATTTCTAATGTCTATCTGCATAAATGTCTCTATTTCTAACAATCTACTTATTTCCAGCAACTCTTCATTCACCTGAAACTACAATGTCCCCATTTCTCCCTTTATCAGCAAATCTAGTTCTGTAATTCTATGAAATGCTCAATTTCCAGCAATGTGTTAGATTTAGCACTTTTGTAGGTTCTCCGCATTCACTGGAAGTGCAAGTCCTCCATATCTGGAAATATCAGGAGAACTGGTACTCTCTATCTATCAAATTGTCAATTGCTGGCACTAGAGCATAATCAAGCAATTTCTCGATCTGCAGATATATCTTATTCCCAATATTAGTAAAATCTCCAATTTCCATCTAATTCGCTGCTTGTAGCATGTGCAACATCACCGAGTGTAAAAACCTCTCCATTTCCATTAACTTCTCCATCTCTACAAATTCAACTGTCCACTTGCTTTAATCTCTATATTTATATCTACATCCACATTCCCAACGACTCCTCATTCATCTCAATGTTAAAAAGTTCAACTTCTCTCCTTATCAGCAAACGTAGTTCTCTGTATCTGTCAAATTCTCAGTTCTCAGCAATATGTCATATTGAGCAACTTTGCAGCGAGTAGCATTCAGTACAACTTTCGTTTTTCCGTATTCTTCCAATTCTGAAAAGCTGGCTCTCTGTAACTAGCGAAATGAAAATTTCAAAGAATTGATCACTTCTTCTATTTTCTATATCTGCAGATATTTCTCTTTCGCCATGTTTGTATATTCTCCGATTTTGATTAAATCTGCTCTGTTCGCATCATCTGCTCGTTCACTAACTGTACATGTTTCTACAATGCAATCAATTTCTCCAAGCAGAATAATATCTGCTAGCGTTCTGCATTAATATCCCCATATCCAACAATCAACACACTTCCACATGTTCGCTGTTCAACTAGACCTTCAATTTCCCACTTTCTACGTTTGTCAACAAATCCAGTTCTCTGTGTCCAGGAAATACGGTTTCTTGCAATTAATCGAATTCGGAACATTTCCAGCTTCTCTGCTTTTGACCTCAACTTCAATTTCCTTGGATCCAGCAATTTAAGTAAACATGGCTCTCTCCATCTATAGCAAATTATCACTTTCTAGCGATTGATAAACTTCTAGCATTTTCTCTATCTGCAGTTGTTTCTCGCTGCCCATATTTATAGAACTCCCATGTTCATGAAACTCGTTGCATTTAGCATCAGCTCCTTCTCCGAATGCACAGGCTTCTCCATTTCCATCAACCACACTATCCCTATTAATTTCTAATGTCTATCTGCATAAATGTCTCTATTTCTAACAATCTACTTATTTCCAGCAACTCTTCATTCACCTGAAACTACAGTGTCCTCATATCTCCCTTTATCAGCAAATCTAGTTCTGTAATTCTAGACAAATGCTCAATTTCCAGCAATTTGTTAGATTTAGCACTTTTGTAGGTTCTCCGCATTCACTGGAAGTTCAAGTCCTCCATATCTGGAAATAGCAGGAGAACTGGTGCTCTCTATCTATCAAATTCTCAATTGCTGGCAATAGAGCAAATTCGAGCAATTCCTCTATCTGCAGATATATCTTATTCCCAATATTTGTAAAATCTCCCATTTCCATCTAATTCGCTGCTTGTAGCATCTGCAACATCAGCGAGTGTAAAAATCTCTCCATTTCCATTAACTTCTCCAGCTCTACAAATTTCAACTGTTAACTTGCTTTAATCTCTATATTTATATCTGCATCCACATTCCCAACGACTCCTCATTCATCTCAAAGTTAAATTGTTCAACTTCTCTCTTTATCAGCAAACGTAGTTCTCTGTATCTGTCAAATTCTCAATTCTCAGCAATATGTCATATTGAGCACCTTTGCAGCGAGTAGCATTCAGTACACCTTTCGTTTTTCCGTATTCTTCCAATTCTGAAAAGCTGGCTCTCTGTAACTAGCGAAATGAGAATTTCAAAGAATTGATCACTTCTTCCATTTTCTGTATCTGCAGATATTTCTCTTTCACCATGTTTGTATATTCTCGGATTTTGATTAAATCTGCTCTCTTCGCAGCATCTGCTCGTTCACTGAATGTACATGTTTCTACATTTCAATCAATTTCTCCAAGCAGAATAATATCTGCTAGCGTTCTGCATTAATATCCCCATATCCAACAATCAACACACTTCCACATGTTCGTTCTTCAACTAGACCTTTCAATTTCCCACGTTCTAATTTGTCAACAAATCCAGTTCTGTGTATCCAGCAAATACTGTTTCCTGCAATTAATCAAATTCTGAACATTTCCAGCTTCTCTGCATTTGACCTCAACTTCAATTACCTTGGATCCTGCATTTTAAGTAAACATGGCTCTCTCCATCTATAGCAAATTATCATTTCTAGCGATTGATAAAATTCTAGCATTTTCTCTATCTGCAGTTGTTTCTCGTTGCCCATATTTATAAAGCTCCCATTTTCATGAAACTTGTTGCGTTTAGCATCAGCTCCTTCTCCGAATGTAAAGGCTTCTCCATTTCCATCAACCACACCATCTCTATTAATTTCTAATGTCTATCTGCATAAATGTCTCTATTTCTAACAATCTACTTATTTCCAGCAACTCTTCATTCACCTGAAACTACAATGTCCCCATTTCTCCCTTTATCAGCAAATCTAGTTCTGTAATTCTATGAAATGCTCAATTTCCAGCAATTTGTTAGATTTAGCACTTTTGTAGGTTCTCCGCATTCACTGGAAGTGCAAGTCCTCCATATCTGGAAATAGCAGGAGAACTGGTACTCTCTATCTATCAAATTGTCAATTGCTGGCAATAGAGCAAATTCGAGCAATTCCTCTATCTGCAGATATATCTTATTCCCAATATTTGTAAAATCTCCCATTTCCATCTAATTCGCTGCTTGTAGCATCTACAACATCAGCGAGTGTAAAAACATCTCCATTTCCATTAACTTCTCCATCTCTACAAATTTCAACTGTCCACTTGCTTTAATCTCTATATTTATATCTACATCCACATTCCCAACGACTCCTCATTCATCTCAAAGTTCAATTGTTCAACTTCTCTCTTTATCAGAAAACGTAGATCTCTGTATCTGTCAAATTCTCAATTCTCAGCAATATGTCATATTGAGCACCTTTGCAGCGAGTAGCATTCAGTATTCGATTTTCCGTATTCTTCCAATTCTGAAAAGCTGGCTCTCTGTAACTAGCGAAATGAGAATTTCAATCAATTGATCAACTTCTTCCATTTTCTATATCTGCAGATATTTCTCTTTCACCATGTTTGTATATTCTCCGATTTTGATTAAATCTGCTCTGTTCGCAGCATCTGCTCGTTCACTGACTGTACATGTTTCTACATTTCAATCAACTTCTCCAAGCAGAATAATATCTGCTAGCGTTCTGCATTAATATCCCCATATCCAACAATCAACCCACTTCCACAGGATCGTTGTTCAACTAGACCTTCAATTTCCAACTTTCTACGTTTGTCAACAAATCCAGTTCTCTGTATCCAGGAAATACTGTTTCTTGCAATTAATCAAATTCTGAACATTTCCAGCTTCTCTGCATTTGACCTCAACTTCAATTTCCTTGGATCCTGCAATTTAAGTAAACATGGCTCTCTCCATCTATAGCAAATTATCACTTTCTAGCGATTGATAATATTCTAGCATTTTCTCTATCTGCAGTTGTTTCTCGTTGCCCATATTTATAAAAACTCCCATTTTCATGAAACTTGTTGCTTTTAGCATCAGCTCCTTCTCCGAATGTACAGGCTTCTCCATTTCCATCAACCACACTATCTCTATTAATTTCTAATGTCTATCTGCATACATGTCTCTATTTCTAACAATCTACTTATTTCAAGCAACTCTTCATTCCCCTGAAACTACAATGTCCCCATTTCTCCCTTTATCAGCAAATCTAGTTCTGTAATTGTATGAAATGCTCAATTTCCAGCAATGTGTTAGATTTAGCACTTTTGTAGGTTCTCCGCATTCACTGGAAGTTCAAGTCCTCCATATCTGGAAATAGCAGGAGAACTGGTACTCTCTATCTATCAAATTGTCAATCGCTGGCAATAGAGCAAAATCAAGCAATTTCTCTATCTGCAGATATATCTTTTTCCCAATATTTGTAAAATCTCCCATTTTCATCTAATTCGCTGCTTGTAGCATCTGCAACATCACCGAGTGTAAAAACCTCTCCATTTCCATTAACTTCTCCATCTCTACAAAATCAACTGTCCACTTGCTTTAATCTCTATATTTATATCTACATCCACATTCCCAACGACTCCTCATTCATCTCAATGTTAAATTGTTCAACTTCTCTCCTTATCAGCAAACGTAGTTCTCTGTATCTGTCAAATTCTCAATTCTCAGCAATATGTCATATTGAGCACCTTTGCAGCGAGTAGCATTCAGTACACCTTTCGTTTTTCCGTATTCTTCCAATTCTGAAAAGCTGGCTCTCTGTAACTAGCGAAATGAGAATTTCAAAGAATTGATCACTTCTTCCATTTTCTGTATCTGCAGATATTTCTCTTTCACCATGTTTGTATATTCTCGGATTTTGATTAAATCTGCTCTCTTCGCAGCATCTGCTCGGTCACTGAATGTACATGTTTCTACATTTCAATCAATTTCTCCAAGCAGAATAATATCTGCTAGCGTTCTGCATTAATATCCCCATATCCAACAATCAACACACTTCCACATGTTCGTTCTTCAACTAGACCTTTCAATTTCCCACGTTCTACTTTGTCAACAAATCCACTTCTCTGTATCCAGGAAATACTGTTTCTTGCAATTAATCAAATTCTGAACATTTCCAGCTTCTCTGCATTTGACCTCAACTTTAATTTCCTTGGATCCTACAATTTAAGTAAACATGGCTCTCTCCATCTATAGCCAATTATCAATTTCTAGCGATTGATAAAATTCTAGCATTTTCTCTATCTGCAGTTGTTTCTCGTTGCCCACATTTATAAAAACTCCCATTATCATGAAACTTGTTCCTTTTAGCATCAGCTCCTTCTCCGAATGTACAGGCTTCTCCATTTCCATCAACCACACCATCTCTATTAATTTCTAATGTCTATCCGCATAAATGTCTCTATTTCTAACAATCTACTTATATCCAGCAACTCTTCATTCACCTGAAACTACAATGTCCCCATTTCTCCCTTTATCAGCAAATCTAGTTCTGTAATTCTATGAAATGCTCAATTTCCAGCAATTTGTTAGATTTAGCACTTTTTTAGGTTCCCTGCATTCACTGTAAGTGCAAGTCCTCCATATCTGGAAATAGCAGGAGAACTGGTACTCTCTATCTATCAAATTGTCAATCGCTGGCAATAGAGCAAATTCAAGCAATTTCTCGATCTGCAGATATATCTTATTCCCAATATTTGTAAAATCTCCCATTTCCATCTAATTCGCTGCTTGTAGCATCTGCAACATCACCGAATGTAAAAACCTCTCCATTTCCATTAACTTCTCCATCTCTACAAATTTCAACTGTCCACTTGCTTTAATCTCTATATTTATATCTACATCCACATTCCCAACGACTCCTCATTCATCTCAATGTTAAATTGTTCAAGTTCTCTCCTTATCAGCAAACGTAGTTCTCTGTATCTGTCAAATTCTCAATTCTCAGCAATATGTCATATTGAGCACCTTTGCAGCGAGTAGCATTCAGTACACCTTTCGTTTTTCCGTATTCTTCCAATTCTGTAAAGCTGGCTCTCTGTAACTAGCGAAATGAGAATTTCAAAGAATTGATCACTTCTTCCATTTTCTGTATCTGCAGATATTTCTCTTTCACCATGTTTGTATATTCTCGGATTTTGATTAAATCTGCTCTCTTCGCAGCATCTGCTCGGTCACTGAATGTACATGTTTCTACATTTCAATCAATTTCTCCAAGCAGAATAATATCTGCTAGCGTTCTGCATTAATATCCCCATATCCAACAATCAACACACTTCCACATGTTCGTTCTTCAACTAGACCTTTCAATTTCCCACGTTCTACTTTGTCAACAAATCCAGTTCTGTGTATCCAGCAAATACTGTTTCTTGCAATTAATCAAATTCTGAACATTTCCAGCTTCTCTGCATTTGACCTCAACTTCAATTACCTTGGATCCTGCATTTTAAGTTAACATGGCTCTCTCCATCTATAGCAAATTATCATTTCTAGCGATTGATAAAATTCTAGCATTTTCTCTATCTGCAGTTGTTTCTCGTTGTCCATATTTATAGAAACTCCCATTTTCATGAAACTTGTTGCGTTTAGCATCAGCTCCTTCTCCGAATGTACAGGCTTCTCCATTTCCATCATCCACACCATCTCTATTAATTTCTAATGTCTATCTGCATAAATGTCTCTATTTCTAACAATCTACTTATTTCCAGCAACTCTTCATTCACCTGAAACTACAATGTCCCCATTTCTCCCTTTATCAGCAAATCTAGTTCTGTAATTGTATGAAATGCGCAATTTCCAGCAATTTGTTAGATTTAGCACTTTTGTAGGTTCTCCGCATTCACTGGAAGTTCAAGTCCTCCATATCTGGAAATAGCAGGAGAACTGGTACTCTCTATCTATCAAATTGTCAATCGCTGGCAATAGAGCAAATTCAAGCAATTTCTCTATCTGCAGATATATCTTATTCCCAATATTTGTAAAATCTCCCATTTCCATCTAATTCGCTGCTTGTAGCATCTGCAACATCACCGAGTGTAAAAACCTCTCCATTTCCATTAACTTCTCCATCTCTACATATTCAACCGTCCACTTGCTTTAATCTCTATATTTATATCTACATCCACATTCCCAACGACTCCTCATTCATCTCAATGTTAAATTGTTCAACTTCTCTCCTTATCAGCAAACGTAGTTCTCCGTATCTCTCAAATTCTCAATTCTCAGCAATATGTCATATTGAGCACCTTTGCAGCGAGTAGCATTCAGTACAACTTTCGTTTTTCCGTATTCTTCCAATTCTGAAAAGCTGGCTCTCTGTAACTAGCGAAATGAAAATTTCAAAGAATTGATCACTTCTTCCATTTTCTATATCTGCAGATATTTCTCTTTCGCCATGTTTGTATATTCTCCGATTTTGATTAAATCTGCCCTGTTCGCATCATCTGCTCGTTCACTGAATGTACATGTTTCTACAATACAATCAATTTCTCCAAGCAGAATAATATCTGCTAGCGTTCTGCATTAATATCCCCATATCCAACAATCAACACACTTCCACATCTTCGTTGTTCAACTAGACCTTCATTTTCCCACGTTCTACCTTTGTCAACAAATCCTGTTCTGTGTATCCAGCAAATACTGTTTCTTGCAATTAATCAAATTCTGAACATTTCCAGCTTCTCTGCATTTGACCTCAACTTCAATTTCCCTTGATCCTGCAATTTAAGTAAACATGGCTCTCTGTATCCACAGCAAAATATCACTTTCTAGCGATTGATAAAATTCTAGCATTTACTCTATCTGCAGTTGTTTCTCGTTGCCCATATTTATAAAAACTCCCATTTTCATGAAACTTGTTGCTTTTAGCATCAGCTCCTTCTCCGAATGTACAGGCTTCTCCATTTCCATCAACCAGACTATCTCTATTAATTTCTAATGTCTATCTGCATAAATGTCTCTATTTCTAACAATCTACTTATTTCCAGCAACTCTTCATTCACCTGAAACTACAATGTCCCCATTTCTCCCTTTATCAGCAAATCTAGTTCTGTAATTCTATGAAATGCTCAATTTCCAGCAATTTGTTAGATTTAGCACTTTTGTAGGTTCTCCGCATTCACTGGAAGTGCAAGTCCTCCATATCTGGAAATAGCAGGAGAACTGGTACTCTCTATCTATCAAATTGTCAATCGCTGGCAATAGAGCAAATTCAAGCAATTTCTCTATCTGCAGATATATCTTATTGCCAATATTTGTAAAATCTCCCATTTCCATCTAATTCGATGCTTGTAGCATCTGCAACATCACCGAGTGTAAAAACCTCTCCATTTCCATTAACTTCTCCATCTCTACAAATTTCAACTGTCCACTTGCTTTAATCTCTATATTTATATCTACATCCACATTCCCAACGACTCCTCGTTCATCTCAAAGTTCAATTGTTCAACTTCTCTCTTTATCAGCAAACGTAGTTCTCTGTATCTGTCAAATTCTCAATTCTCAGCAATATGTCATATTGAGCACCTTTGCAGCGAGTAGCATTCAGTACACCTTTCGTTTTTCCGTATTCTTCCAATTCTGAAAAGCTGGCTCTCTGTAACTAGCGAAATGAGAATTTCAAAGAATTGATCACTTCTTCCATTTTCTGTATCTGCAGATATTTCTCTTTCACCATGTTTGTATATTCTCGGATTTTGATTCAATCTGCTCTGTTCGCAGCATCTGCTCGGTCACTGAATGTACATGTTTCTACATTTCAATCAATTTCTCCAAGCAGAATAATATCTGCTAGCGTTCTGCATTAATATCCCCATATCCAACAATCAACACACTTCCACATGTTCGTTCTTCAACTAGACCTTTCAATTTCCCACGTTCTACTTTGTCAACAAATCCACTTCTCTGTATCCAGGAAATACTGTTTCTTGCAATTAATCAAATTCTGAACATTTCCAGCTTCTCTGCATTTGACCTCAACTTTAATTTCCTTGGATCCTACAATTTAAGTAAACATGGCTCTCTCCATCTATAGCCAATTATCAATTTCTAGCGATTGATAAAATTCTAGCATTTTCTCTATCTGCAGTTGTTTCTCGTTGCCCACATTTATAAAAACTCCCATTATCATGAAACTTGTTCCTTTTAGCATCAGCTCCTTCTCCGAATGTACAGGCTTCTCCATTTCCATCAACCACACCATCTCTATTAATTTCTAATGTCTATCCGCATAAATGTCTCTATTTCTAACAATCTACTTATATCCAGCAACTCTTCATTCACCTGAAACTACAATGTCCCCATTTCTCCCTTTATCAGCAAATCTAGTTCTGTAATTCTATGAAATGCTCAATTTCCAGCAATTTGTTAGATTTAGCACTTTTTTACGTTCCCTGCATTCACTGTAAGTGCAAGTCCTCCATATCTGGAAATAGCAGGAGAACTGGTACTCTCTATCTATCAAATTGTCAATCGCTGGCAATAGAGCAAATTCAAGCAATTTATCGATCTGCAGATATATCTTATTCCCAATATTTGTAAAATCTCCCATTTCCATCTAATTCGCTGCTTGTAGCATCTGCAACATCATCGAATGTAAAAACCTCTCCATTTCCATTAACTTCTCCATCTCTACAAATTTCAACTGTCCACTTGCTTTAATCTCTATATTTATATCTACATCCACATTCCCAACGACTCCTCATTCATCTCAATGTTAAATTGTTCAACTTCTCTCCTTATCAGCAAACGTAGTTCTCTGTATCTGTCAAATTCTCAATTCTCAGCAATATGTCATATTGAGCACCTTTGCAGCGAGTAGCATTCAGTATTGGTTTTTCCGTATTCTTCCAATTCTGAAAAGCTGGCTCTCTGTAACTAGCGAAATGAGAATTTCAAACAATTGATCAACTTCTTCCATTTTCTATATCTGCAGATATTTCTCTTTCACCATGTTTGTATATTCTCCGATTTTGATTAAATCTGCTCTGTTCGCAGCATCTGCTCGTTCACTGACTGTACATGTTTCTACATTTCAATCAACTTCTCCAAGCAGAATAATATCTGCTAGCGTTCTGCATTAATATCCCCATATCCA
The DNA here is from genome assembly GCF_964194155.1 of Cetorhinus maximus. Lineage (NCBI taxonomy): Eukaryota > Metazoa > Chordata > Chondrichthyes > Lamniformes > Cetorhinidae > Cetorhinus > Cetorhinus maximus. The sequence continues at coordinate 187,765 of NW_027596154.1, forward strand.
ACAATCAACACACTTCCACATGTTCGTTGTTCAACTAGACCTTCAATTTCCAACTTTCTACCTTTGTCAACAAATCCACTTCTCTGTATCCAGGAAATACTGTTTCTTGCAATTAATCAAATTCTGAACATTTCCAGCTTCTCTTCATTTGATATCAACTTCAATTTGCTTGGATCCTGCAATTTAAGAAAACATGGCTCTCTGTATCTACAGCAAAATATCACTTTCTAGCGGTTGATAAAATTCTAGCATTTTCTCCATCTGCAGTTATTTCTCATTGCCCATATTTATAAAAACTCCCATTTTCATGGAACTCGTTGCATTAAGCATCAGCTCCTTCTCCGAATGCACAGGCTTCTCCATTTCCATCAACCACACTATCTCTATTAATTTCTAATGTCTATCTGAATAAATGTCTCCATTTGTAAGAATCTACTTATTTCCAGCAACTCTTCATTCGCCTGATACTACAATGTCCCCATTTCTCCCTTTATCAGCAAATCTAGTTCTGTAATTCTATGAAATGCTCAATTTCCAGCAATTTGTTAGATTTAGCACTTTTATAGGTTCTCCGCATTCACTGGAAGTTCAAGTCCTCCATATCTGGAAATAGCAGGAGAACTGGTACTCTCTATCTATCAAATTGTCAATCGCAGGCAATAGAGCAAATTCAAGCAATTTCTCTATCTGCAGATATATCTTATTCCCAATATTTGTAAAATCTCCCATTTCCATCTAATTCGCTGCTTGTAGCATCTGCAACATCACCGAGTGTAAAAACCTCTCCATTTCCATTAACCTCTCCATCTCTACAAATTCAACTGACAACTTGCTTTAATCTCTATATTTATATCTACATCCACATTCCCAACGACTCCTCATTCATCTCAATGTTAAATTGTTCAAGTTCTCTCCTTATCAGCAAACGTAGCTCTCTGTATCTGTCAAATTCTCAATTCTCAGCAATATGTCATATTGAGCACCTTTGCAGCGAGTAGCATTCAGTACACCTTTCGTTTTTCCGTATTCTTCCAATTCTGAAAAGCTGGCTCTCTGTAACTAGCGAAATGAAAATTTCAAAGAATTGATCACTTCTTCAATTTTCTATATCTGCAGATATTTCTCTTTCGCCATGTTTGTATATACTCCGATTTTGATTAAATCTGCTCTGTTCGCATCATCTGCTCGTTCACTGACTGTACATGTTTCTACGATAGAATCAATTTCTCCAAGCAGAATAATATCTGCTAGCGTTCTGCATTAATATCCCCATTACCAACAATCAACACACTTCCACATCTTCGTTGTTCAACTAGACCTTCATTTTCCCACGTTCTACCTTTGTCAACAAATCCTGTTCTGTGTATCCAGCAAATACTGTTTCTTGCAACTAATCAAATTCTGAACATTTCCAGCTTCTCTGCATTTGACCTCAACTTCAATTTCCCTTGATCCTGCAATTTAAGTAAACATGGCTCTCTGTATCTACAGCAAAATATCACTTTCTAGATTTGATAAAATTCTAGCATTTTCTCTATCTGCAGTTATTTCTCGTTGCCCATATTTATAAAAACTCCCATTTTCATGAAACACGTTGCATTTAGCATCAGTTCCTTCTCCGAATGTACAGGCTTCTCCATTTCCATCAACCACACTATCTCTATTAATTTCTAATGTCTATCTGCATAAATGTCTCTATTTCTAACAATCTACTTATTTCCAGCAACTCTTCATTCACCTGAAACTACAATGTCCCCATTTCTCCCTTTATCAGCAAATCTAGTTGTGTAATTCTATGAAATGCTCAATTTCCAGCAATTTGTTAGATTTAGCACTTTTATAGGTTCTGCGCATTCACTGGAAGTTCAAGTCCTCCATATCTGGAAATAGCAGGAGAACTGGTACTCTCTATCTATCAAATTGTCAATCGCAGGCAATAGAGCAAATTCAAGCAATTTCTCTATCTGCAGATATATCTTATTCCCAATATTTGTAAAATCTCCCATTTCCATCTAATTCGCTGCTTGTAGCATCTGCAACATCACCGAGTGTAAAAACCTCTCCATTTCCATTAACCTCTCCATCTCTACAAATTCAACTGACAACTTGCTTTAATCTCTATATTTATATCTACATCCACATTCCCAACGACTCCTCATTCATCTCAATGTTAAATTGTTCAACTTCTCTCCTTATCAGCAAACGTAGTTCTCTGTATCTGTCAAATTCTCAATTCTCAGCAATATGTCATATTGAGCACCTTTGCAGCGAGTAGCATTCAGTACACCTTTCGTTTTTCCGTATTCTTCCAATTCTGAAAAGCTGGCTCTCTGTAACTAGCGAAATGAAAATTTCAAAGAATTGATCACTTCTTCAATTTTCTATATCTGCAGATATTTCTCTTTCGCCATGTTTGTATATTCTCGGATTTTGATTAAATCTGCTCTGTTCGCAGCATCTGCTCGGTCACTGAATGTACATGTTTCTACATTTCAATCAATTTCTCCAAGCAGAGTAATATCTGCTAGCGTTCTGCATTAATATCCCCATATCCAACAATCAACACACTTCCACATCTTCGTTGTTCAACTAGACCTTCATTTTCCCACGTTCTACCTTTGTCAACAAATCCTGTTCTGTGTATCCAGCAAATACTGTTTCTTGCAATTAATCAAATTCTGAACATTTCCAGCTTCTCTGCATTTGACCTCAACTTTAATTTCCTTGGATCCTACAATTTAAGTAAACATGGCTCTCTCCATCTATAGCAAATTATCAATTTCTAGCGATTGATAAAATTCTAGCATTTTCTCTATCTGCAGTTGTTTCTCGTTGCCCACATTTATAAAAACTCCCATTTTCATGAAACTTGTTGCTTTTAGCATCAGCTCCTTCTCCGAATGTACAGGCTTCTCCATTTCCATCAACCACACCATCTCTATTAATTTCTAATGTCTATCCGCATAAATGTCTCTATTTCTAACAATCTACTTATTTCCAGCAACTCTTCATTCACCTGAAACTACAATGTCCCCATTTCTCCCTTTATCAGCAAATCTAGTTGTGTAATTCTATGAAATGCTCAATTTCCAGCAATTTGTTAGATTTAGCACTTTTGTAGGTTCCCTGCATTCACTGTAAGTGCAAGTCCTCCATATCTGGAAATAGCAGGAGAACTGGTACTCTCTATCTATCAAATTGTCAATCGCTGGCAATAGAGCAAATTCAAGCAATTTCTCTATCTGCAGATATATCTTATTCCCAATATTTGTAAAATCTCCCATTTCCATCTAATTCGCTGCTTGTAGCATCTGCAACATCACCGAGTGTAAAAACCTCTCCATTTCCATTAACTTCTCCATCTCTACAAATTCAACTGTCCACTTGCTTTAATCTCTATATTTATATCTACATCCACATTCCCAACGACTCCTCATTCATCTCAATGTTAAATTGTTCAACTTCTCTCCTTATCAGCAAACGTAGTTCTCTGTATCTGTCAAATTCTCAATTCTCAGCAATATGTCATATTGAGCACCTTTGCAGCGAGTAGCATTCAGTACAACTTTCGTTTTTCCGTATTCTTCCAATTCTGAAAAGCTGGCTCTCTGTAACTAGCGAAATGAAAATTTCAAAGAATTGATCACTTCTTCCATTTTCTATATCTGCAGATATTTCTCTTTCGCCATGTTTGTATATTCTCGGATTTTGATTAAATCTGCTCTGTTCGCAGCATCTGCTCGTTCACTGACTGTACATGTTTCTACATTTCAATCAACTTCTCCAAGCAGAATAATATCTGCTAGCGTCCTGCATTAATATCCCCATATCCAACAATCAACACACTTCCACATGTTCGTTGTTCAACTAGACCTTCAATTACCAACTTTCTACCTTTGTCAACAAATCCACTTCTCTGTATCCAGGAAATACTGTTTCTTGCAATTTATCAAATTCTGAACATTTCCAGCTTGTCTGCATTTGACCTCAACTTCAATTTCCCTTGACCCTGCAATTTCAGTAAACATGGCTCTCTGTATCTACAGCAAATTATCACTTTCTAGCGTTTGATAAAATTCTAGCATTTTCTCTATCTGCAGTTATTTCTCGTTACCGACATTTATAAAAACTCCCATTTTCATGAAACACGTTGCTTTTAGCATCAGCTCCTTCTCCGAATGTACAGGCTTCTCCATTTCCATCAACCTCACTATCTCTATTAACTTCTAATGTCTATCTGCATAAATGTCTCTATTTCTAACAATCTACTTATTTCCAGCAACTCTTCATTCGCCTGAAACTACTATGTCCCCATTTCTCCCTTTATCAGCAAATCTAGTTCTGTAATTGTATGAAATGCACAATTTCCAGCAATTTGTTAGATTTAGCACTTTTGTAGGTTCTCCGCATTCACTGGAAGTTCAAGTCCTCCATATCTGGAAATAGCAGGAGAACTGGTACTCTCTATCTATCAAATTGTCAATCGCTGGCAATAGAGCAAATTCAAGCAATTTCTCTATCTGCAGATATATCTTATTCCCAATATTTGTAAAATCTCCCATTTCCATCTAATTCGCTGCTTGTAGCATCTGCAACATCACCGAGTTACATTAACTTCTCCATCTCTACAAATTTCAACTGTCCACTTGCTTTAATCTCTATATTTATATCTACATCCACATTCCCAACGACTCCTCGTTCATCTCAAAGTTCAATTGTTCAACTTCTCTCTTTATCAGCAAACGTAGTTCTCTGTATCTGTCAAATTCTCAATTCTCAGCAATATGTCATATTGAGCACCTTTGCAGCGAGTAGCATTCAGTACACCTTTCGTTTTTCCGTATTCTTCCAATTCTGAAAAGCTGGCTCTCTGTAACTAGCGAAATGAGAATTTCAAAGAATTGATCACTTCTTCCATTTTCTGTATCTGCAGATATTTCTCTTTCACCATGTTTGTATATTCTCGGATTTTGATTAAATCTGCTCTGTTCGCAGCATCTGCTCGGTCACTGAATGTACATGTTTCTACATTTCAATCAATTTCTCCAAGCAGAATAATATCTGCTAGCGTTCTGCATTAATATCCCCATATCCAACAATCAACACACTTCCACATGTTCGTTCTTCAACTAGACCTTTCAATTTCCCACGTTCTAATTTGTCAACAAATCCAGTTCTGTGTATCCAGCAAATACTGTTTCCTGCAATTAATCAAATTCTGAACATTTCCAGCTTCTCTGCATTTGACCTCAACTTCAATTACCTTGGATCCTGCATTTTAAGTAAACATGGCTCTCTCCATCTATAGCAAATTATCATTTCTAGCGATTGATAAAATTCTAGCATTTTCTCTATCTGCAGTTGTTTCTCGTTGCCCATATTTATAAAGCTCCCATTTTCATGAAACTTGTTGCGTTTAGCATCAGCTCCTTCTCCGAATGTAAAGGCTTCTCCATTTCCATCAACCACACCATCTCTATTAATTTCTAATGTCTATCTGCATAAATGTCTCTATTTCTAACAATCTACTTATTTCCAGCAACTCTTCATTCACCTGAAACTACAATGTCCCCATTTCTCCCTTTATCAGCAAATCTAGTTGTGTAATTCTATGAAATGCTCAATTTCCAGCAATTTGTTAGATTTAGCACTTTTGTAGGTTCTCCGCATTCACTGGAAGTGCAAGTCCTCCATATCTGGAAATAGCAGGAGAACTGGTACTCTCTATCTATCAAATTGTCAATTGCTGGCATTAGAGCAAAATCAAGCAATTTCTCTATCTGCAGATATATCTTTTTCCCAATATTTGTAAAATCTCCCATTTTCATCTAATTCGCTGCTTGTAGCATCTGCAACATCACCGAGTGTAAAAACCTCTCCATTTCCATTAACTTCTCCATCTCTACAAAATCAACTGTCCACTTGCTTTAATCTCTATATTTATATCTACATCCACATTCCCAACGACTCCTCATTCATCTCAATGTTAAATTGTTCAACTTCTCTCCTTATCAGCAAACGTAGTTCTCTGTATCTGTCAAATTCTCAATTCTCAGCAATATGTCATATTGAGCACCTTTGCAGCGAGTAGCATTCAGTACACCTTTCGTTTTTCCGTATTCTTCCAATTCTGAAAAGCTGGCTCTCTGTAACTAGCGAAATGAGAATTTCAAAGAATTGATCACTTCTTCCATTTTCTGTATCTGCAGATATTTCTCTTTCACCATGTTTGTATATTCTCGGATTTTGATTCAATCTGCTCTGTTCGCAGCATCTGCTCGGTCACTGAATGTACATGTTTCTACATTTCAATCAATTTCTCCAAGCAGAATAATATCTGCTAGCGTTCTGCATTAATATCCCCATATCCAACAATCAACACACTTCCACATGTTCGTTCTTCAACTAGACCTTTCAATTTCCCACGTTCTACTTTGTCAACAAATCCACTTCTCTGTATCCAGGAAATACTGTTTCTTGCAATTAATCAAATTCTGAACATTTCCAGCTTCTCTGCATTTGACCTCAACTTTAATTTCCTTGGATCCTACAATTTAAGTAAACATGGCTCTCTCCATCTATAGCCAATTATCAATTTCTAGCGATTGATAAAATTCTAGCATTTTCTCTATCTGCAGTTGTTTCTCGTTGCCCACATTTATAAAAACTCCCATTATCATGAAACTTGTTCCTTTTAGCATCAGCTCCTTCTCCGAATGTACAGGCTTCTCCATTTCCATCAACCACACCATCTCTATTAATTTCTAATGTCTATCCGCATAAATGTCTCTATTTCTAACAATCTACTTATATCCAGCAACTCTTCATTCACCTGAAACTACAATGTCCCCATTTCTCCCTTTATCAGCAAATCTAGTTCTGTAATTCTATGAAATGCTCAATTTCCAGCAATTTGTTAGATTTAGCACTTTTTTAGGTTCCCTGCATTCACTGTAAGTGCAAGTCCTCCATATCTGGAAATAGCAGGAGAACTGGTACTCTCTATCTATCAAATTGTCAATCGCTGGCAATAGAGCAAATTCAAGCAATTTCTCGATCTGCAGATATATCTTATTCCCAATATTTGTAAAATCTCCCATTTCCATCTAATTCGCTGCTTGTAGCATCTGCAACATCACCGAATGTAAAAACCTCTCCATTTCCATTAACTTCTCCATCTCTACAAATTTCAACTGTCCACTTGCTTTAATCTCTATATTTATATCTACATCCACATTCCCAACGACTCCTCATTCATCTCAATGTTAAATTGTTCAAGTTCTCTCCTTATCAGCAAACGTAGTTCTCTGTATCTGTCAAATTCTCAATTCTCAGCAATATGTCATATTGAGCACCTTTGCAGCGAGTAGCATTCAGTACAACTTTCGTTTTTCCGTATTCTTCCAATTCTGAAAAGCTGGCTCTCTGTAACTAGCGAAATGAAAATTTCAAAGAATTGATCACTTCTTCAATTTTCTATATCTGCAGATATTTCTCTTTCGCCATGTTTGTATATTCTCGGATTTTGATTAAATCTGCTCTGTTCGCAGCATCTGCTCGTTCACTGACTGTACATGTTTCTACATTTCAATCAACTTCTCCAAGCAGAATAATATCTGCTAGCGTCCTGCATTAATATCCCCATATCCAACAATCAACACACTTCCACATGTTCGTTGTTCAACTAGACCTTCAATTACCAACTTTCTACCTTTGTCAACAAATCCACTTCTCTGTATCCAGGAAATACTGTTTCTTGCAATTAATCAAATTCTGAACATTTCCAGCTTCTCTGCATTTGACCTCAACTTCAATTTCCCTTGACCCTGCAATTTCAGTAAACATGGCTCTCTGTATCTACAGCAAATTATCACTTTCTAGCGTTTGATAAAATTCTAGCATTTTCTCTATCTGCAGTTATTTCTCGTTACCGACATTTATAAAAACTCCCATTTTCATGAAACACGTTGCTTTTAGCATCAGCTCCTTCTCCGAATGTACAGGCTTCTCCATTTCCATCAACCTCACTATCTCTATTAACTTCTAATGTCTATCTGCATAAATGTCTCTATTTCTAACAATCTACTTATTTCCAGCAACTCTTCATTCGCCTGAAACTACTATGTCCCCATTTCTCCCTTTATCAGCAAATCTAGTTCTGTAATTGTATGAAATGCACAATTTCCAGCAATTTGTTAGATTTAGCACTTTTGTAGGTTCTCCGCATTCACTGGAAGTTCAAGTCCTCCATATCTGGAAATAGCAGGAGAACTGGTACTCTCTATCTATCAAATTGTCAATCGCTGGCAATAGAGCAAATTCAAGCAATTTCTCTATCTGCAGATATATCTTATTCCCAATATTTGTAAAATCTCCCATTTCCATCTAATTCGCTGCTTGTAGCATCTGCAACATCACCGAGTTACATTAACTTCTCCATCTCTACAAATTTCAACTGTCCACTTGCTTTAATCTCTATATTTATATCTACATCCACATTCCCAACGACTCCTCGTTCATCTCAAAGTTCAATTGTTCAACTTCTCTCTTTATCAGCAAACGTAGTTCTCTGTATCTGTCAAATTCTCAATTCTCAGCAATATGTCATATTGAGCACCTTTGCAGCGAGTAGCATTCAGTACACCTTTCGTTTTTCCGTATTCTTCCAATTCTGAAAAGCTGGCTCTCTGTAACTAGCGAAATGAGAATTTCAAAGAATTGATCACTTCTTCCATTTTCTGTATCTGCAGATATTTCTCTTTCACCATGTTTGTATATTCTCGGATTTTGATTAAATCTGCTCTGTTCGCAGCATCTGCTCGGTCACTGAATGTACATGTTTCTACATTTCAATCAATTTCTCCAAGCAGAATAATATCTGCTAGCGTTCTGCATTAATATCCCCATATCCAACAATCAACACACTTCCACATGTTCGTTCTTCAACTAGACCTTTCAATTTCCCACGTTCTAATTTGTCAACAAATCCAGTTCTGTGTATCCAGCAAATACTGTTTCCTGCAATTAATCAAATTCTGAACATTTCCAGCTTCTCTGCATTTGACCTCAACTTCAATTACCTTGGATCCTGCATTTTAAGTAAACATGGCTCTCTCCATCTATAGCAAATTATCATTTCTAGCGATTGATAAAATTCTAGCATTTTCTCTATCTGCAGTTGTTTCTCGTTGCCCATATTTATAAAGCTCCCATTTTCATGAAACTTGTTGCGTTTAGCATCAGCTCCTTCTCCGAATGTAAAGGCTTCTCCATTTCCATCAACCACACCATCTCTATTAATTTCTAATGTCTATCTGCATAAATGTCTCTATTTCTAACAATCTACTTATTTCCAGCAACTCTTCATTCACCTGAAACTACAATGTCCCCATTTCTCCCTTTATCAGCAAATCTAGTTCTGTAATTCTATGAAATGCTCAATTTCCAGCAATTTGTTAGATTTAGCACTTTTGTAGGTTCTCCGCATTCACTGGAAGTGCAAGTCCTCCATATCTGGAAATAGCAGGAGAACTGGTACTCTCTATCTATCAAATTGTCAATTGCTGGCATTAGAGCAAAATCAAGCAATTTCTCTATCTGCAGATATATCTTTTTCCCAATATTTGTAAAATCTCCCATTTTCATCTAATTCGCTGCTTGTAGCATCTGCAACATCACCGAGTGTAAAAACCTCTCCATTTCCATTAACTTCTCCATCTCTACAAAATCAACTGTCCACTTGCTTTAATCTCTATATTTATATCTACATCCACATTCCCAACGACTCCTCATTCATCTCAATGTTAAATTGTTCAACTTCTCTCCTTATCAGCAAACGTAGTTCTCTGTATCTGTCAAATTCTCAATTCTCAGCAATATGTCATATTGAGCACCTTTGCAGCGAGTAGCATTCAGTACACCTTTCGTTTTTCCGTATTCTTCCAATTCTGAAAAGCTGGCTCTCTGTAACTAGCGAAATGAGAATTTCAAAGAATTGATCACTTCTTCCATTTTCTGTATCTGCAGATATTTCTCTTTCACCATGTTTGTATATTCTCGGATTTTGATTAAATCTGCTCTCTTCGCAGCATCTGCTCGGTCACTGAATGTACATGTTTCTACATTTCAATCAATTTCTCCAAGCAGAATAATATCTGCTAGCGTTCTGCATTAATATCCCCATATCCAACAATCAACACACTTCCACATGTTCGTTCTTCAACTAGACCTTTCAATTTCCCACGTTCTACTTTGTCAACAAATCCACTTCTCTGTATCCAGGAAATACTGTTTCTTGCAATTAATCAAATTCTGAACATTTCCAGCTTCTCTGCATTTGACCTCAACTTTAATTTCCTTGGATCCTACAATTTAAGTAAACATGGCTCTCTCCATCTATAGCCAATTATCAATTTCTAGCGATTGATAAAATTCTAGCATTTTCTCTATCTGCAGTTGTTTCTCGTTGCCCACATTTATAAAAACTCCCATTATCATGAAACTTGTTCCTTTTAGCATCAGCTCCTTCTCCGAATGTACAGGCTTCTCCATTTCCATCAACCACACCATCTCTATTAATTTCTAATGTCTATCCGCATAAATGTCTCTACTTCTAACAATCTACTTATATCCAGCAACTCTTCATTCACCTGAAACTACAATGTCCCCATTTCTCCCTTTATCAGCAAATCTAGTTCTGTAATTCTATGAAATGCTCAATTTCCAGCAATTTGTTAGATTTAGCACTTTTTTAGGTTCCCTGCATTCACTGTAAGTGCAAGTCCTCCATATCTGGAAATAGCAGGAGAACTGGTACTCTCTATCTATCAAATTGTCAATCGCTGGCAATAGAGCAAATTCAAGCAATTTATCGATCTGCAGATATATCTTATTCCCAATATTTGTAAAATCTCCCATTTCCATCTAATTCGCTGCTTGTAGCATCTGCAACATCATCGAATGTAAAAACCTCTCCATTTCCATTAACTTCTCCATCTCTACAAATTTCAACTGTCCACTTGCTTTAATCTCTATATTTATATCTACATCCACATTCCCAACGACTCCTCATTCATCTCAATGTTAAATTGTTCAACTTCTCTCCTTATCAGCAAACGTAGTTCTCTGTATCTGTCAAATTCTCAATTCTCAGCAATATGTCATATTGAGCACCTTTGCAGCGAGTAGCATTCAGTACACCTTTCGTTTTTCCGTATTCTTCCAATTCTGAAAAGCTGGCTCTCTGTAACTAGCGAAATGAGAATTTCAAAGAATTGATCACTTCTTCCATTTTCTGTATCTGCAGATATTTCTCTTTCACCATGTTTGTATATTCTCGGATTTTGATTAAATCTGCTCTCTTCGCAGCATCTGCTCGGTCACTGAATGTACATGTTTCTACATTTCAATCAATTTCTCCAAGCAGAATAATATCTGCTAGCGTTCTGCATTAATATCCCCATATCCAACAATCAAAACACTTCCACATGTTCGTTCTTCAACTAGACCTTTCAATTTCCCACGTTCTACTTTGTCAACAAATCCAGTTCTGTGTATCCAGCAAATACTGTTTCTTGCAATTAATCAAATTCTGAACATTTCCAGCTTCTCTGCATTTGACCTCAACTTCAATTACCTTGGATCCTGCATTTTAAGTTAACATGGCTCTCTCCATCTATAGCAAATTATCATTTCTAGCGATTGATAAAATTCTAGCATTTTCTCTATCTGCAGTTGTTTCTCGTTGTCCATATTTATAGAAACTCCCATTTTCATGAAACTTGTTGCGTTTAGCATCAGCTCCTTCTCCGAATGTACAGGCTTCTCCATTTCCATCAACCACACCATCTCTATTAATTTCTAATGTCTATCTGCATAAATGTCTCTATTTCTAACAACCTACTTATTTCCAGCAACTCTTCATTCACCTGAAACTACAATGTCCCCATTTCTCCCTTTATCAGCAAATCTAGTTCTGTAATTGTATGAAATGCACAATTTCCAGCAATTTGTTAGATTTAGCACTTTTGTAGGTTCTCCGCATTCACTGGAAGTTCAAGTCCTCCATATCTGGAAATAGCAGGAGAACTGGTACTCTCTATCTATCAAATTCTCAATGGCTGGCAATAGAGCAAATTCAAGCAATTTCTCTATCTGCAGATATATCTTATTCCCAATATTTGTAAAATCTCCCATTTCCATCTAATTCGCTGCTTGTAGCATCTGCAACATCACCGAGTGTAAAAACCTCTCCATTTCCATTAACTTCTCCATCTCTACATATTCAACGGTCCACTTGCTTTAATCTCTATATTTATATCTACATCCACATTCCCAACGACTCCTCATTCATCTCAATGTTAAATTGTTCAACTTCTCTCCGTATCAGCAAACGTAGTTCTCCGTATCTCTCAAATTCTCAATTCTCAGCAATATGTCATATTGAGCACCTTTGCAGCGAGTAGCATTCAGTACAACTTTCGCTTTTCCGTATTCTTCCAATTCTGAAAAGCTGGCTCTCTGTAACTAGCGAAATGAAAATTTCAAAGAATTGATCACTTCTTCCATTTTCTATATCTGCAGATATTTCTCTTTCGCCATGTTTGTATATTCTCCGATTTTGATTAAATCTGCCCTGTTCGCATCATCTGCTCGTTCACTGACTGTACATGTATATACGATAGAATCAATTTCTCCAAGCAGAATAATATCTGCTAGCGTTCTGCATTAATATCCCCATATCCAACAATCAACACACTTCCACATCTTCGTTGTTCAACTAGACCTTCATTTTCCCACGTTCTACCTTTGTCAACAAATCCTGTTCTGTGTATCCAGCAAATACTGTTTCTTGCAATTAATCAAATTCTGAACATTTCCAGCTTCTCTGCATTTGACCTCAACTTCAATTTCCCTTGATCCTGCAATTTAAGTAAACATGGCTCTCTGTATCCACAGCAAAATATCACTTTCTAGCGATTGATAAAATTCTAGCATTTACTCTATCTGCAGTTGTTTCTCGTTGCCCATATTTATAAAAACTCCCATTTTCATGAAACTTGTTGCTTTTAGCATCAGCTCCTTCTCCGAATGTACAGGCTTCTCCATTTCCAACAACCACACTATCTCTATTAATTTCTAATGTCTATCTGCATAAATGTCTCTATTTCTAACAATCTACTTATTTCCAGCAACTCTTCATTCACCTGAAACTACAATGTCCCCATTTCTCTCTTTATCAGCAAATCTAGTTCTGTAATTCTATGAAATGCTCAATTTCCAGCAATTTGTTAGATTTAGCACTTTTGTAGGTTCTCCGCATTCACTGGAAGTTCAAGTCCTCCATATCTGGAAATAGCAGGAGAACTGGTACTCTCTATCTATCAAATTCTCAATTGCTGGCAATAGAGCAAATTCAAGCAATTCCTCTATCTGCAGATATATCTTATTCCCAATATTTGTAAAATCTCCCATTTCCATCTAATTCGCTGCTTGTAGCATCTGCAACATCAGCGAGTGTAGATACCTCTCCATTTCCATTAACTTCTCCATCTCTACAAATTTCAACTGTCCACTTGCATTAATCTCTATATTTATATCTACATCCACATTCCCAACGACTCCTCATTCATCTCAAAGTTCAATTGTTCTACTTCTCTCTTTAGCAGCAAACGTAGTTCTTTGTATCTGTCAAATTCTCAATTCTCAGCAATATGTCATATTGAGCACCTTTGCAGCGAGTAGCATTCAGTATTGGTTTTTCCGTATTCTTCCAATTCTGAAAAGCTGGCTCTCTGTAACTAGCGAAATGAGAATTTCAAACAATTGATCAACTTCTTCCATTTTCTATATCTGCAGATATTTCTCTTTCACCATGTTTGTATATTCTCCGATTTTGATTAAATCTGCTCTGTTCGCAGCATCTGCTCGTTCACTGACTGTACATGTTTCTACATTTCAATCAACTTCTCCAAGCAGAATAATATCTGCTAGCGTTCTGCATTAATATCCCCATATCCAACAATCAACACACTTCCACATGTTCGTTGTTCAACTAGACCTTCAATTTCCAACTTTCTACCTTTGTCAACAAATCCACTTCTCTGTATCCAGGAAATACTGTTTCTTGCAATTAATCAAATTCTGAACATTTCCAGCTTCTCTTCATTTGATATCAACTTCAATTTGCTTGGATCCTGCAATTTAAGAAAACATGGCTCTCTGTATCTACAGCAAAATATCACTTTCTAGCGGTTGATAAAATTCTAGCATTTTCTCCATCTGCAGTTATTTCTCATTGCCCATATTTATAAAAACTCCCATTTTCATGGAACTCGTTGCATTAAGCATCAGCTCCTTCTCCGAATGTACAGGCTTCTCCATTTCCATCAACCACACTATCTCTATTAATTTCTAATGTCTATCTGCATAAATGTCTCTATTTCTAACAATCTACTTATTTCCAGCAACTCTTCATTCACCTGAAACTACAATGTCCCCATTTCTCCCTTTATCAGCAAATCTAGTTCTGTAATTCTATGAAATGCTCAATTTCCAGCAATTTGTTAGATTTAGCACTTTTGTAGGTTCTCCGCATTCACTGGAAGTTCAAGTCCTCCATATCTGGAAATAGCAGGAGAACTGGTACTCTCTATCTATCAAATTGTCAATCGCTGGCAATAGAGCAAATTCAAGCAATTTCTCGATCTGCAGATATATCTTATTCCCAATATTTGTAAAATCTCCCATTTCCATCTAATTCGCTGCTTGTAGCATCTGCAACATCACCGAGTGTAAAAACCTCTCCATTTCCATTAACTTCTCCATCTCTACAAATTTCAACTGTCCACTTGCTTTAATCTCTATATTTATATCTACATCCTCATTGCCAACGATTCCTCGTTCATCTCAAAGTTCAATTGTTCAACTTCTCTCTTTATCAGCAAACGTAGTTCTCTGTATCTGTCAAATTCTCAATTCTCAGCAATATGTCATATTGAGCACCTTTGCAGCGAGTAGCATTCAGTACAACTTTCGTTTTTCCGTATTCTTCCAATTCTGAAAAGCTGGCTCTCTGTAACTAGCGAAATGAAAATTTCAAAGAATTGATCACTTCTTCAATTTTCTATATCTGCAGATATTTCTCTTTCGCCATGTTTGTATATTCTCCGATTTTGATTAAATCTGCTCTGTTCGCATCATCTGCTCGTTCACTGAATGTACATGTTTCTACAATACAATCAATTTCTCCAAGCAGAATAATATCTGCTAGCGTTCTGCATTAATATCCCCATATCCAACAATCAACACACTTCCACATGTTCGTTCTTCAACTAGACCTTTCAATTTCCCACGTTCTACTTTGTCAACAATCCAGATCTGTGTATCCAGCAAATACTGTTTCTTGCAATTAATCAAATTCTGAACATTTCCAGCTTCTCTGCATTTGACCTCAACTTCAATATCCTTGGATCCTGCATTTTAAGTAAACATGGCTCTCTCCATCTATAGCAAATTATCATTTCTAGCGATTGATAAAATTGTAGCATTTTCTCTATCTGCAGTTGTTTCTCGTTGCCCATATTTATGAAAACTCCCATTTTCATGAAACTTGTTGCGTTTAGCATCAGCTCCTTCTCCGAATGTACAGGCTTCTCCATTTCCATCAACCACACTATATCTATTAATTTCTAATGTCTATCTGCATAAATGTCTCTATTTCTAACAATCTACTTATTTCCAGCAACTCTTCATTCACCTGAAACTACAATGTCCCCATTTCTCCCTTTATCAGCAAATCTAGTTCTGTAATTGCATGAAATGCTCAATTTCCAGCAATGTGTTAGATTTAGCACTTTTGTAGGTTCTCCGCATTCACTGGAAGTTCAAGTCCTCCATATCTGGAAATAGCAGGAGAACTGGTACTCTCTATCTATCAAATTGTCAATCGCAGGCAATAGAGCAAAATCAAGCAATTTCTCTATCTGCAGATATATCTTTTTCCCAATATTTGTAAAATCTCCCATTTTCATCTAATTCGCTGCTTGTAGCATCTGCAACATCACCGAGTGTAAAAACCTCTCCATTTCCATTAACTTCTCCATCTCTACAAAATCAACTGTCCACTTGCTTTAATCTCTATATTTATATCTACATCCACATTCCCAACGACTCCTCATTCATCTCAATGTTAAATTGTTCAACTTCTCTCCTTATCAGCAAACGTAGTTCTCTGTATCTGTCAAATTCTCAATTCTCAGCAATATGTCATATTGAGCACCTTTGCAGCATTCAGTACACCTTTCGTTTTTCCGTATTCTTCCAATTCTGAAAAGCTGGCTCTCTGTAACTAGCGAAATGAGAATTTCAAAGAATTGATCACTTCTTCCATTTTCTGTATCTGCAGATATTTCTCTTTCACCATGTTTGTATATTCTCGGATTTTGATTAAATCTGCTCTCTTCGCAGCATCTGCTCGGTCACTGAATGTACATGTTTCTACATTTCAATCAATTTCTCCAAGCAGAATAATATCTGCTAGCGTTCTGCATTAATATCCCCATATCCAACAATCAACACACTTCCACATGTTCGTTCTTCAACTAGACCTTTCAATTTCCCACGTACTACTTTGTCAACAAATCCAGTTCTGTGTATCCAGCAAATACTGTTTCTTGCAATTAATCAAATTCTGAACATTTCCAGCTTCTCTGCATTTGACCTCAACTTCAATTTCCCTTGATCCTGCAATTTAAGTAAACATGGCTCTCTGTATCCACAGCAAAATATCACTTTCTAGCGATTGATAAAATTCTAGCATTTTCTCTATCTGCAGTTGTTTCTCGTTGCCCACATTTATAAAAACTCCCATTTTCATGAAACTTGTTCCTTTTAGCATCAGCTCCTTCTCCGAATGTACAGGCTTCTCCATTTCCATCAACCACACTATCTCTATTAATTTCTAATGTCTATCTGCATAAATGTCTCTATTTCTAACAATCTACTTATTTCCAGCAACTCTTCATTCACCTGAAACTACAATGTCCCCATTTCTCCCTTTATCAGCAAATCTAGTTCTGTAATTCTATGAAATGCTCAATTTCCAGCAATTTGTTAGATTTAGCACTTTTGTAGGTTCTCCGCATTCACTGGAAGTGCAAGTCCTCCATATCTGGAAATAGCAGGAGAACTGGTACTCTCTATCTATCAAATTGTCAATCGCTGGCAATAGAGCAAATTCAAGCAATTTCTCTATCTGCAGATATATCTTATTCCCAATATTTGTAAAATCTCCCATTTCCATCTAATTCGATGCTTGTAGCATCTGCAACATCACCGAGTGTAAAAACCTCTCCATTTCCATTAACTTCTCCATCTCTACAAATTTCAACTGTCCACTTGCTTTAATCTCTATATTTATATCTACATCCACATTCCCAACGACTCCTCGTTCATCTCAAAGTTCAATTGTTCAACTTCTCTCTTTATCAGCAAACGTAGTTCTCTGTATCTGTCAAATTCTCAATTCTCAGCAATATGTCATATTGAGCACCTTTGCAGCGAGTAGCATTCAGTACACCTTTCGTTTTTCCGTATTCTTCCAATTCTGAAAAGCTGGCTCTCTGTAACTAGCGAAATGAGAATTTCAAAGAATTGATCACTTCTTCCATTTTCTGTATCTGCAGATATTTCTCTTTCACCATGTTTGTATATTCTCGGATTTTGATTAAATCTGCTCTGTTCGCAGCATCTGCTCGTTCACTGACTGTACATGTTTCTACATTTCAATCAACTTCTCCAAGCAGAATAATATCTGCTAGCGTCCTGCATTAATATCCCCATATCCAACAATCAACACACTTCCACATGTTCGTTGTTCAACTAGACCTTCAATTTCCAACTTTCTACCTTTGTCAACAAATCCACTTCTCTGTATCCAGGAAATACTGTTTCTTGCAATTAATCAAATTCTGAACATTTCCAGCTTCTCTGCATTTGACCTCAACGTCAATTTCCCTTGATCCTGCAATTTCAGTAAACATGGCTCTCTGTATCTACAGCAAATTATCACTTTCTAGCGTTTGATAAAATTCTAGCATTTTCTCTATCTGCAGTTGTTTCTCGTTGCCCATATTTATAAAAACTCCCATTTTCATGAAACTTGTTGCGTTTAGCATCAGCTCCTTCTCCGAATGTACAGGCTTCTCCATTTCCATCAACCACACTATATCTATTAATTTCTAATGTCTATCTGCATAAATGTCTCTATTTCTAACAATCTACTTATTTCCAGCAACTCTTCATTCACCTGAAACTACAATGTCCCCATTTCTCCCTTTATCAGCAAATCTAGTTCTGTAATTGTATGAAATGCTCAATTTCCAGCAATTTGTTAGATTTAGCACTTTTGTAGGTTCTCCGCATTCACTGGAAGTTCAAGTCCTCCATATCTGGAAATAGCAGGAGAACTGGTACTCTCTATCTATCAAATTGTCAATCGCTGGCAATAGAGCAAAATCAAGCAATTTCTCTATCTGCAGATATATCTTTTTCCCAATATTTGTAAAATCTCCCATTTTCATCTAATTCGCTGCTTGTAGCATCTGCAACATCACCGAGTGTAAAAACCTCTCCATTTCCATTAACTTCTCCATCTCTACAAAATCAACTGTCCACTTGCTTTAATCTCTATATTTATATCTACATCCACATTCCCAACGACTCCTCATTCATCTCAATGTTAAATTGTTCAACTTCTCTCCTTATCAGCAAACGTAGTTCTCTGTATCTGTCAAATTCTCAATTCTCAGCAATATGTCATATTGAGCACCTTTGCAGCGAGTAGCATTCAGTACAACTTTCGTTTTTCCGTATTCTTCCAATTCTGAAAAGCTGGCTCTCTGTAACTAGCGAAATGAGAATTTCAAAGAATTGATCACTTCTTCCATTTTCTGTATCTGCAGATATTTCTCTTTCACCATGTTTGTATATTCTCGGATTTTGATTAAATCTGCTCTCTTCGCAGCATCTGCTCGGTCACTGAATGTACATGTTTCTACATTTCAATCAATTTCTCCAAGCAGAATAATATCTGCTAGCGTTCTGCATTAATATCCCCATATCCAACAATCAACACACTTCCACATGTTCGTTCTTCAACTAGACCTTTCAATTTCCCACGTTCTACTTTGTCAACAAATCCAGTTCTGTGTATCCAGCAAATACTGTTTCTTGCAATTAATCAAATTCTGAACATTTCCAGCTTCTCTGCATTTGACCTCAACTTCAATTACCTTGGATCCTGCATTTTAAGTTAACATGGCTCTCTCCATCTATAGCAAATTATCATTTCTAGCGATTGATAAAATTCTAGCATTTTCTCTATCTGCAGTTGTTTCTCGTTGCCCATATTTATAGAAACTCCCATTTTCATGAAACTTGTTGCGTTTAGCATCAGCTCCTTCTCCGAATGTACAGGCTTCTCCATTTCCATCATCCACACCATCTCTATTAATTTCTAATGTCTATCTGCATAAATGTCTCTATTTCTAACAATCTACTTATTTCCAGCAACTCTTCATTCACCTGAAACTACAATGTCCCCATTTCTCCCTTTATCAGCAAATCTAGTTCTGTAATTCTATGAAATGCACAATTTCCAGCAATTTGTTAGATTTAGCACTTTTGTAGGTTCTCCGCATTCACTGGAAGTTCAAGTCCTCCATATCTGGAAATAGCAGGAGAACTGGTACTCTCTATCTATCAAATTGTCAATCGCTGGCAATAGAGCAAATTCAAGCAATTTCTCTATCTGCAGATATATCTTATTCCCAATATTTGTAAAATCTCCCATTTCCATCTAATTCGCTGCTTGTAGCATCTGCAACATCACCGAGTGTAAAAACCTCTCCATTTCCATTAACTTCTCCATCTCTACATATTCAACGGTCCACTTGCTTTAATCTCTATATTTATATCTACATCCACATTCCCAACGACTCCTCATTCATCTCAATGTTAAATTGTTCAACTTCTCTCCTTATCAGCAAACGTAGTTCTCCGTATCTCTCAAATTCTCAATTCTCAGCAATATGTCATATTGAGCACCTTTGCAGCGAGTAGCATTCAGTACAACTTTCGTTTTTCCGTATTCTTCCAATTCTGAAAAGCTGGCTCTCTGTAACTAGCGAAATGAAAATTTCAAAGAATTGATCACTTCTTCCATTTTCTATATCTGCAGATATTTCTCTTTCGCCATGTTTGTATATTCTCCGATTTTGATTAAATCTGCCCTGTTCGCATCATCTGCTCGTTCACTGAATGTCCATGTTTCTACAATACAATCAATTTCTCCAAGCAGAATAATATCTGCTACCGTTCTGCATTAATATCCCCATATCCAACAATCAACACACTTCCACATCTTCGTTGTTCAACTAGACCTTCATTTTCCCACGTTCTACTTTGTCAACAAATCCAGTTCTGTGTATCCAGCAAATACTGTTTCTTGCAATTAATCAAATTCTGAACATTTCCAGCTTCTCTGCATTTGACCTCAACTTCAATTTCCCTTGATCCTGCAATTTAAGTAAACATGGCTCTCTGTATCCACAGCAAAATATCACTTTCTAGCGATTGATAAAATTCTAGCATTTACTCTATCTGCAGTTGTTTCTCGTTGCCCATATTTATAAAAACTCCCATTTTCATGAAACTTGTTGCTTTTAGCATCAGCTCCTTCTCCGAATGTACAGGCTTCTCCATTTCCATCAACCACACTATCTCTATTAATTTCTAATGTCTATCTGCATAAATGTCTCTATTTCTAACAATCTACTTATTTCCAGCAACTCTTCATTCACCTGAAACTACAATGTCCCCATTTCTCCCTTTATCAGCAAATCTAGTTCTGTAATTCTATGAAATGCTCAATTTCCAGCAATTTGTTAGATTTAGCACTTTTGTAGGTTCTCCGCATTCACTGGAAGTGCAAGTCCTCCATATCTGGAAATAGCAGGAGAACTGGTACTCTCTATCTATCAAATTCTCAATCGCTGGCAATAGAGCAAATTCAAGCAATTTCTCTATCTGCAGATATATCTTATTCCCAATATTTGTAAAATCTCCCATTTCCATCTAATTCGATGCTTGTAGCATCTGCAACATCACCGAGTGTAAAAACCTCTCCATTTCCATTAACTTCTCCATCTCTACAAATTTCAACTGTCCACTTGCTTTAATCTCTATATTTATATCTACATCCACATTCCCAACGACTCCTCGTTCATCTCAAAGTTCAATTGTTCAACTTCTCTCTTTATCAGCAAACGTAGTTCTCTGTATCTGTCAAATTCTCAATTCTCAGCAATATGTCATATTGAGCACCTTTGCAGCGAGTAGCACTCAGTACAACTTTCGTTTTTCCGTATTCTTCCAATTCTGAAAAGCTGGCTCTCCATAACTAGCGAAATGAGAATTTCAAAGAATTGATCAACTTCTTCCATTTTCTATATCTGCAGATATTTCTCTTTCACCATGTTTGTATATTCTCGGATTTTGATTAAATCTGCTCTGTTCGCAGCATCTGCTCGTTCACTGACTGTACATGTTTCTACATTTCAATCAACTTCTCCAAGCAGAATAATATCTGCTAGCGTCCTGCATTAATATCCCCATATCCAACAATCAACACACTTCCACATGTTCGTTGTTCAACTAGACCTTCAATTACCAACTTTCTACCTTTGTCAACAAATCCACTTCTCTGTATCCAGGAAATACTGTTTCTTGCAATTAATCAAATTCTGAACATTTCCAGCTTCTCTGCATTTGACCTCAACTTCAATTTCCCTTGATCCTGCAATTTCAGTAAACATGGCTCTCTGTATCTACAGCAAATTATCACTTTCTAGCGTTTGATAAAATTCTAGCATTTTCTCTATCTGCAGTTATTTCTCGTTACCGACATTTATAAAAACTCCCATTTTCATGAAACACGTTGCTTTTAGCATCAGCTCCTTCTCCGAATGTACAGGCTTCTCCATTTCCATCAACCTCACTATCTCTATTAACTTCTAATGTCTATCTGCATAAATGTCTCTATTTCTAACAATCTACTTATTTCCAGCAACTCTTCATTCGCCTGAAACTACTATGTCCCCATTTCTCCCTTTATCAGCAAATCTAGTTCTGTAATTGTATGAAATGCACAATTTCCAGCAATTTGTTAGATTTAGCACTTTTGTAGGTTCTCCGCATTCACTGGAAGTTCAAGTCCTCCATATCTGGAAATAGCAGGAGAACTGGTACTCTCTATCTATCAAATTGTCAATCGCTGGCAATAGAGCAAATTCAAGCAATTTCTCTATCTGCAGATATATCTTATTCCCAATATTTGTAAAATCTCCCATTTCCATCTAATTCGATGCTTGTAGCATCTGCAACATCACCGAGTTACATTAACTTCTCCATCTCTACAAATTTCAACTGTCCACTTGCTTTAATCTCTATATTTATATCTACATCCACATTCCCAACGACTCCTCGTTCATCTCAAAGTTCAATTGTTCAACTTCTCTCTTTATCAGCAAACGTAGTTCTCTGTATCTGTCAAATTCTCAATTCTCAGCAATATGTCATATTGAGCACCTTTGCAGCGAGTAGCATTCAGTACACCTTTCGTTTTTCCGTATTCTTCCAATTCTGAAAAGCTGGCTCTCTGTAACTAGCGAAATGAGAATTTCAAAGAATTGATCACTTCTTCCATTTTCTGTATCTGCAGATATTTCTCTTTCACCATGTTTGTATATTCTCGGATTTTGATTAAATCTGCTCTGTTCGCAGCATCTGCTCGGTCACTGAATGTACATGTTTCTACATTTCAATCAATTTCTCCAAGCAGAATAATATCTGCTAGCGTTCTGCATTAATATCCCCATATCCAACAATCAACACACTTCCACATGTTCGTTCTTCAACTAGACCTTTCAATTTCCCACGTTCTAATTTGTCAACAAATCCAGTTCTGTGTATCCAGCAAATACTGTTTCCTGCAATTAATCAAATTCTGAACATTTCCAGCTTCTCTGCATTTGACCTCAACTTCAATTACCTTGGATCCTGCATTTTAAGTAAACATGGCTCTCTCCATCTATAGCAAATTATCATTTCTAGCGATTGATAAAATTCTAGCATTTTCTCTATCTGCAGTTGTTTCTCGTTGCCCATATTTATAAAGCTCCCATTTTCATGAAACTTGTTGCGTTTAGCATCAGCTCCTTCTCCGAATGTAAAGGCTTCTCCATTTCCATCAACCACACCATCTCTATTAATTTCTAATGTCTATCTGCATAAATGTCTCTATTTCTAACAATCTACTTATTTCCAGCAACTCTTCATTCA
Organism: Cetorhinus maximus; assembly: GCF_964194155.1. Lineage (NCBI taxonomy): Eukaryota > Metazoa > Chordata > Chondrichthyes > Lamniformes > Cetorhinidae > Cetorhinus > Cetorhinus maximus. The sequence continues at coordinate 211,165 of NW_027596154.1, forward strand.
CCTGAAACTACAATGTCCCCATTTCTCCCTTTATCAGCAAATCTAGTTCTGTAATTCTATGAAATGCTCAATTTCCAGCAATTTGTTAGATTTAGCACTTTTGTAGGTTCTCCGCATTCACTGGAAGTGCAAGTCCTCCATATCTGGAAATAGCAGGAGAACTGGTACTCTCTATCTATCAAATTGTCAATTGCTGGCATTAGAGCAAAATCAAGCAATTTCTCTATCTGCAGATATATCTTTTTCCCAATATTTGTAAAATCTCCCATTTTCATCTAATTCGCTGCTTGTAGCATCTGCAACATCACCGAGTGTAAAAACCTCTCCATTTCCATTAACTTCTCCATCTCTACAAAATCAACTGTCCACTTGCTTTAATCTCTATATTTATATCTACATCCACATTCCCAACGACTCCTCATTCATCTCAATGTTAAATTGTTCAACTTCTCTCCTTATCAGCAAACGTAGTTCTCTGTATCTGTCAAATTCTCAATTCTCAGCAATATGTCATATTGAGCACCTTTGCAGCGAGTAGCATTCAGCACACCTTTCGTTTTTCCGTATTCTTCCAATTCTGAAAAGCTGGCTCTCTGTAACTAGCGAAATGAGAATTTCAAAGAATTGATCACTTCATCCATTTTCTGTATCTGCAGATATTTCTCTTTCACCATGTTTGTATATTCTCGGATTTTGATTAAATCTGCTCTGTTCGCAGCATCTGCTCGGTCACTGAATGTACATGTTTCTACATTTCAATCAATTTCTCCAAGCAGAATAATATCTGCTAGCGTTCTGCATTAATATCCCCATATCCAACAATCAACACACTTCCACATGTTCGTTCTTCAACTAGACCTTTCAATTTCCCACGTTCTACTTTGTCAACAAATCCACTTCTCTGTATCCAGGAAATACTGTTTCTTGCAATTAATCAAATTCTGAACATTTCCAGCTTCTCTGCATTTGACCTCAACTTTAATTTCCTTGGATCCTACAATTTAAGTAAACATGGCTCTCTCCATCTATAGCCAATTATCAATTTCTAGCGATTGATAAAATTCTAGCATTTTCTCTATCTGCAGTTGTTTCTCGTTGCCCACATTTATAAAAACTCCCATTATCATGAAACTTGTTCCTTTTAGCATCAGCTCCTTCTCCGAATGTACAGGCTTCTCCATTTCCATCAACCACACCATCTCTATTAATTTCTAATGTCTATCCGCATAAATGTCTCTATTTCTAACAATCTACTTATATCCAGCAACTCTTCATTCACCTGAAACTACAATGTCCCCATTTCTCCCTTTATCAGCAAATCTAGTTCTGTAATTCTATGAAATGCTCAATTTCCAGCAATTTGTTAGATTTAGCACTTTTTTAGGTTCCCTGCATTCACTGTAAGTGCAAGTCCTCCATATCTGGAAATAGCAGGAGAACTGGTACTCTCTATCTATCAAATTGTCAATCGCAGGCAATAGAGCAAATTCAAGCAATTTATCGATCTGCAGATATACTTATTCCCAATATTTGTAAAATCTCCCATTTCCATCTAATTCGCTGCTTGTAGCATCTGCAACATCACCGAATGTAAAAACCTCTCCATTTCCATTAACTTCTCCATCTCTACAAATTTCAACTGTCCACTTGCTTTAATCTCTATATTTATATCTACATCCACATTCCCAACGACTCCTCATTCATCTCAATGTTAAATTGTTCAACTTCTCTCCTTATCAGCAAACGTAGTTCTCTGTATCTGTCAAATTCTCAATTCTCAGCAATATGTCATATTGAGCACCTTTGCAGCGAGTAGCATTCAGTACACCTTTCGTTTTTCCGTATTCTTCCAATTCTGAAAAGCTGGCTCTCTGTAACTAGCGAAATGAGAATTTCAAAGAATTGATCACTTCTTCCATTTTCTGTATCTGCAGATATTTCTCTTTCACCATGTTTGTATATTCTCGGATTTTGATTAAATCTGCTCTCTTCGCAGCATCTGCTCGGTCACTGAATGTACATGTTTCTACATTTCAATCAATTTCTCCAAGCAGAATAATATCTGCTAGCGTTCTGCATTAATATCCCCATATCCAACAATCAAAACACTTCCACATGTTCGTTCTTCAACTAGACCTTTCAATTTCCCACGTTCTACTTTGTCAACAAATCCAGTTCTGTGTATCCAGCAAATACTGTTTCTTGCAATTAATCAAATTCTGAACATTTCCAGCTTCTCTGCATTTGACCTCAACTTCAATTACCTTGGATCCTGCATTTTAAGTTAACATGGCTCTCTCCATCTATAGCAAATTATCATTTCTAGCGATTGATAAAATTCTAGCATTTTCTCTATCTGCAGTTGTTTCTCGTTGTCCATATTTATAGAAACTCCCATTTTCATGAAACTTGTTGCGTTTAGCATCAGCTCCTTCTCCGAATGTACAGGCTTCTCCATTTCCATCGACCACACCATCTCTATTAATTTCTAATGTCTATCTGCATAAATGTCTCTATTTCTAACAATCTACTTATTTCCAGCAACTCTTCATTCACCTGAAACTACAATGTCCCCATTTCTCCCTTTATCAGCAAATCTAGTTCTGTAATTGTATGAAATGCACAATTTCCAGCAATTTGTTAGATTTAGCACTTTTGTAGGTTCTCCGCATTCACTGGAAGTTCAAGTCCTCCATATGTGGAAATACCAGGAGAACTGGTACTCTCTATCTATCAAATTCTCAATGGCTGGCAATAGAGCAAATTCAAGCAATTTCTCTATCTGCAGATATATCTTATTCCCAATATTTGTAAAATCTCCCATTTCCATCTAATTCGCTGCTTGTAGCATCTGCAACATCACCGAGTGTAAAAACCTCTCCATTTCCATTAACTTCTCCATCTCTACATATTCAACGGTCCACTTGCTTTAATCTCTATATTTATATCTACATCCACATTCCCAACGACTCCTCATTCATCTCAATGTTAAATTGTTCAACTTCTCTCCGTATCAGCAAACGTAGTTCTCCGTATCTCTCAAATTCTCAATTCTCAGCAATATGTCATATTGAGCACCTTTGCAGCGAGTAGCATTCAGTACAACTTTCGCTTTTCCGTATTCTTCCAATTCTGAAAAGCTGGCTCTCTGTAACTAGCGAAATGAAAATTTCAAAGAATTGATCACTTCTTCCATTTTCTATATCTGCAGATATTTCTCTTTCGCCATGTTTGTATATTCTCCGATTTTGATTAAATCTGCCCTGTTCGCATCATCTGCTCGTTCACTGAATGTACATGTTTCTACAATACAATCAATTTCTCCAAGCAGAATAATATCTGCTAGCGTTCTGCATTAATATCCCCATATCCAACAATCAACACACTTCCACATCTTCGTTGTTCAACTAGACCTTCATTTTCCCACGTTCTACCTTTGTCAACAAATCCTGTTCTGTGTATCCAGCAAATACTGTTTCTTGCAATTAATCAAATTCTGAACATTTCCAGCTTCTCTGCATTTGACCTCAACTTCAATTTCCCTTGATCCTGCAATTTAAGTAAACATGGCTCTCTGTATCCACAGCAAAATATCACTTTCTAGCGATTGATAAAATTCTAGCATTTACTCTATCTGCAGTTGTTTCTCGTTGCCCATATTTATAAAAACTCCCATTTTCATGAAACTTGTTGCTTTTAGCATCAGCTCCTTCTCCGAATGTACAGGCTTCTCCATTTCCATCAACCACACTATCTCTATTAATTTCTAATGTCTATCTGCATAAATGTCTCTATTTCTAACAATCTACTTATTTCCAGCAACTCTTCATTCACCTGAAACTACAATGTCCCCATTTCTCCCTTTATCAGCAAATCTAGTTCTGTAATTCTATGAAATGCTCAATTTCCAGCAATTTGTTAGATTTAGCACTTTTGTAGGTTCTCCGCATTCACTGGAAGTGCAAGTCCTCCATATCTGGAAATAGCAGGAGAACTGGTACTCTCTATCTATCAAATTGTCAATCGCTGGCAATAGAGCAAATTCAAGCAATTTCTCTATCTGCAGATATATCTTATTCCCAATATTTGTAAAATCTCCCATTTCCATCTAATTCGATGCTTGTAGCATCTGCAACATCACCGAGTGTAAAAACCTCTCCATTTCCATTAACTTCTCCATCTCTACAAATTTCAACTGTCCACTTGCTTTAATCTCTATATTTATATCTACATCCACATTCCCAACGACTCCTCGTTCATCTCAAAGTTCAATTGTTCAACTTCTCTCTTTATCAGCAAACGTAGTTCTCTGTATCTGTCAAATTCTCAATTCTCAGCAATATGTCATATTGAGCACCTTTGCAGCGAGTAGCACTCAGTACAACTTTCGTTTTTCCGTATTCTTCCAATTCTGAAAAGCTGGCTCTCCATAACTAGCGAAATGAGAATTTCAAAGAATTGATCAACTTCTTCCATTTTCTATATCTGCAGATATTTCTCTTTCACCATGTTTGTATATTCTCCGATTTTGATTAAATCTGCTCTGTTCGCAGCATCTGCTCGTTCACTGAATGTACATGTTTCTACATTTCAATCAATTTCTCCAAGCAGAATAATATCTGCTAGCGTTCTGCATTAATATCCCCATATCCAACAATCAACACACTTCCACATGTTCGTTCTTCAACTAGACCTTTCAATTTCCCACGTTCTAATTTGTCAACAAATCCAGTTCTGTGTATCCAGCAAATACTGTTTCTTGCAATTAATCAAATTCTGAACATTTCCAGCTTCTCTGCATTTGACCTCAACTTCAATTACCTTGGATCCTGCATTTTAAGTAAACATGGCTCTCTCCATCTAAAGCAAATTATCACTTTCCAGCGATTGATAAAATTCTAGCATTTTCTCTATCTGCAGTTGTTTCTCGTTGCCCATATTTATAAAAACTCCCATTTTCATGAAACTTGTTGCTTTTAGCATCAGCTCCTTCTCCGAATGTACAGGCTTCTCCATTTCCATCAACCACACTATCTCTATTAATTTCTAATGTCTATCTGCATAAATGTCTCTATTTCTAACAATCTACTTATTTCCAGCAACTCTTCATTCACCTGAAACTACAATGTCCCCATTTCTCCCTTTATCAGCAAATCTAGTTCTGTAATTCTATGAAATGCTCAATTTCCAGCAATTTGTTAGATTTAGCACTTTTGTAGGTTCTCCGCATTCACTGGAAGTGCAAGTCCTCCATATCTGGAAATAGCAGGAGAACTGGTACTCTCTATCTATCAAATTGTCACTTGCTGGCATTCGAGCAAAATCAAGCAATTTCTCGAACTGCAGATATATCTTATTCCCAATATTAGTAAAATCTCCCATTTCCATCTAATTCGCTGCTTGTAGCATCTGCAACATCACCGAGTGTAAAAACCTCTCCATTTCCATTAACTTCTCCATCTCTACAAATTCAACTGTCCACTTGCTTTAATCTCTATATTTATATCTACATCCACATTCCCAACGACTCCTCATTCATCTCAATGTTAAATTGTTCAACTTCCCTCTTTATCAGCAAACGTAGTTCTCTGTATCTGTCAAATTCTCAATTCTCAGCAATATGTCATATTGAGCACCTTTGCAGCGAGTAGCATTCAGTACAACTTTCGTTTTTCCGTATTCTTCCAATTCTGAAAAGCTGGCTCTATGTAACTAGCGAAATGAAAATTTCAAAGAATTGATCACTTCTTCCATTTTCTATATCTGCAGATATTTCTCTTTTGCCATGTTTGTATATTCTCCGATTTTGATTAAATCTGCTCTGTTCGCAGCATCTGCTCGTTCACTGACTGTACATGTTTCTACAATACAATCAATTTCTCCAAGCAGAATAATATCTGCTAGCCTTCTGCATTAATATCCCCATATCCAACAATCAACACACTTCCACATCTTCGTTGTTCAACTAGACCTTCATTTTCCCACGTTCTACCTTTGTCAACAAATCCTGTTCTGTGTATCCAGCAAATACTGTTTCTTGCAATTAATCAAATTCTGAACATTTCCAGCTTCTCTGCATTTGACCTCAACTTCAATTTCCCTTGATCCTGCAATTTTAGTAATCATGGCTCTCTCCATCTATAGCAAATTATCATTTCTAGCGATTGATAAAATTCTAGCATTTTCTCTATCTGCAGTTGTTTCTCGTTGCCCATATTTATAAAGCTCCCATTTTCATGAAACTTGTTGCGTTTAGCATCAGCTCCTTCTCCGAATGTAAAGGCTTCTCCATTTCCATCAACCACACCATCTCTATTAATTTCTAATGTCTATCTGCATAAATGTCTCTATTTCTAACAATCTACTTATTTCCAGCAACTCTTCATTCACCTGAAACTACAATGTCCCCATTTCTCCCTTTATCAGCAAATCTAGTTCTGTAATTCTATGAAATGCTCAATTTCCAGCAATGTGTTAGATTTAGCACTTTTGTAGGTTCTCCGCATTCACTGGAAGTGCAAGTCCTCCATATCTGGAAATATCAGGAGAACTGGTACTCTCTATCTATCAAATTGTCAATTGCTGGCACTAGAGCATAATCAAGCAATTTCTCGATCTGCAGATATATCTTATTCCCAATATTAGTAAAATCTCCAATTTCCATCTAATTCGCTGCTTGTAGCATCTGCAACATCACCGAGTGTAAAAACCTCTCCATTTCCATTAACTTCTCCATCTCTACAAATTCAACTGTCCACTTGCTTTAATCTCTATATTTATATCTACATCCACATTCCCAACGACTCCTCATTCATCTCAATGTTAAATTGTTCAACTTCTCTCCTTATCAGCAAACGTAGTTCTCTGTATCTGTCAAATTCTCAGTTCTCAGCAATATGTCATATTGAGCAACTTTGCAGCGAGTAGCATTCAGTACAACTTTCGTTTTTCCGTATTCTTCCAATTCTGAAAAGCTGGCTCTCTGTAACTAGCGAAATGAAAATTTCAAAGAATTGATCACTTCTTCTATTTTCTATATCTGCAGATATTTCTCTTTCGCCATGTTTGTATATTCTCCGATTTTGATTAAATCTGCTCTGTTCGCATCATCTGCTCGTTCACTGAATGTACATGTTTCTACAATACAATCAATTTCTCCAAGCAGAATAATATCTGCTAGCGTTCTGCATTAATATCCCCATATCCAACAATCAACACACTTCCACATTTTCGTTGTTCAACTAGACCTTCATTTTCCCACGTTCTACCTTTGTCAACAAATCCTGTTCTGTGTATCCAGCAAATACTGTTTCTTGCAATTAATCAAATTCTGAACATTTCCAGCTTCTCTGCATTTGACCTCAACTTCAATTTCCCTTGATCCTGCAATTTTAGTAATCATGGCTCTCTCCATCTATAGCAAATTATCATTTCTAGCGATTGATAAAATTCTAGCATTTTCTCTATCTGCAGTTGTTTCTCGTTGCCCATATTTATAAAGCTCCCATTTTCATGAAACTTGTTGCGTTTAGCATCAGCTCCTTCTCCGAATGTAAAGGCTTCTCCATTTCCATCAACCACACCATCTCTATTAATTTCTAATGTCTATCTGCATAAATGTCTCTATTTCTAACAATCTACTTATTTCCAGCAACTCTTCATTCACCTGAAACTACAATGTCCCCATTTCTCCCTTTATCAGCAAATCTAGTTCTGTAATTCTATGAAATGCTCAATTTCCAGCAATGTGTTAGATTTAGCACTTTTGTAGGTTCTCCGCATTCACTGGAAGTGCAAGTCCTCCATATCTGGAAATATCAGGAGAACTGGTACTCTCTATCTATCAAATTGTCAATTGCTGGCACTAGAGCATAATCAAGCAATTTCTCGATCTGCAGATATATCTTATTCCCAATATTAGTAAAATCTCCAATTTCCATCTAATTCGCTGCTTGTAGCATGTGCAACATCACCGAGTGTAAAAACCTCTCCATTTCCATTAACTTCTCCATCTCTACAAATTCAACTGTCCACTTGCTTTAATCTCTATATTTATATCTACATCCACATTCCCAACGACTCCTCATTCATCTCAATGTTAAAAAGTTCAACTTCTCTCCTTATCAGCAAACGTAGTTCTCTGTATCTGTCAAATTCTCAGTTCTCAGCAATATGTCATATTGAGCAACTTTGCAGCGAGTAGCATTCAGTACAACTTTCGTTTTTCCGTATTCTTCCAATTCTGAAAAGCTGGCTCTCTGTAACTAGCGAAATGAAAATTTCAAAGAATTGATCACTTCTTCTATTTTCTATATCTGCAGATATTTCTCTTTCGCCATGTTTGTATATTCTCCGATTTTGATTAAATCTGCTCTGTTCGCATCATCTGCTCGTTCACTAACTGTACATGTTTCTACAATGCAATCAATTTCTCCAAGCAGAATAATATCTGCTAGCGTTCTGCATTAATATCCCCATATCCAACAATCAACACACTTCCACATGTTCGCTGTTCAACTAGACCTTCAATTTCCCACTTTCTACGTTTGTCAACAAATCCAGTTCTCTGTGTCCAGGAAATACGGTTTCTTGCAATTAATCGAATTCGGAACATTTCCAGCTTCTCTGCTTTTGACCTCAACTTCAATTTCCTTGGATCCTGCAATTTAAGTAAACATGGCTCTCTCCATCTATAGCAAATTATCACTTTCTAGCGATTGATAAACTTCTAGCATTTTCTCTATCTGCAGTTGTTTCTCGCTGCCCATATTTATAGAACTCCCATGTTCATGAAACTCGTTGCATTTAGCATCAGCTCCTTCTCCGAATGCACAGGCTTCTCCATTTCCATCAACCACACTATCCCTATTAATTTCTAATGTCTATCTGCATAAATGTCTCTATTTCTAACAATCTACTTATTTCCAGCAACTCTTCATTCACCTGAAACTACAGTGTCCTCATATCTCCCTTTATCAGCAAATCTAGTTCTGTAATTCTAGACAAATGCTCAATTTCCAGCAATTTGTTAGATTTAGCACTTTTGTAGGTTCTCCGCATTCACTGGAAGTTCAAGTCCTCCATATCTGGAAATAGCAGGAGAACTGGTGCTCTCTATCTATCAAATTCTCAATTGCTGGCAATAGAGCAAATTCGAGCAATTCCTCTATCTGCAGATATATCTTATTCCCAATATTTGTAAAATCTCCCATTTCCATCTAATTCGCTGCTTGTAGCATCTGCAACATCAGCGAGTGTAAAAACCTCTCCATTTCCATTAACTTCTCCAGCTCTACAAATTTCAACTGTTAACTTGCTTTAATCTCTATATTTATATCTGCATCCACATTCCCAACGACTCCTCATTCATCTCAAAGTTAAATTGTTCAACTTCTCTCTTTATCAGCAAACGTAGTTGTCTGTATCTGTCAAATTCTCAATTCTCAGCAATATGTCATATTGAGCACCTTTGCAGTGAGTAGCAATCAGTATTCGTTTTTCCGTATTCTTCCAATTCTGAAAAGCTGGCTCTCTGTAACTAGTGAAATGAGAATTTCAAACAATTGATCAACTTCTTCCATTTTCTGTATCTGCAGATATTTCTCTTTCACCATGTTTGTATATTCTCGGATTTTGATTAAATCTGCTCTGTTCGCAGCATCTGCTCGTTCACTGAATTTACATGTTTCTACATTTCAAGCAACTTCTCCACGCAGAATAATATCTGCTAGCGTACTGCATTAATATCCCCATATCAAACAATCAACACAATTCCACATGTTCGTTGTTCTACTAGACCTTCAATTTCCCACTTTCTACTTTTGTCAAGAATTCCTGTTCTATGTATCCAGGAAATACTGTTTCTTGCAATTAATCAAATTCTGAACATTTCCAGCTTCTCTGCATTTGACCTCAACTTCAATTTCCTTGGATCCTGCAATTTAAGTAAACATGGCTCTCTCCATCTAAAGCAAATTATCACTTTCCAGCGATTGATAAAATTCTAGCATTTTCTCTATCTGCAGTTGTTTCTCGTTGCCCATATTTATAAAAACTCCCATTTTCATGAAACTTGTTGCTTTTAGCATCAGCTCCTTCTCCGAATGTACAGGCTTCTCCATTTCCATCAACCACACTATCCCTATTAATTTCTAATGTCTATCTGCATAAATGTCTCTATTTCTAACAATCTACTCATTTCCAGCAACTCTTCATTGACCTGAAACTACAATGTCCCCATTTCTCCCTTTAACAGCAAATCTAGTTCTGTAATTCTATGAAATGCTCAATTTCCAGCAATTTGTTAGATTTAGCACTTTTGTAGGTTCTCCGCATTCACTGGAAGTTCAAGTCCTCCATATCTGGAAATACCAGGAGAACTGGTACTCTCTATCTATCAAATTCTCAATTGCTGGCAATAGAGCAAATTCGAGCAATTCCTCTATCTGCAGATATATCTTATTCCCAATATTTGTCAAATCTCCCATTTCCATCTAATTCGCTGCTTGTAGCATCTGCAACATCAGCGAGTGTAAAAACCTCTCCATTTCCATTAACTTCTCCAGCTCTACAAATTTCAACTGTCCACTTGCTTTAATCTCTATATTTATATCTACATCCACATTCCCAACGACTCCTCATTCATCTCAAAGTTCAATTGTTCAACTTCTTTCTTTATCAGCAAACGTAGTTCTCTGTATCTGTCAAATTCTCAATTCTCAGCAATATGTCATATTGAGCACCTTTGCAGCGAGTAGCAATCAGTATTCGTTTTTCCGTATTCTTCCAATTCTGAAAAGCTGGCTCTCTGTAACTAGCGAAATGAGAATTTCAAACAATTGATCAACTTCTTCCATTTTCTGTATCTGCAGATATTTCTCTTTCACCATGTTTGTATATTCTCGGATTTTGATTAAATCTGCTCTGTTCGCAGCATCTGCTCGTTCACTGAATGTACATGTTTCCACATTTCAATCAACTTCTCCACGCAGAATAATATCTGCTAGCGTTCTGCATTAATATCCCCATATCCAACAATCAACACACTTCCACATGTTCGTTGTTCAACTAGACTTTCAATTTCCCACTTTCTACGTTTGTCAACAAATCCAGTTCTCTTTGTCCAGGAAATACGGTTTCTTGCAATTAATCGAATTCGGAACATTTCCAGCTTCTCTGCATTTGACCTCAACTTCAATTTCCCTTGATCCTGCAATTTAAGTAAACATGGTACTCTGTATCTACAGAAAAATAGCACTTTCTAGCGTTTGATAAAATTCTAGCACTTTCTCTATCTGCAGTTATTTCTCGTTGCCCATATGTATAAAAACTCCCATTTTCATGAAACACGTTGCATTTAGCATCAGCTCCTTCTCCCAATGTACAGGCTTCTCCATTTCCATCAACCACACTATCTCTTTTAATTTCTAATGTCTATCTGCATAAAAGTCTCTATTTCTAACAATCTACTTATTTCCAGCAACTCTTCATTCACCTGAAACTACAATGTCCCCATTTCTCCCTTTATCAGCAAATCTAGTTCTGTAAATCTATGAAATGCACAATTTCCAGCAATTTGTTAGATTTAGCACTTTTGTAGGTTCTCCGCATTCACTGGAAGTTCAAGTCCTCCATATGTGGAAATACCAGGAGAACTGGTACTCTCTATCTATCAAATTCTCAATGGCTGGCAATAGAGCAAATTCAAGCAATTTCTCTATCTGCAGATATATCTTATTCCCAATATTTGTAAAATCTCCCACTTCCATCTAATTCGCTGCTTGTAGCATCTGCAACATCACCGAGTGTAAAAACCTCTCCATTTCCATTAACTTCTCCAACTCTACAAATTCAACTGTCCACTTGCTTTAGTCTCTATATTCATATCTACATTCACATTCCCAACGACTCCTCATTCATCTCAAAGTTAAATTTTTCAACTTCTCTCTTTATCAGACAAACGTAGTTCTCTGTATCTGTCAAATTCTCAATTGTAAGCAAAATGTCATATTGAGCACCTTTGCAGCGAGTAGCATTCAGTATTCGTTTTTCCGTATTCTTCCAATTCTGAAAAGCTGGCTCTCTGTAACTAGCAAAATGAGAATTTCAAACAATTGATCAACTTCTTCCCTTTTCTATATCTTCAGATATTTCTCTTTCGCCATGTTTGTATATTCTCCGATTTTGATTAGATCTGCTCTGTTTTCATCATCTGCTCGTTCACTGACTGTACATGTTTCTACATTTGAATCAATTTCTCCTAGCAGAATAATATTTGCTAGCGTTCTGCATTAATATCCCCATACCCAACAATCAACACACTTCCACATGTTCGTTGTTCAACTAGACCTCCAATTTCCAACTTTCTACCATTGTCAACAAATCCAGTTCTGTGTATCCAGCAAATACTGTTTCTTGCAATTAATCAAATTCTGAACATTTCCAGCTTCTCTTCATTTGACCTCAACTTCAATTTGCTTGGATCCTGCAATTTAAGTAAACATGGCTCTCTCCATCTATAGCAAATTATCACTTTCTAGCGATTGATAAAATTCTAGCATTTTCTCTATCTGCAGTTGTTTCTCGTTGCCCATATTTATAAAACTCCCATTTTCATGAAACTTGTTGCTTTTAGCATCAGCTCATTCTCCGAATTTACAGGCTTCTCCATTTCCATCAACCACACTATCTTTATTAATTTCTAATGTCTATCTGCATAATTGTCTCTATTTCCAACAATCTACTTATTTCAAGCAACTCTTCATTCACCTGGAACTACAATGTCCCCATTTCTCCCTTTATCAACAAATCTAGTTCTGTAAATCTATGAAATGCTCAATTTCCAGCAATTTGTTAGATTTATCACTTTTGTAGGTTCTCCGCATTCACTGGAAGTTCAAGTCCTCCATATCTGGAAATAGCAGGAGTTCTGGTACTCTCTATCTATCAAATTGTCAATCGCTGGCAATAGAGCAAATTCGAGCAATTCCTCTATCTGCAGATATATCTTATTCCCAATATTTGTAAAATCTCCCATTTCCATCTAATTCGCTGCTTGTAGCATCTGCAACATCAGCGAGTGTAAAAACCTCTCCATTTCCATTAACTTCTCCATCTCTACAAATTTCAACTGTCCACTTGCTTTAATCTCTATATTTATATCTACATCAACATTCCCAACGACTCCTCTTTCATCTCAAAGTTCAATTGTTCAACTTCTCTCTTTATCAGCAAACGTAGTTCTCTGTATCTGTCAAATTCTCAATTCTCAGCACTATGTCATATTGAGCACCTTTGCGGCGAATAGAATTCAGTATTCGTTTTTCCGTATTCTTCCAATTCTGAAAAGCTGGCTCTCTGTAACTAGCGAAATGAGAATTTCAAAGAATTGATCAACTTCTTCCATTTTCTGTATCTGCAGATATTTCTCTTTCACCATGTTTGTATATTCTCGGATTTTCATTAAATCTGCTCTGTTCGCAGCATCTGCTCGTTCACTGAATGTACATGTTTCTACATTTCAATCAACTTCTCCACGCAGAATAATATCTGCTAGCGTTCTGCATTAATATCCCCATATCCAACAATCAACACACTTCCACATGTTCGTTGTTCAACTAGACCTTCAATTTCCCACTTTCTACGTTTGTCAACAAATCCAGTTCTCTGTATCCAGGAAATACATTTCTTGCAATTAATCGAATTCTGAACATTTCCAGCTTCTCTGCATTTGACCTCAACTTCAATTTGCTTGGATCCTGCAATTTAAGTAAACATGGCTCTCTCCATCTATAGGAAATTATCACTTTCTAGCGATTGATAAAATTCTAGCATTTTCTCTATCTGCAGTTGTTTCTCGTTGCCCATATTTATAAAAACTCCCATTTTCATGAAACTTGTTGCTTTTAGAATCAGCTCCTTCTCCGAATGTACAGGGTTCTCCATTTCCATCAACCACACTATCTCTATTAATTTCTAATGTCTATCTGCATACATGTCTCTATTTCTAACAATCTACTTATTTCAAGCAACTCTTCATTCACCTGAAACTACAATGTCCCCATTTCTCCCTTTATCAGCAAATCTAGTTCTGTAATTCTATGAAATGCTCAATTTCCAGCAATTTGTTAGATTTAGCACTTCTGTAGGTTCTCCGCATTCACTGGAAGTTCAAGTGCTCCATATCTGGAAATAGCAGGAGAACTGGTACTCTCTATCTATCAAATTGTCAATTGCTGGCAATAGAGCAAATTCGAGCAATTCCTCTATCTGCAGATATATCTTATTCCCAATATTTGTAAAATCTCCCATTTCCATCTAATTCGCTGCTTGTAGCATCTGCAACATCAGCGAGTGTAAAAACCTCTCCATTTCCATTAACTTCTCCATCTCTACAAATTTCAACTGTCCACTTGCTTTAATCTCTATATTTATATCTACATCCACATTCCCAACGACTCCTCTTTCATCTCAAAGTTCAATTGTTCAACTTCTCTCTTTATCAGCAAACGTAGTTCTCTGTATCTGTCAAATTCTCAATTCTCAGCAATATGTCATATTGAGCACCTTTGCAGCGAATAGAATTCAGTATTCGTTTTTCCGTATTCTTCCAATTCTGAAAAGCTGGCTCTCTGTGACTAGCGAAATGGGAATTTCAAAGAATTGATCACTTCTTCCATTTTCTATATCTGCAGATATTTCTCTTTCGCCATGTTTGTATATTCTCCGATTTTGATTAAATCTGCTCTGTTCGCATCATCTGATCGTTCACTGACTGTACATGTTTCTACATTTCAATCAATTTCTCCAAGTAGAATAATATTTGCTAGCGTACTGCATTAATATCCCCATATCCAACAATCAACACAGTTCCACATGTTCGTTGTTCAACTAGACCTTCAGTTTCCAACTTTCTACCTTTGTCAACAAATCCACTTCTCAGAATCCAGGAAATACTGTTTCTTGCAATTAATCAAATTCTGAACATTTCCAGCTTCTCTGCATTTGACCTCAACTTCAATTTCCCTTGATCCTGCAATTTAAGTAAACATGGCACTCTCCATCTATAGCAAATTATCACTTTCTAGCGATTGATAAAATTGTAGTATTTTCTCTATCTGCAGTTGTTTCTCGTTGCCCATTTTTACAAAAACTCCCATTTTCATGAAACTTGTTGCTTTTAGCATCAGCTCATTCTCCGTATGTACAGGCTTCTCCATTTCCATCAACCACACTATCTCTATTAATTTCTAATGTCGATCTGCATAAATGTCTCTATTTCTAACAATCTACTTATTTCCAGCAACGCTTCATTCACCTGAAACTACAATGTCCCCATTTCTCCCTTCATCAGCAAATCTAGTTCTGTAATTCTAGGAGATGCTCAATTTCCAGCAATTTGTTAGATTTAGTACTTCTGTAGGTTCTCCGCAGTCACTGGAAGTTCAAGTCCTCCATATCTGGAAATAGCAGGAGAACTGGTACTCTCTATCTAACAAATTCTCAATGGCTGGCAATAGAGCAAATTCAAGCAATTTCTCTATCTGCAGATATCTCTTATTCCCAATATTTGTAAAATCTCCCATTTCCATCTAATTCGCTGCTTGTAGCATCTGCAACATCACCGAGTGTAAAAACCTCTCCATTTCCATTAACTTCTCCATCTCTACAAATTTCAACTGTCCACTTGCTTTAATCTCTATATTTATAACTACATCCACATTCCCAACGACTCCTCATTCATCTCAAAGTTTACTTTTTCAACTTCTCTCTTTATCAGCAAACGCAGTTCTCTGTAGCTGTCAAATTCTCAATTCTCAGCAATATGTCATATTGAGCACCTTTGCAGCGAGTAGCATTCAGTATTCGTTTTTCCGTATTCTTCCAATTCTGAAAAGCTGGCTCTCTGTAACTAGCGAAATGAGAATTTCAAAGAATTGATCACTTCTTCCATTTTCTATATCTGCAGATATTTCTCTTTCGCCATGTTTGTATATTCTCCGATTTTGATTAAATCTGCTCTGTTCGCATCATCTGCTCATTCACTGACTGTACATGTTTCTACAATACAATCAACTTCTCCAAGCAGAATAATATCTGCTAGCGTTCTGCATTAATATCCCCATATCCAACAATCAACACACTTCCACATGTTTGTTGTTCAACTGGACCTTCAATTTCCCACTTTCTACCTATGTCAACAAATCCAGTTCTGTGTATCCAGGAAATACTGTTTCTTGCAATTAATCAAATTCTGACCATTTCCAGCTTCTCTGCATTTGACCTCAACTTCAATTTCCTTGGATCCTGCAATTTAAGTAAACATGGCTCTCTCCATCTATAGCAAATTATCACTTTCTAGCGATTGGTAAAATTCTGGCATTTTCTCTATCTGCAGTTGTTTCTCGTTGCCCATATTTATAAAAACTCCCATTTTCATGAAACTTGTTGCTTTTAGGATCAGCTCCTTCTCCGAATGTAAAGGCTTCTCCACTTCCATCAACCACACTATCTCTATTAATTTCAAATGTCCATCTGCATAAATGTCTCTATTTCTAACAATCTACTTATTTCCAGCAACTCTTCATTCACCTGAAACTACAATGTCCCCATTTCTCCCTTTATCAGCAAATCTAGTTCTGTAATTCTATGAAATGCTCAATTTCCAGCAATTTGTTAGATTTATCACTTTTGTAGGTTCTCCGCATTCACTGGAAGTTCAAGTCCTCCGTATCTGGAAATAGCAGGAGAACTGGTACTCTCTATCTATCAAATTGTCAATTGCTGGCAATAGAGCAAATTCGAGCAATTCCTCTATCTGCAGTTATATCTTATTCCCAATATTTGTAAAATCTCCCATTTCCATCTAATTCGCTGCTTGTAGCATCTACAACATCAGCGAGTGTAAAAACATCTCCATTTCCATTAACTTCGCCATCTCTACAAATTTCAACTGTCCACTTGCTTTAATCTCTATATTTATATCTACATCCACATTCCCAACGACTCCTCATTCATCTCAAAGTTCAATTGTTCAACTTCTCTCTTTATCAGCAAACGTAGATCTCTGTATCTGTCAAATTCTCAATTCTCAGCAATATGTCATATTGAGCACCTTTGCAGCGAGTAGCATTCATTATTCGATTTTCCGTATTCTTCCAATTCTGAAAAGCTGGCTCTCTGTAACTAGCGAAATGAGAATTTCAATCAATTGATCAACTTCTTCCATTTTCTATATCTGCAGATATTTCTCTTTCACCATGTTTGTATATTCTCCGATTTTGATTAAATCTGCTCTGTTCGCAGCATCTGCTCGTTCACTGACTGTACATGTTTCTACATTTCAATCAACTTCTCCAAGCAGAATAATATCTGCTAGCGTTCTGCATTAATATCCCCATATCCAACAATCAACACACTTCCACATGTTCGTTCTTCAACTAGACCATCAATTTCCAACTTTCTACCTTTGTCAACAAATCTAGTTCTCTGTATCCAGGAAATACTGTTTCTTGCAATTAATCAAATTCGGAACATTTCCAGCTTTTCTGCAATTGACCTCAACTTCATTATCCCTTGATCCTGCAATTTAAGTGAACATGGCTCTCACTATCTATAGCCAAATATCACTTTCTAGCGATTGATAGAATTCTAGCATTTTCTCTATCTGCAGTTATTTCTCGTTGCCCATATTTATAAAAACTCCCATTTTCATGAAACTCGTTGCATTTAGCATCAGCTCCTTCTCCGAATGTACAGGCTTCTCCATTTCCATCAACCACACTATCTCTATTAATTTCTAATGTCTATCTGCATAAATGTCTCTATTTCTAACAATCTACTTATTTCCAGCAACTCTTCATTCGCCTGAAACTACAATGTCCCCATTTCTCCCTTAATCAGCAAATCTAGTTCTGTAATTCTATGAAATGCTCAATTTCCAGCAATTTGTTAGATTTAGCACTTTTGTAGGTTCTCCGCATTCACTGGAAGTTCAAGTCCTCCATATCTGGAAATAGCAAAAGAACTGGTACTCTCTATCTATCAAATTCTCAATTGTTGGCAATAGATCAAATTCAAGCAATGTCTCTATCTGCAGATATATCTTATTTCCAATATTTGTAAAATCTCCCATTTCCATCTAATTCGCTGCTTGTAGCATCTGCAACATCAGCGAGTGTAAAAACCTCTCCATTTCCATTAACTTCTCCATCTCTACAAATTTCAACTGTCCACATGCTTTAATCTCTATATTTATATCTACATCCACATTCCCAACGACTCCTCATTCATCTCAAAGTTAAATTTTTCAACTTCTCTCTTTATCAGCAAACGTAGTTCTCTGTATCTGTCAAATTCTCAATTCTCAGCAATATGTCATATTGAGCACCTTTGCAGCGAGTAGCATTCAGTATGCGTTTTTCCGTATTCTTCCAATTCTGAAAAGCTGGCTCTCTGTAACTAGCAAAATGAGAATTTCAATCAATTGATCAACTTCTTCCATTTTCTATATCTGCAGATATTTCTCTTTCACCATGTTTGTATATTCTCCGATTTTGATTAAATCTGCTCTGTTCGCAGCATCTGCTCGTTCACAAACTGTACATGTTTCTACATTTCAATCAACTTCTCCAAGCAGAATAATATCTGCAACGTTCTGCATTAATATCCCCATATCCAACATTGAACATACTTCCACATGTTCGTTGTTCAACTAGTCCTTCAATTTCCAACTTTCTATCTTTGTCAACAAATCTAGTTCTCTGTATCCAGGAAATACTGTTTCTTGCAATTAATCAAATTTTGAACATTTCCAGCTTTTCTGCAATTGACCTCAACTTCAATTTCCCTTGATCCTGCAATTTAAGTGAACATGGCTCTCACTATCTATAGCCAAATATCACTTTCTAGCGATTGATAGAATTCTAGCATTTTCTCTATCTGCAGTTATTTCTCGTTGCCCATATTTATAAAAACTCCCATTTTCATGAAACTCGTTGCATTTAGCATCAGCTCCTTCTCCGAATGTACAGGCTTCTCCATTTCCATCAACCACACTATCTCTATTAATTTCTAATGTCTATCTGCATAAATGTCTCTATTTCTAACAATCTACTTATTTCCAGCAACTCTTCATTCGCCTGAAACTACAATGTCCCCATTTCTCCCTTTATCAGCAAATCTAGTTCTGTAATTCTATGAAATGCTCAATTTCCAGCAATTTGTTAGATTTAGCACTTTTGTAGGTTCTCCGCATTCACTGGAAGTTCAAGTCCTCCATATCTGGAAATAGCAAAAGAACTGGTACTCTCTATCTATCAAATTCTCAATTGTTGGCAATAGATCAAATTCAAGCAATGTCTCTATCTGCAGATATATCTTATTTCCAATATTTGTAAAATCTCCCATTTCCATCTAATTCGCTGCTTGTAGCATCTGCAACATCAGCGAGTGTAAAAACCTCTCCATTTCCATTAACTTCTCCATCTCTACAAATTTCAACTGTCCACATGCTTTAATCTCTATATTTATATCTACATCCACATTCCCAACGACTCCTCATTCATCTCAAAGTTAAATTTTTCAACTTCTCTCTTTATCAGCAAACGTAGTTCTCTGTATCTGTCAAATTCTCAATTCTCAGCAATATGTCATATTGAGCACCTTTGCAGCGAGTAGCATTCAGTATGCGTTTTTCCGTATTCTTCCAATTCTGAAAAGCTGGCTCTCTGTAACTAGCGAAATGAGAATTTCAATCAATTGATCACTTCTTCCATATTATATATCTGCAGATATTTCTCTTTCGCCATGTTTGTATATTCTCCGATTTTGATTAAATCTGCTCTGTTCGCATCATCTGCTCGTTCACTGACTGTAAATGTTTCTACAATACAATCAACTTCTCCAAGCAGAATAATATCTGCTAGCGTTCTGCATTAATATCCCCATATCCAACAATCAACACACTTCCACATGTTTGTTGTTCAACTGGACCTTCAATTTCCCACTTTCTACCTATGTCAACAAATCCAGTTCTGTGTATCCAGGAAATACTGTTTCTTGCAATTAATCAAATTCTGAACATTTCCAGCTTCTCTGCATTTGACCTCAACTTCAATTTCCTTGGATCCTGCAATTTAAGTAAACATGGCTCTCTCCATCTATAGCAAATTATCACTTTCTAGCGATTGATAAAATTGTAGCATTTTCTCTATCTGCAGTTGTTTCTCGTTGCCCATATTTATAAAAACTCCCATTTTCATGAAACTTGTTGCTTTTAGGATCAGCTCCTTCTCCGAATGTACAGGCTTCTCCATTTCCATCAACCACACTATCTCTATTAATTTCTAATGTCTATCTGCATAAAAGTCTCTATTTCTAACAATCTACTTATTTCCAGCAACTCTTCATTCACCTGAAACTACAATGTCCCCATTTCTCCCTTTATCAGCAAATCTAGTTCTGTAATTCTATGAAATGCTCAATTTCCAGCAATTTGTTAGATTTAGCACTTTTGTAGGTTCTCCGCATTCACTGGAAGTTCAAGTCCTCCATATCTGGAAATAGCAAAAGAACTGGTACTCTCTATCTATCAAATTCTCAATTGTTGGCAATAGATCAAATTCAAGCAATGTCTCTATCTGCAGATATATCTTATTTCCAATATTTGTAAAATCTCCCATTTCCATCTAATTCGCTGCTTGTAGCATCTGCAACATCAGCGAGTGTAAAAACCTCTCCATTTCCATTAACTTCTCCATCTCTACAAATTTCAACTGTCCACATGCTTTAATCTCTATATTTATATCTACATCCACATTCCCAACGACTCCTCATTCATCTCAAAGTTAAATTTTTCAACTTCTCTCTTTATCAGCAAACGTAGTTCTCTGTATCTGTCAAATTCTCAATTCTCAGCAATATGTCATATTGAGCACCTTTGCAGCGAGTAGCATTCAGTATGCGTTTTTCCGTATTCTTCCAATTCTGAAAAGCTGGCTCTCTGTAACTAGCGAAATGAGAATTTCAATCAATTGATCACTTCTTCCATATTATATATCTGCAGATATTTCTCTTTCGCCATGTTTGTATATTCTCCGATTTTGATTAAATCTGCTCTGTTCGCATCATCTGCTCGTTCACTGACTGTAAATGTTTCTACAATACAATCAACTTCTCCAAGCAGAATAATATCTGCTAGCGTTCTGCATTAATATCCCCATATCCAACAATCAACACACTTCCACATGTTTGTTGTTCAACTGGACCTTCAATTTCCCACTTTCTACCTATGTCAACAAATCCAGTTCTGTGTATCCAGGAAATACTGTTTCTTGCAATTAATCAAATTCTGAACATTTCCAGCTTCTCTGCATTTGACCTCAACTTCAATTTCCTTGGATCCTGCAATTTAAGTAAACATGGCTCTCTCCATCTATAGCAAATTATCACTTTCTAGCGATTGATAAAATTCTAGCATTTTCTCTATCTGCAGTTGTTTCTCGTTGCCCATATTTATAAATCTCCCATTTTCATGAAACTTGTTGCTTTTAGGATCAGCTCCTTCTCCGAATGTACAGGCTTCTCCATTTCCATCAACCACACTATCTCTATTAATTTCTAATGTCTATCTGCATAAAAGTCTCTATTTCTAACAATCTACTTATTTCCAGCAACTCTTCATTCACCTGAAACTACAATGTCCCCATTTCTCCCTTTATCAGCAAATCTAGTTCTGTAATTCTAGGAGATCCTCAATTTCCAGCAATTTGTTAGATTTAGCACTTTTGTAGGCTCTCCGCATTCACTGGAAGTTCAAGTCCTCCATATCTGGAAATAGCAAAAGAACTGGTACTCTCTATCTATCAAATTCTCAATTGTTGGCAATAGATCAAATTCAAGCAATGTCTCTATCTGCAGATATATCTTATTTCCAATATTTGTAAAATCTCCCATTTCCATCTAATTCGCTGCTTGTAGCATCTGCAACATCAGCGAGTGTAAAAACCTCTCCATTTCCATTAACTTCTCCATCTCTACAAATTTCAACTGTCCACATGCTTTAATCTCTATATTTATATCTACATCCACATTCCCAACGACTCCTCATTCATCTCAAAGTTAAATTTTTCAACTTCTCTCTTTATCAGCAAACGTAGTTCTCTGTATCTGTCAAATTCTCAATTCTCAGCAATATGTCATATTGAGCACCTTTGCAGCGAGTAGCATTCAGTATGCGTTTTTCCGTATTCTTCCAATTCTGAAAAGCTGGCTCTCTGTAACTAGCGAAATGAGAATTTCAATCAATTGATCACTTCTTCCATATTCTATATCTGCAGATATTTCTCTTTCGCCATGTTTGTATATTCTCCGATTTTGATTAAATCTGCTCTGTTCGCATCATCTGCTCGTTCACTGACTGTAAATGTTTCTACAATACAATCAACTTCTCCAAGCAGAATAATATCTGCTAGCGTTCTGCATTTATATCCCCATATCCACATGTTGGTTGTTCAACTAGACATTCAATTTTCAACTTTCTACCTTTGCCAACAAATCCACTTCTCTGTATCGAGGAAATACTGTTTCTTGCAATTAATCAAATTCTGAACATTTCCAGCTTCTCTGCATTTGACCTCAACTTCAATTTCCCTTGATCCTGCAATTTAAGTAAACATGGCTCTCTCCATCTATAGCAAATTATCACTTTCTAGCGATTGATAAAATTCTAGCATTTTCTCTATCTGCAGTTGTTTCTCGTTGCCCATATTTATAAAAACTCCCATTTTCATGAAACTTGTTGCTTTTAGCATCAGCTCCTTCTCCGAATGTACAGGATTCTCCAATTCCATCAAACACAATATCTCTATTAATTTCTAATGTCTATCTGCATAAATGTCTCCATTTGTAAGAATCTACTTATTTCCAGCAACTCATCATTCACCTGAAACTTACAATGTCCCCATTTCTCCCTTTATCAGCAAATCTACTTCTCTAATTCTAGGAGATGCTCAATTTCCAGCAATTTGTTAGATTTAGTACTTCTGTAGGTTCTCCGCATTCACTGGAAGTTCAAGTCCTCCATATCTGGAAATAACAGGAGAATTAGAACTCTCTATCTATCAAATTGTCAATCGCTGGCAATAGAGCAAATTCAAGCAATTTCTCTATCTGCAGATATATCTTATTTCCAATATTTGTAAAACCTCCCATTTCCATCTAATTCGCTGCTTGTAGCATCTGCAACATCAGCGAGTGTAAAAACCTCTCCATTTCCATTAACTTCTCCATCTCTACAAATTTCAACTGTCCACATGCTTTAATCTCTATATTTATATCTACATCCACATTCCCAACGACTCCTCATTCATCTCAAAGTTAAATTTTCAACTTCTCTCTTTATCAGCAAACGTAGTTCTCTGTATCTATCAAATTCTCAATTCTCAGCAATATGTCATATTGAGCACCTTTGCAGCGAGTAGCATTCACTACAACTTTCGTTTTTCCGCATTCTTCCAATTCTGAAAAGCTGGCTCTCTGTAACTAGCGAAATGAGAATTTCAAACAATTGATCCTTCTTCCATTTTCTATATCTGCAGATATTTCTCTTTCGCCATGTTTGTATATTCTCCAAACTTTGTTTAAATCTGCTCTGTTCACATCATCTGCTCATTCTCTGACTGTACATGTTTCTACAATACAATCAATTTCTCCAAGCAGAATAATATCTGCTAGCGTTCTGCATTAATATCCCCATATCCAACAATCAACACACTTCCACATGTTTGTTGTTCAACTGGACCTTCAATTTCCCACTTTCTACCTATGTCAACAAATCCAGTTCTGTGTATCCAGGAAATACTGTTTCTTGCAATTAATCAAATTCTGAACATTTCCAGCTTCTCTGCATTTGACCTCAACTTCAATTTCCTTGGATCCTGCAATTTAAGTAAACATGGCTCTCTCCATCTATAGCAAATTATCACTTTCTAGCGATTGATAAAATTCTAGCATTTTCTCTATCTGCAGTTGTTTCTCGTTGCCCATATTTATAAATCTCCCATTTTCATGAAACTTGTTGCTTTTAGGATCAGCTCCTTCTCCGAATGTACAGGCTTCTCCATTTCCATCAACCACACTATCTCTATTAATTTCTAATGTCTATCTGCATAAAAGTCTCTATTTCTAACAATCTACTTATTTCCAGCAACTCTTCATTCACCTGAAACTACAATGTCCCCATATCTCCCTTTATCAGCAAATCTAGTTCTGTAATTCTAGGAGATCCTCAATTTCCAGCAATTTGTTAGATTTAGCACTTTTGTAGGCTCTCCGCATTCACTGGAAGTTCAAGTCCTCCATATCTGGAAATAGCAGGAGAACTGGTACTCTCTATCTATCAAATTGTCAATTGCTGGCAATAGAGCAAATTCGAGCAATTCCTCTATCTGCAGATATATCTTATTCCCAATATTTGTAAAATCTCCCATTTCCATCTAATTCGCTGCTTGGAGCATCTGCAACATCAGCGAGTGTAAAAACATCTCCATTTCCATTAACTTCTCCATCTCTACAAATTTCAACTGTCCACTTGCTTTAATCTCTATATTTATATCTACATCCACATTCCCAACGACTCCTCATTCATCTCAAAGTTCAATTGTTCAACTTCTCTCTTTATCAGCAAACATAGATCTCTGTATCTGTCAAATTCTCAATTCTCAGCATTATGTCATATTGAGCACCTTTGCAGCGAGTAGCATTCAGTATTCGTTTTTCCGTATTCTTCCAATTCTGAAAAGCTGGCTCTCTGTAACTAGCGAAATGAGAATTTCAATCAATTGTTCAACTTCATCCATTTTCTATATCTGCAGATATTTCTCTTTCACCATGTTTGTATATTCTCCGATTTTGATTAAATCTGCTCTGTTCGCAGCATCTGCTCGTTCACTGACTGTACATGTTTCTACATTTCAATCATCTTCTCCAAGCAGAATAATATCTGCTAGCGTTCTGCATTAATATCCCCATATCCAACAATCAACACACTTCCACATGATCGTTGTTCAACTAGACCTTCAATTTCCAACTTTCTACCTTTGTCAACAAATCTAGTTCTCTGTATCCAGGAAATACTGTTTCTTGCAATTAATCAAATTCGGAACATTTCCAGCTTTTCTGCAATTGACCTCAACTTCATTTTCCCTTGATCCTGCAATTTAAGTGAACATGGCTCTCACTATCTATAGCCAAATATCACTTTCTAGCGATCGATAGAATTCTAGCATTTTCTCTATCTGCAGTTATTTCTCGTTGCCCATATTTATAAAAACTCCCATTTTCATGAAACTCGTTGCATTTAGCATCAGCTCCTTCTCCGAATGTACAGGCTTCTCCATTTCCATCAACCACACTATCTCTATTAATTTCTAATGTCTATCTGCATAAATGTCTCTATTTCTAACAATCTACTTATTTCCAGCAACTCATCATTCGCCTGAAACTACAATGTCCTCATTTCTCCCTTTATCAGCAAATCTAGTTCTGTAATTCTATGAAATGCTCAATTTCCAGCAATTTGTTAGATTTAGCACTTTTGTAGGTTCTCCGCATTCACTGGAAGTTCAAGTCCTCCATATCTGGAAATAGCAGGAGAACTGGTACTCTCTATCTATCAAATTCTCAATTGCTGGCACTAGAGCAAATTCAAGCAATATCTCTATCTGCAGATATATCTTATTCCCAATATTTGTAAAATCTCCCATTTCCATCTAATTCGCTGCTTGTAGCATCTGCAACATCAGCGAGTGTAAAAACCTCTCCATTTCCATTAACTTCTCCATCTCTACAAATTTCAACTGTCCACTTGCTTTAATCTCTATATTTATATCTACATCCACATTCCCAACGAGTCCTCATTCATCTCAAAGTTCAATTGTTCAACTTCTCTCTTTATCAGCAAACGTAGTTCTCTGTATCTGTCAAATTCTCAATTCTCAGCAATATGTCATATTGAGCACCTTTGCAGCGAGTAGCATTCAGTATTCGTTTTTCCGTATTCTTCCAATTCTGAAAAGCTGGCTCTCTGTAACTAGCGAAATGAGAATTTCAAACAATTGATCAACTTCTTCCATTTTCTATATCTGCAGATATTTCTCTTTCACCATGTTTGTATATTCTCCGATTTTGATTAAACCTGCTCTGTTCACAGCATCTGCTCGTTCACTGAATGTACATGTTTCTACATTTCAATCAACTTCTCCGAGCAGAATAATATCTGCTAGCGTTCTGCATTAATATCCCCATATCCACATGTTGGTTGTTCAACTAGACATTCAATTTTCAACTTTCTACCTTTGCCAACAAATCCACATCTCTGTATCGAGGAAATACTGTTTCTTGCAATTAATCAAATTCTGAACATTTCCAGCTTCTCTGCATTTGACCTCAACTTCAATTTCCCTTGATCCTGCAATTTAAGTAAACATGGCTCTCTCCATCTATAGCAAATTATCACTTTCTAGCGATTGATAAAATTCTAGCATTTTCTCTATCTGCAGTTGTTTCTCGTTGCCCATATTTATAAAAACTCCCATTTTCATGAAACTTGTTGCTTTTAGCATCAGCTCCTTCTCCGAATGTACAGGATTCTCCAATTCCATCAAACACAATATCTCTATTAATTTCTAATGTCTATCTGCATAAATGTCTCCATTTGTAAGAATCTACTTATTTCCAGCAACTCATCATTCACCTGAAACTTACAATGTCCCCATTTCTCCCTTTATCAGCAAATCTAGTTCTCTAATTCTAGGAGATGCTCAATTTCCAGCAATTTGTTAGATTTAGTACTTCTGTAGGTTCTCCGCATTCACTGGAAGTTCAAGTCCTCCATATCTGGAAATAACAGGAGAATTAGAACTCTCTATCTATCAAATTGTCAATCGCTGGCAATAGAGCAAATTCAAGCAATTTCTCTATCTGCAGATATATCTTATTTCCAATATTTGTAAAACCTCCCATTTACATCTAATTCGCTGCTTGTAGCATCTGCAACATCAGCGACTGTAAAAACCTCTCCATTTCCATTAACTTCTCCATCTCTACAAATTTCAACTGTCCACATGCTTTAATCTCTATATTTATATCTACATCCACATTCCCAACGACTCCTCATTCATCTCAAAGTTAAATTTTCAACTTCTCTCTTTATCAGCAAACGTAGTTCTCTGTATCTATCAAATTCTCAATTCTCAGCAATATGTCATATTGTGCACCTTTGCAGCGAGTAGCATTCACTACAACTTTCGTTTTTCCGCATTCTTCCAATTCTGAAAAGCTGGCTCTCTGTAACTAGCGAAATGAGAATTTCAAACAATTGATCCTTCTTCCATTTTCTATATCTGCAGATATTTCTCTTTCGCCATGTTTGTATATTCTCCAAACTTTGTTTAAATCTGCTCTGTTCGCATCATCTGCTCATTCTCTGACTGTACATGTTTCTACAATACAATCAATTTCTCCAAGCAGAATAATATCTGCTAGCGTTCTGCATTAATATCCCCATATCCAACAATCAACACACTTCCACATGTTTTTTGTTCAACTGCACCTTCAATTTCCCACTTTCTACCTATGTCAACAAATCCAGTTCTGTGTATCCAGGAAATACTGTTTCTTGCAATTAATCAATTTCTGAACATTTCCAGCTTCTCTGCATTTGAACTCAACTTCAATTTCCTTGGATCCTGCAATTTAAGTAAACATGGCTCTCTCCATCTCTAGGAAATTATCACTTTCTAGCGATTGATAAAATTGTAGCATTTTCTGTATCTGCAGTTGTTTCTCGTTGCCCATATTTATAAAAACTCCCATTTTCATGAAACTTGTAGCTTTTAGTATCAGCTCCTTCTCCGAATGTACAGGGTTCTCCATTTCCATCAACCACACTATCTCTATTAATGTCTAATGTCTATCTGCATAAATGTCTCTATTTCTAACAATCTACTTATTTCCAGCAACTCCTCATTCACCTGAAACTACAATGTCCTCATTTCTCCCTTTATCAGCAAATCTAGTTCTGTAATTCTATGAAATGCTCAATTTCCAGCAATTTGTTAGATTTAGCACTTTTGTAAGTTCTCCGCATTCACTGGAAGTTCAAGTTCTCCATATCTGGAAGTACCAGGAGAACTGGTACTCTCTATCTATCAAATTGTCAATTGCTGGCAATAGAGCAAATTCGAGCAATTCCTCTATCTGCAGATATATCTTATTTCCAATATTTGTAAAATCTCCCATTTCCATCTAATTCGCTGCTTGTAGCATCTGCAACATCAGCGAGTGTAAAAACCTCTCCATTTCCATTAACTTCTCCATCTCTACAAATTTCAACTGTCCACATGCTTTAATCTCTATATTTATATCTACATCCACATTCCCAACGACTCCTCATTCATCTCAAAGTTAAATTTTTCAACTTCTCTCTTTATCAGCAAACGTAGTTCTCTGTATCTGTCAAATTCTCAATTCTCAGCAATATGTCATATTGAGCACCTTTGCAGCGAGTAGCATTCAGTATGCGTTTTTCCGTATTCTTCCAATTCTGAAAAGCTGGCTCTCTGTAACTAGCGAAATGAGAATTTCAATCAATTGATCACTTCTTCCATATTATATATCTGCAGATATTTCTCTTTCGCCATGTTTGTATATTCTCCGATTTTGATTAAATCTGCTCTGTTCGCATCATCTGCTCGTTCACTGACTGTAAATGTTTCTACAATACAATCAACTTCTCCAAGCAGAATAATATCTGCTAGCGTTCTGCATTAATATCCCCATATCCAACAATCAACACACTTCCACATGTTTGTTGTTCAACTGGACCTTCAATTTCCCACTTTCTACCTATGTCAACAAATCCAGTTCTGTGTATCCAGGAAATACTGTTTCTTGCAATTAATCAAATTCTGAACATTTCCAGCTTCTCTGCATTTGACCTCAACTTCAATTTCCTTGGATCCTGCAATTTAAGTAAACATGGCTCTCTCCATCTATAGCAAATTATCACTTTCTAGCGATTGATAAAATTGTAGCATTTTCTCTATCTGCAGTTGTTTCTCGTTGCCCATATTTATAAAAACTCCCATTTTCATGAAACTTGTTGCTTTTAGGATCAGCTCCTTCTCCGAATGTACAGGCTTCTCCATTTCCATCAACCACACTATCTCTATTAATTTCTAATGTCTATCTGCATAAAAGTCTCTATTTCTAACAATCTACTTATTTCCAGCAACTCTTCATTCACCTGAAACTACAATGTCCCCATTTCTCCCTTTATCAGCAAATCTAGTTCTGTAATTCTATGAAATGCTCAATTTCCAGCAATTTGTTAGATTTAGCACTTTTGTAGGTTCTCCGCATTCACTGGAAGTTCAAGTCCTCCATATCTGGAAATAGCAAAAGAACTGGTACTCTCTATCTATCAAATTCTCAATTGTTGGCAATAGATCAAATTCAAGCAATGTCTCTATCTGCAGATATATCTTATTTCCAATATTTGTAAAATCTCCCATTTCCATCTAATTCGCTGCTTGTAGCATCTGCAACATCAGCGAGTGTAAAAACCTCTCCATTTCCATTAACTTCTCCATCTCTACAAATTTCAACTGTCCACATGCTTTAATCTCTATATTTATATCTACATCCACATTCCCAACGACTCCTCATTCATCTCAAAGTTAAATTTTTCAACTTCTCTCTTTATCAGCAAACGTAGTTCTCTGTATCTGTCAAATTCTCAATTCTCAGCAATATGTCATATTGAGCACCTTTGCAGCGAGTAGCATTCAGTATGCGTTTTTCCGTATTCTTCCAATTCTGAAAAGCTGGCTCTCTGTAACTAGCGAAATGAGAATTTCAATCAATTGATCACTTCTTCCATATTCTATATCTGCAGATATTTCTCTTTCGCCATGTTTGTATATTCTCCGATTTTGATTAAATCTGCTCTGTTCGCATCATCTGCTCGTTCACTGACTGTAAATGTTTCTACAATACAATCAACTTCTCCAAGCAGAATAATATCTGCTAGCGTTCTGCATTAATATCCCCATATCCAACAATCAACACACTTCCACATGTTTGTTGTTCAACTGGACCTTCAATTTCCCACTTTCTACCTATGTCAACAAATCCAGTTCTGTGTATCCAGGAAATACTGTTTCTTGCAATTAATCAAATTCTGAACATTTCCAGCTTCTCTGCATTTGACCTCAACTTCAATTTCCTTGGATCCTGCAATTTAAGTAAACATGGCTCTCTCCATCTATAGCAAATTATCACTTTCTAGCGATTGATAAAATTCTAGCATTTTCTCTATCTGCAGTTGTTTCTCGTTGCCCATATTTATAAATCTCCCATTTTCATGAAACTTGTTGCTTTTAGGATCAGCTCCTTCTCCGAATGTACAGGCTTCTCCATTTCCATCAACCACACTATCTCTATTAATTTCTAATGTCTATCTGCATAAAAGTCTCTATTTCTAACAATCTACTTATTTCCAGCAACTCTTCATTCACCTGAAACTACAATGTCCCCATTTCTCCCTTTATCAGCAAATCTAGTTCTGTAATTCTAGGAGATCCTCAATTTCCAGCAATTTGTTAGATTTAGCACTTTTGTAGGCTCTCCGCATTCACTGGAAGTTCAAGTCCTCCATATCTGGAAATAGCAAAAGAACTGGTACTCTCTATCTATCAAATTCTCAATTGTTGGCAATAGATCAAATTCAAGCAATGTCTCTATCTGCAGATATATCTTATTTCCAATATTTGTAAAATCTCCCATTTCCATCTAATTCGCTGCTTGTAGCATCTGCAACATCAGCGAGTGTAAAAACCTCTCCATTTCCATTAACTTCTCCATCTCTACAAATTTCAACTGTCCACATGCTTTAATCTCTATATTTATATCTACATCCACATTCCCAACGACTCCTCATTCATCTCAAAGTTAAATTTTTCAACTTCTCTCTTTATCAGCAAACGTAGTTCTCTGTATCTGTCAAATTCTCAATTCTCAGCAATATGTCATATTGAGCACCTTTGCAGCGAGTAGCATTCAGTATGCGTTTTTCCGTATTCTTCCAATTCTGAAAAGCTGGCTCTCTGTAACTAGCGAAATGAGAATTTCAATCAATTGATCACTTCTTCCATATTCTATATCTGCAGATATTTCTCTTTCGCCATGTTTGTATATTCTCCGATTTTGATTAAATCTGCTCTGTTCGCATCATCTGCTCGTTCACTGACTGTAAATGTTTCTACAATACAATCAACTTCTCCAAGCAGAATAATATCTGCTAGCGTTCTGCATTAATATCCCCATATCCACATGTTGGTTGTTCAACTAGACATTCAATTTTCAACTTTCTACCTTTGCCAACAAATCCACTTCTCTGTATCGAGGAAATACTGTTTCTTGCAATTAATCAAATTCTGAACATTTCCAGCTTCTCTGCATTTGACCTCAACTTCAATTTCCCTTGATCCTGCAATTTAAGTAAACATGGCTCTCTCCATCTATAGCAAATTATCACTTTCTAGCGATTGATAAAATTCTAGCATTTTCTCTATCTGCAGTTGTTTCTCGTTGCCCATATTTATAAAAACTCCCATTTTCATGAAACTTGTTGCTTTTAGCATCAGCTCCTTCTCCGAATGTACAGGATTCTCCAATTCCATCAAACACAATATCTCTATTAATTTCTAATGTCTATCTGCATAAATGTCTCCATTTGTAAGAATCTACTTATTTCCAGCAACTCATCATTCACCTGAAACTTACAATGTCCCCATTTCTCCCTTTATCAGCAAATCTAGTTCTCTAATTCTAGGAGATGCTCAATTTCCAGCAATTTGTTAGATTTAGTACTTCTGTAGGTTCTCCGCATTCACTGGAAGTTCAAGTCCTCCATATCTGGAAATAACAGGAGAATTAGAACTCTCTATCTATCAAATTGTCAATCGCTGGCAATAGAGCAAATTCAAGCAATTTCTCTATCTGCAGATATATCTTATTTCCAATATTTGTAAAACCTCCCATTTCCATCTAATTCGCTGCTTGTAGCATCTGCAACATCAGCGAGTGTAAAAACCTCTCCATTTCCATTAACTTCTCCATCTCTACAAATTTCAACTGTCCACATGCTTTAATCTCTATATTTATATCTACATCCACATTCCCAACGACTCCTCATTCATCTCAAAGTTAAATTTTCAACTTCTCTCTTTATCAGCAAACGTAGTTCTCTGTATCTATCAAATTCTCAATTCTCAGCAATATGTCATATTGAGCACCTTTGCAGCGAGTAGCATTCACTACAACTTTCGTTTTTCCGCATTCTTCCAATTCTGAAAAGCTGGCTCTCTGTAACTAGCGAAATGAGAATTTCAAACAATTGATCCTTCTTCCATTTTCTATATCTGCAGATATTTCTCTTTCGCCATGTTTGTATATTCTCCAAACTTTGTTTAAATCTGCTCTGTTCACATCATCTGCTCATTCTCTGACTGTACATGTTTCTACAATACAATCAATTTCTCCAAGCAGAATAATATCTGCTAGCGTTCTGCATTAATATCCCCATATCCAACAATCAACACACTTCCACATGTTTGTTGTTCAACTGGACCTTCAATTTCCCACTTTCTACCTATGTCAACAAATCCAGTTCTGTGTATCCAGGAAATACTGTTTCTTGCAATTAATCAAATTCTGAACATTTCCAGCTTCTCTGCATTTGACCTCAACTTCAATTTCCTTGGATCCTGCAATTTAAGTAAACATGGCTCTCTCCATCTATAGCAAATTATCACTTTCTAGCGATTGATAAAATTCTAGCATTTTCTCTATCTGCAGTTGTTTCTCGTTGCCCATATTTATAAATCTCCCATTTTCATGAAACTTGTTGCTTTTAGGATCAGCTCCTTCTCCGAATGTACAGGCTTCTCCATTTCCATCAACCACACTATCTCTATTAATTTCTAATGTCTATCTGCATAAAAGTCTCTATTTCTAACAATCTACTTATTTCCAGCAACTCTTCATTCACCTGAAACTACAATGTCCCCATATCTCCCTTTATCAGCAAATCTAGTTCTGTAATTCTAGGAGATCCTCAATTTCCAGCAATTTGTTAGATTTAGCACTTTTGTAGGCTCTCCGCATTCACTGGAAGTTCAAGTCCTCCATATCTGGAAATAGCAGGAGAACTGGTACTCTCTATCTATCAAATTGTCAATTGCTGGCAATAGAGCAAATTCGAGCAATTCCTCTATCTGCAGATATATCTTATTCCCAATATTTGTAAAATCTCCCATTTCCATCTAATTCGCTGCTTGGAGCATCTGCAACATCAGCGAGTGTAAAAACATCTCCATTTCCATTAACTTCTCCATCTCTACAAATTTCAACTGTCCACTTGCTTTAATCTCTATATTTATATCTACATCCACATTCCCAACGACTCCTCATTCATCTCAAAGTTCAATTGTTCAACTTCTCTCTTTATCAGCAAACATAGATCTCTGTATCTGTCAAATTCTCAATTCTCAGCATTATGTCATATTGAGCACCTTTGCAGCGAGTAGCATTCAGTATTCGTTTTTCCGTATTCTTCCAATTCTGAAAAGCTGGCTCTCTGTAACTAGCGAAATGAGAATTTCAATCAATTGTTCAACTTCATCCATTTTCTATATCTGCAGATATTTCTCTTTCACCATGTTTGTATATTCTCCGATTTTGATTAAATCTGCTCTGTTCGCAGCATCTGCTCGTTCACTGACTGTACATGTTTCTACATTTCAATCATCTTCTCCAAGCAGAATAATATCTGCTAGCGTTCTGCATTAATATCCCCATATCCAACAATCAACACACTTCCACATGATCGTTGTTCAACTAGACCTTCAATTTCCAACTTTCTACCTTTGTCAACAAATCTAGTTCTCTGTATCCAGGAAATACTGTTTCTTGCAATTAATCAAATTCGGAACATTTCCAGCTTTTCTGCAATTGACCTCAACTTCATTTTCCCTTGATCCTGCAATTTAAGTGAACATGGCTCTCACTATCTATAGCCAAATATCACTTTCTAGCGATCGATAGAATTCTAGCATTTTCTCTATCTGCAGTTATTTCTCGTTGCCCATATTTATAAAAACTCCCATTTTCATGAAACTCGTTGCATTTAGCATCAGCTCCTTCTCCGAATGTACAGGCTTCTCCATTTCCATCAACCACACTATCTCTATTAATTTCTAATGTCTATCTGCATAAATGTCTCTATTTCTAACAATCTACTTATTTCCAGCAACTCATCATTCGCCTGAAACTACAATGTCCTCATTTCTCCCTTTATCAGCAAATCTAGTTCTGTAATTCTATGAAATGCTCAATTTCCAGCAATTTGTTAGATTTAGCACTTTTGTAGGTTCTCCGCATTCACTGGAAGTTCAAGTCCTCCATATCTGGAAATAGCAGGAGAACTGGTACTCTCTATCTATCAAATTCTCAATTGCTGGCACTAGAGCAAATTCAAGCAATATCTCTATCTGCAGATATATCTTATTCCCAATATTTGTAAAATCTCCCATTTCCATCTAATTCGCTGCTTGTAGCATCTGCAACATCAGCGAGTGTAAAAACCTCTCCATTTCCATTAACTTCTCCATCTCTACAAATTTCAACTGTCCACTTGCTTTAATCTCTATATTTATATCTACATCCACATTCCCAACGAGTCCTCATTCATCTCAAAGTTCAATTGTTCAACTTCTCTCTTTATCAGCAAACGTAGTTCTCTGTATCTGTCAAATTCTCAATTCTCAGCAATATGTCATATTGAGCACCTTTGCAGCGAGTAGCATTCAGTATTCGTTTTTCCGTATTCTTCCAATTCTGAAAAGCTGGCTCTCTGTAACTAGCGAAATGAGAATTTCAAACAATTGATCAACTTCTTCCATTTTCTATATCTGCAGATATTTCTCTTTCACCATGTTTGTATATTCTCCGATTTTGATTAAACCTGCTCTGTTCACAGCATCTGCTCGTTCACTGAATGTACATGTTTCTACATTTCAATCAACTTCTCCGAGCAGAATAATATCTGCTAGCGTTCTGCATTAATATCCCCATATCCACATGTTGGTTGTTCAACTAGACATTCAATTTTCAACTTTCTACCTTTGCCAACAAATCCACATCTCTGTATCGAGGAAATACTGTTTCTTGCAATTAATCAAATTCTGAACATTTCCAGCTTCTCTGCATTTGACCTCAACTTCAATTTCCCTTGATCCTGCAATTTAAGTAAACATGGCTCTCTCCATCTATAGCAAATTATCACTTTCTAGCGATTGATAAAATTCTAGCATTTTCTCTATCTGCAGTTGTTTCTCGTTGCCCATATTTATAAAAACTCCCATTTTCATGAAACTTGTTGCTTTTAGCATCAGCTCCTTCTCCGAATGTACAGGATTCTCCAATTCCATCAAACACAATATCTCTATTAATTTCTAATGTCTATCTGCATAAATGTCTCCATTTGTAAGAATCTACTTATTTCCAGCAACTCATCATTCACCTGAAACTTACAATGTCCCCATTTCTCCCTTTATCAGCAAATCTAGTTCTCTAATTCTAGGAGATGCTCAATTTCCAGCAATTTGTTAGATTTAGTACTTCTGTAGGTTCTCCGCATTCACTGGAAGTTCAAGTCCTCCATATC
Organism: Cetorhinus maximus; assembly: GCF_964194155.1. Classification (NCBI taxonomy): domain Eukaryota; kingdom Metazoa; phylum Chordata; class Chondrichthyes; order Lamniformes; family Cetorhinidae; genus Cetorhinus; species Cetorhinus maximus. Next base: position 246,953 of record NW_027596154.1, read on the forward strand.
TGGAAATAACAGGAGAATTAGAACTCTCTATCTATCAAATTGTCAATCGCTGGCAATAGAGCAAATTCAAGCAATTTCTCTATCTGCAGATATATCTTATTTCCAATATTTGTAAAACCTCCCATTTACATCTAATTCGCTGCTTGTAGCATCTGCAACATCAGCGACTGTAAAAACCTCTCCATTTCCATTAACTTCTCCATCTCTACAAATTTCAACTGTCCACATGCTTTAATCTCTATATTTATATCTACATCCACATTCCCAACGACTCCTCATTCATCTCAAAGTTAAATTTTCAACTTCTCTCTTTATCAGCAAACGTAGTTCTCTGTATCTATCAAATTCTCAATTCTCAGCAATATGTCATATTGTGCACCTTTGCAGCGAGTAGCATTCACTACAACTTTCGTTTTTCCGCATTCTTCCAATTCTGAAAAGCTGGCTCTCTGTAACTAGCGAAATGAGAATTTCAAACAATTGATCCTTCTTCCATTTTCTATATCTGCAGATATTTCTCTTTCGCCATGTTTGTATATTCTCCAAACTTTGTTTAAATCTGCTCTGTTCGCATCATCTGCTCATTCTCTGACTGTACATGTTTCTACAATACAATCAATTTCTCCAAGCAGAATAATATCTGCTAGCGTTCTGCATTAATATCCCCATATCCAACAATCAACACACTTCCACATGTTTTTTGTTCAACTGCACCTTCAATTTCCCACTTTCTACCTATGTCAACAAATCCAGTTCTGTGTATCCAGGAAATACTGTTTCTTGCAATTAATCAATTTCTGAACATTTCCAGCTTCTCTGCATTTGAACTCAACTTCAATTTCCTTGGATCCTGCAATTTAAGTAAACATGGCTCTCTCCATCTCTAGGAAATTATCACTTTCTAGCGATTGATAAAATTGTAGCATTTTCTGTATCTGCAGTTGTTTCTCGTTGCCCATATTTATAAAAACTCCCATTTTCATGAAACTTGTAGCTTTTAGTATCAGCTCCTTCTCCGAATGTACAGGGTTCTCCATTTCCATCAACCACACTATCTCTATTAATGTCTAATGTCTATCTGCATAAATGTCTCTATTTCTAACAATCTACTTATTTCCAGCAACTCCTCATTCACCTGAAACTACAATGTCCTCATTTCTCCCTTTATCAGCAAATCTAGTTCTGTAATTCTATGAAATGCTCAATTTCCAGCAATTTGTTAGATTTAGCACTTTTGTAAGTTCTCCGCATTCACTGGAAGTTCAAGTTCTCCATATCTGGAAGTACCAGGAGAACTGGTACTCTCTATCTATCAAATTGTCAATTGCTGGCAATAGAGCAAATTCGAGCAATTCCTCTATCTGCAGATATATCTTATTCCCAATATTTGTAAAATCTCCCATTTCCATCAAATTCGCTGCTTGTAGCATCTGCAACATCAACGACTGTAAAAACCTCTCCATTTCCATTAACTTCTCCATCTCTACAAATTTCAACTGTCCACTTGCTTTAATCTCTATATTTATATCTACATCCACATTCCCAACGACTCCTCATTCATCTCAAAGTTTACTTTTTCAACTTCTCTCTTTATCAGCAAACGTAGATCTCTGTATCTGTCAAATTCTCAATTCTCAGCAATATGTCATATTGAGCACCTTTGCAGCGAGTAGCATTCAGTACAACTTTCGTTTTTCCGCATTCTTCCAATTCTGAAAAGCTGGCTCTCTGTACCTAGCGAAATGAGAATTTCAAACAATTGATCACTTCTTCCATTTTCTAAATATGAAGATATTTCTCTTTCGCCATGTTTGTATATTCTCCGATTTAGATTAAATCTGCTCTGTTCGCATCATCTGCTCGTTCACTGACTGTACATGTTTCTACATTTCAATCAATTTCTCCAAGCAGAATAATATTTGCTAGCGTTCTGCATTAATATCCCCATATCCAACAATCAACACACTTCCACATGTCCGTTCTTCAACTAGACCTTCAATTTCCAACTTTCTACCTTTGTCAACAAATCCAGTTCTGTGTATCCAGGAAATACTGTTTCTTGCAATTAATCAAATTCTGAACATTTCCAGCTTCTCTGCATTTGACCTCAACTTGAATTTCACTTGATCCTGCAATTTAAGTAAACATGGCTCTCTCCATCTATAGCAAATTATCACTTTCTAGCGATTGATAAAATTCTAGCATTTTCTCTATCTGCAGTTGTTTCTCGTTGCCCATATTTATAAAACTCCCATGTTCATGAAACTCGTTGCATTTAGCATCAGCTCCTTCTCCGAATGCACAGGCTTCTCCATTTCCATCAACCACACTATCTCTATTAATTTCTAATGTCTATCTGCATAAATGTCTCTATTTCTAACAATCTACTTATTTCCAGCAACTCTTCATTCACCTGAAACTACAGCCTCCTCATTTCTCCCTTTATCAGCCAATCTAGTTCTCTAATTCAAGACAAATGCTCAATTTCCAGCAATTTGTTAGATTTAGCACTTTTGTAGGTTCTCCGCATTCACTGGAAGTTCAAGTCCTCCATATCTGGAAGTACCAGGAGAATTGGTACTCTCTATCTATCAAATTCTCAATTGCTGGCAATAGAGCAAATTCGAGCAATTCCTCTATCTGCAGATATATCTTATTCCCAATACTTGTAAAATCTCCCATTTCCATCTAATTCGCTGCTTGTAGCATCTGCAACATCAGCGAGTGTAAAAACCTCTCCATTTCCATTAACTCCTCCAGCTCTACAAATTCAACTGTCCACTTGCTTTAATCTCTATATTTATATCTACATCCACATTCCCAAAGACTCCTCATTCATCTCAAAGTTCAATTGTTCAACTTCTCTCTTTATCAGCAAACGTAGTTCTCTGTATCTGTCAAATTCTCAATTCTCAGCAATATGTCATATTGAGCACCTTTGCAGCGAGTAGCAATCAGTATTCGTTTTTCCGTATTCTTCCAATTCTGAAAAGCTGGCTCTCTGTAACTAGCGAAATGAGAATTTCAAACAATTGATCAACTTCTTCCATTTTCTGTATCTGCAGATATTTCTCTTTCACCATGTTTGTATATTCTCCGATTTTGATTAAATCTGCTCTGTTCGCAGCATCTGCTCGTTCAATGAATGTACATGTTTGTACATTTCAATCAACTTCTCCAAGCAGAATAATATCTGCTAGCGTTCTGCATTAATATCCCCATATCCAACAATCAACACACTTCCACATGTTCGTTGTTCAACTAGACCTTCAATTTGCCACTTTCTACGTTTGTCAACAAATCCAGTTCTCTTTGTCCAGGAAATACGGTTTCTTGCAATTAATCGAATTCGGAACATTTCCAGCTTCTCTGCATTTGACCTCAACTTCAATTTCCCTTGATGCTGCAATTTAAGTAAACATGGCTCTCTGTATCTACAGAAAAATAGCACTTTCTAGCGTTTGATAAAATTCTAGCACTTTCTCTATCTGCAGTTCTTTCTCGTTGCCCATATTTATAAAATGTCCCATTTTCATGAAACACGTTGCATTTAGCATCAGCTCCTTCTCCGAATGTACAGGCTTCTCCATTTCCATCAACCACACTATCTCTTTTAATTTCTAATGTCTATCTGCATAAAAGTCTCTATTTCTAACAATCTACTTATTTCCAGCAACTCTTCATTCACCTGAAACTACAATGTCCCCATTTCTCCCTTTATCAGCAAATCTGGTTCTGTAATTCTATGAAATGCTCAATTTCCAGCAATTTGTTAGATTTAGCACTTTTGTAGGTTCTCCGCATTCACTGGAAGTTCAAGTCCTCCATATCTGGAAATAGCAGGAGAACTGGTACTCTCTATCTATCAAATTCTCAATCGCTGGCAATAGAGCAAATTCAAGCAATTTCTCTATCTGCAGATATATCTTATTCCCAATATTTGTAAAATCTCCCATTTCCATCTAATTCGCTGCTTGTAGTATCTGCAACATCACCGAGTGTAAAAACCTCTCCATTTCCATTAACTTCTCCATCTCTACAAATTTCAACTGTCCACTTGCTTAAATCTCTATATTTATATCTACATCCACATTCCCAACGACTCCTCATTCATCTCAAAGTTAAATTGTTCAACTTCTCTCTTTATCAGCAAACGTAGTTGTCTGTATCTGTCAAATTCTCAATTCTCAGCAATATGTCATATTGAGCACCTTTGCAGTGAGTAGCAATCAGTATTCGTTTTTCCGTATTCTTCCAATTCTGAAAAGCTGGCTCTCTGTAACTAGCGAAATGAGAATTTCAAAGAATTGATCAACTTCTTCCATTTTCTATATCTGCAGATATTTCTCTTTCGCCACGTTTGTATATTCTCCGATTTTGATTAAATCTGCTCTGTTCGCATCATCTGCTCGTTCACTGACTGCACATGTTTCCACAATACAATCAATTTCTCCCAGCAGAATAATATCTGCTAGCGTTCTGCATTAATATCCCCATATCCAACAATCAACACACTTCCACATGTTTGTTGTTCACCTGGACCTTCAGTTTCCCACTTTCTACCTATGTCAACAAATCCAGTTCTGTGTATCCAGGAAATACTGTTTCTTGCAATTAATCAAATTCTGACCATTTCCAGCTTCTCTGCATTTGACCTCAACTTCAATTTCCTTGGATCCTGCAATTTAAGTAAACATGGCTCTCTCTATCTATAGCAAATTATCACTTTCTAGCGATTGGTAAAATTCTGGCATTTTCTCTATCTGCAGTTGTTTCTCGTTGCCCATATTTATAAAAACTCCCATTTTCATGAAACTTGTTGCTTTTAGGATCAGCTCCTTCTGCGAATGTACAGGCTTCTCCATTTCCATCAACCACACTATCTCTATTAATTTCTAATGTCTATCTGCATAAATGTCTCTATTTCTAACAATCTACTTATTTCCAGCAACTCTTCATTCACCTGAAACTACAATGTCCCCATTTCTCCCTTTATCAGCAAATCTAGTTCTGTAATTCTATGAAATGCTCAATTTCCAGCAATTTGTTAGATTTAGCACTTTTGTAGGTTCTCCGCATTCACTGGAAGTTCAAGTCCTCCATATGTGGAAATACCAGGAGAACTGGTACTCTCTATCTATCAAATTCTCAATTGCTGGCAATAGAGCAAATTCGAGCAATTCCTCTATCTGCAGATATATCTTATTCCCAATATTTGTAAAATCTCCCATTTCCATCTAATTCGCTGCTTGTAACATCTGCAACATCAGCGAGTGTAAAAACCTCTCCATTTCCATTAACTTCTCCATCTCTACAAATTTCAACTGTCCACATGCTTTAATCTCTATATTTATATCTACATCCACATTCCCAACGACTCCTCATTCATCTCAAAGTTAAATTTTTCAACTTCTCTCTTTATCAGCAAACGTAGTTGTCTGTATCTGTCAAATTCTCAATTCTCAGCAATATGTCATATTGAGCACCTTTGCAGCGAGTAGCGTTCAGTACAACTTCCGTTTTTCCGTATTCTTCCAATTCTGAAAAGCTGGCTCTCTGTAACTAGCGAAATGAGAATTTCAAACAATTGATCACTTCTTCCAATTTCTAAATCTGCAGATATTTCTCTTTCGCCATGTTTGTATATTCTCCGACTTTGATTAAATCTGCTCTGTTCGCATCATCTGCTCGTTCACTGACTGTACATGTTTCTACAATACAATCAATTTCTCCAAGCAGAATAATATCTGCTAGCGTTCTGCATTAATATCCCCATATCCAACAATCAACACACTTCCACATGTTCGTTGTTCAACTAGACCTTCAATTTGCCACTTTCTACGTTTGTCAACAAATCCAGTTCTCTGTGTCCAGGAAATACAGTTTCTTGCAATTAATTGAATTCGGAACATTTCCAGCTTCTCTGCATTTGACCTCAACTTCAAATTCCTTGGATCCTGCAATTTAAGTAAACATGGCTCTCTCTATCTATAGGAAATTATCATTTTCTAGCGATTGATAAACTTCTAGCATTTTCTCTATCTGCAGTTGTTTCTCGTTGCCCATATGTATAAAACTCCCATGTTCATGAAACTCCTTGCATTTAGCATCAGCTCCTTCTCTGAATGCACAGGCTTCTCCATTTCCATCAACCACACTATCTCTATTAATTTCTAATGTCTATCTGCATAAATGTCTCTATTTCTAACAATCTACTTATTTCCAGCAACTCTTCATTCACCTGAAACTACAATGTCCTCATTTCTCCCTTTATCAGCAAATCTAGTTCTGTAATTCTATGAAATGCACAATTTCCAGCAATTTGTTAGATTTAGCACTTTTGTAGGTTCTCCGCATTCACTGGAAGTTCAAGTCCTCCATATCTGGAAATACCAGGAGAACTGGTACTCTCTATCTATCAAATTCTCAATGGCTGGCAATAGAGCAAATTCAAGCAATTTCTCTATCTGCAGATATATCTTATTCCCAATATTTGTCAAATCTCCCATTTCCATCTAATTCGCTGCTTGTAGCATCTGCAACATCACCGAGTGTAAAAACCTCTCCATTTCCATTAACTTCTCCATCTCTACAAATTCAACTGTCCACTTGCTTTAGTCTCTATATTGATATCTACATTCACATTCCCAACGACTCCTCATTCATCTCAAAGTTCAATTGTTCAACTTCTTTCTTTATCAGCAAACGTAGTTCTCTGTATCTGTCAAATTCTCAATTCTCAGCAATATGTCATATTGAGCACCTTTGCAGCGAGTAGCAATCAGTATTCGTTTTTCCGTATTCTTCCAATTCTGAAAAGCTGGCTCTCTGTAACTAGCGAAATGAGAATTTCAAACAATTGATCAACTTCTTCCATTTTCTATATCTGCAGATATTTCTCTTTCACCATGTTTGTATATTCTCCGATTTTGATTAAATCTGCTCTGTTCGCAGCATCTGCTCGTTCACAAACTGTACATGTTTCTACATTTCAATCAACTTCTCCAAGCAGAATAATATCTGCTAGCGTTCTGCATTAATATCCCCATATCCAACAATCAACACACTTCCACATGTTCGTTGTTCAACTAGACCTTCAATTTCCAACTTTCTACATTTGTCAACAAATCCACTTCTCTGTATCCAGGAAATACTGTTTCTTGCAATTAATCAAATTCGGAACATTGCCAGCTTTTCTGCAATTGACCTCAACTTCATTTTCCCTTGATCCTGCAATTTAAGTGAACATGGCTCTCACTATCTATAGCAAATTATCAATTTCTAGCGATTGATAGAATTCTAGCATTTTCTCTCTCTGCAGTTATTTCTCGTTGCCCATATTTATAATAACTCCCATTTTCATGAAACTCGTTGCATTTAGCATCAGCTCCTTCTCCGAATGTACAGGCTTCTCCATTTCCATCAACCACACTATCTCTATTAATTTCTAATGTCTATCTGCATAAATGTCTCCATTTGTAAGAATCTACTTATTTCCAGCAACTCTTCATTCACCTGAAACTACAATGTACCCATTTCTCCCATTATCAGCAAATCCAGTTCTGTAATTCTATGAAATGCTCAATTTCCAGCAATTTGTTAGATTTAGCACTTCTGTAGGTTCTCCGCATTCACTGGAAGTTCAAGTCCTCCATATCTGGAAATAGCAGGAGAACTGGTACTCTCTATCTATCAAATTCTCAATGGCTGGCAATAGAGCAAATTCAAGCAATTTCTCTATCTGCAGATATATCTTATTCCCAATATTTGTAAAATCTCCCAATTTCCATCTAATTCGCTGCTTGTAGCATCTGCAACATCAGCGAGTGTAAAAACCTCTCCATTTCCATTAACTTCTCCAGCTCTACAAATTTCAACTGTCCACTTGCTTAAATCTCTATATTTATATCTACATCCACATTCCCAACGACTCCTCATTCATCTCAAAGTTAAATTTTCAACTTCTCTCTTTATCAGCAAACGTAGTTCTCTGTATCTGTCAAATTCTCAATTCTCAGCAATATGTCATATTGAGCACCTTTGCAGCGAGTAGCATTCAGTATTCGTTTTTCCGTATTCTTCCAATTCTGAAAAGCTGGCTCTCTGTAACTAACGAAATGAGAATTTCAAAGAATTGATCACTTCTTCCATTTTCTATATCTGCAGATATTTCTCTTTCACCATGTTTGTATATTCTCCGATTTTGATTAAATCTGCTCTGTTCGCATCATCTGCTCGTTCACTGACTGTACATGTTTCTACAATGCAATCAATTTCTCCAAGCAGAATAATATCTGCTAGCGTTCTGCATTAATATCCCCATATCCAACAATCAACACACTTCCACATGTTCGTTGTTCAACTAGACCTTCAATTTGCCACTTTCTACGTTTGTCAACAAATCCAGTTCTCTTTGTCCAGGAAATACGGTTTCTTGCAATTAATCGAATTCGGAACATTTCCAGCTTCTCTGCATTTGACCTCAACTTCAATTTCCTTGGATCCTGCAATTTAAGTAAACATGGCTCTCTCTATCTATAGCAAATTATCACTTTCTAGCGATTGATAAAATTCTAGCATTTTCACTATCTGCAGTTGTTTCTCGTTGCCCATATTTATAAAACTCCCATGTTCATGAAACTCGTTGTATTTAGCATCAGCTCCTTCTCCGAATGCACAGGCTTCTCCATTTCCATCAACCACACTATCTCTATTAATTTCTAATGTCTATCTGCATAAATGTCTCTATTTCTAACAATCTACTTATTTCCAGCAACGCTTCATTCACCTGAAACTACAATGTCCCCATTTCTCCCTTTATCAGCAAATCTAGATCTGTAATTCTAGGAGATGCTCAATTTCCAGCAATTTGTTAGATTTAGCACTTCTGTAGGTTCTCCACATTCACTGGAAGTTCAAGTCCTCCATATCTGGAAATAACAGGAGAACTGGTACTCTCTATCTATCAAATTGTCAATTGGTGGCAATAAAGCAAATTCAAGCAATTTCTCTATCTGCAGATATATCTTATTTCCAATATTTGTAAAATCTCCCATTTCCATCTAATTCGCTGCTTGTAACATCTGCAACATCAGCGAGTGTAAAAACCTCTCCATTTCCATTAACTTCTCCATCTCTACAAATTTCAACTGTCCACATGCTTTAATCTCTATATTTATATCTACATCCACATTCCCAACGACTCCTCATTCATCTCAAAGTTAAATTTTTCAACTTCTCTCTTTATCAGCAAACGTAGTTGTCTGTATCTGTCAAATTCTCAATTCTCAGCAATATGTCATATTGAGCACCTTTGCAGCGAGTAGCGTTCAGTACAACTTCCGTTTTTCCGTATTCTTCCAATTCTGAAAAGCTGGCTCTCTGTAACTAGCGAAATGAGAATTTCAAACAATTGATCACTGCTTCCAATTTCTAAATCTGCAGATATTTCTCTTTCGCCATGTTTGTATATTCTCCGACTTTGATTAAATCTGCTCTGTTCGCATCATCTGCTCGTTCACTGACTGTACATGTTTCTACAATACAATCAATTTCTCCAAGCAGAATAATATCTGCTAGCGTTCTGCATTAATATCCCCATATCCAACAATCAACACACTTCCACATGTTCGTTGTTCAACTAGACCTTCAATTTGCCACTTTCTACGTTTGTCAACAAATCCAGTTCTCTGTGTCCAGGAAATACGGTTTCTTGCAATTAATTGAATTCGGAACATTTCCAGCTTCTCTGCATTTGACCTCAACTTCAATTTCCTTGGATCCTGCAATTTAAGTAAACAAGGCTCTCTCTATCTATAGGAAATTATCATTTTCTAGCGATTGATAAACTTCTAGCATTTTCTCTATCTGCAGTTGTTTCTCGTTGCCCATATTTATAAAACTCCCATGTTCATGAAACTCCTTGCATTTAGCATCAGCTCCTTCTCCGAATGCACAGGCTTCTCCATTTCCATCAACCACACTATCTCTATTAATTTCTAATGTCTATCTGCATAAATGTCTCTATTTCTAACAATCTACTTATTTCCAGCAACTCTTCATTCACCTGAAACTACAATGTCCTCATTTCTCCCTTTATCAGCAAATCTAGTTCTGTAATTCTATGAAATGCACAATTTCCAGCAATTTGTTAGATTTAGCACTTTTGTAGGTTCTCCGCATTCACTGGAAGTTCAAGTCCTCCATATCTGGAAATAGCAGGAGAACTGGTACTCTCTATCTATCAAATTCTCAATGGCTGGCAATAGAGCAAATTCAAGCAATTTCTCTATCTGCAGATATATCTTATTCCCAATATTTGTCAAATCTCCCATTTCCATCTAATTCGCTGCTTGTAGCATCTGCAACATCACCGAGTGTAAAAACCTCTCCATTTCCATTAACTTCTCCATCTCTACAAATTCAACTGTCCACTTGCTTTAGTCTCTATATTGATATCTACATTCACATTCCCAACGACTCCTCATTCATCTCAAAGTTCAATTGTTCAACTTCTTTCTTTATCAGCAAACGTAGTTCTCTGTATCTGTCAAATTCTCAATTCTCAGCAATATGTCATATTGAGCACCTTTGCAGCGAGTAGCAATCAGTATTCGTTTTTCCGTATTCTTCCAATTCTGAAAAGCTGGCTCTCTGTAACTAGCGAAATGAGAATTTCAAACAATTGATCAACTTCTTCCATTTTCTGTATCTGCAGATATTTCTACTTCACCATGTTTGTATATTCTCCGATTTTGATTAAATCTGCTCTGTTCGCAGCATCTGCTCGTTCACTGAATGTACATGTTTGTACATTTCAATCAACTTCTCCACGCAGAATAATATCTGCTAGCGTTCTGCATTAATATCCCCATATCCAACAATCAACACACTTCCACATGTTCGTTGTTCAACTAGACCTTCAATTTGCCACTTTCTACGTTTGTCAACAAATCCAGTTCTCTTTGTCCAGGAAATACGGTTTCTTGCAATTAATCGAATTCAGAACATTTCCAGCTTCTCTGCATTTGACCTCAACTTCAATTTCCTTGGATCCTGCAATTTAAGTAAACATGGCTCTCTCTATCTATAGCAAATTATCACATTCTAGCGATTGATAAAATTCTAGCATTTTCTCTATCTGCAGTTGTTTCTCGTTGCCCATATTTATAAAACTCCCATGTTCATGAAACTCGTTGTATTTAGCATCAGCTCCTTCTCCGAATGCACAGGCTTCTCCATTTCCATCAACCACGCTATCTCTATTAATTTCTAATGTCTATCTGCATAAATGTCTCTATTTCTAACAATCTACTTATTTCCAGCAACGCTTCATTCACCTGAAACTACAATGTCCCCATTTCTCCCTTTATCAGCAAATCTAGATCTGTAATTCTAGGAGATGCTCAATTTTCAGCAATTTGTTAGATTTAGCACTTCTGTAGGTTCTCCACATTCACTGGAAGCTCAAGTCCTCCATATCTGGAAATAACAGGAGAACTGGTACTCTCTATCTATCAAATTGTCAATTGCTGGCAATAGAGCAAATTCAAGCAATTTCTCTATCTGCAGATATATCTTATTTCCAATATTTGTAAAATCTCCCATTTCCATCTAATTCGCTGCTTGTAACATCTGCAACATCAGCGAGTGTAAAAACCTCTCCATTTCCATTAACTTCTCCATCTCTACAAATTTCAACTGTCCACATGCTTTAATCTCTATATTTATATCTACATCCACATTCCCAACGACTCCTCATTCATCTCAAAGTTAAATTTTTCAACTTCTCTCTTTATCAGCAAACGTAGTTCTCTGTATCTGTCAAATTCTCAATTCTCAGCAATATGTCATATTGAGCACCTTTGCAGCGAGTAGCGTTCAGTACAACTTCCGTTTTTCCGTATTCTTCCAATTCTGAAAAGCTGGCTCTCTGTAACTAGCAAAATTAGAATTTCAAACAATTGATCAACTTCTTCCCTTTTCTATATCTTCAGATATTTCTCTTTCGCCATGTTCGTATATTCTCCGATTTTGATTAGATCTGCTCTGTTTTCATCATCTGCCTGTTCACTGACTGTACATGTTTCTACATTTGAATCAATTTCTCCTAGCAGAATAATATTTGCTAGCGTTCTGCATTAATATCCCCATACCCAACAATCAACACACTTCCACATGTTCGTTGTTCAACTAGACCTCCAATTTCCAACTTTCTACCATTGTCAACAAATCCAGTTCTGTGTATCCAGCAAATACTGTTTCTTGCAATTAATCAAATTCTGAACATTTCCAGCTTCTCTTCATTTGACCTCAACTTCAATTTGCTTGGATCCTGCAATTTATGTAAACATGGCTCTCTCCATCTATAGCAAATTATCACTTTCTAGCGATTGATAAAATTCAAGCATTTTCGCTATCTGCAGTTGTTTCTCGTTGCCCATATTTATAAAACTCCCATTTTCATGAAACTTGTTGCTTTTAGCATCAGCTCCTTCTCCGAATTTACAGGCTTCTCCATTTCCATCAACCACACTATCTCTATTAATTTCTAATGTCTATCTGCATAAATGTCTCTATTTCCAACAATCTACTTATATCCAGCAACTCTTCATTCACCTGGAACTACAATGTCCCCATTTCTCCCTTTATCAGCAAATCTAGTTCTGTAATTCTATGAAATGCTCAATTTCCAGCAATTTGTTAGATTTCGCAATTTTGTAGGTTCCCCGCATTCACTGGAAGTTCAAGTCCTCCATATCTGGAAGTACCAGGAGTTCTGGTGCTCTCTATCTATCAAATTGTCAATCGCAGGCAATAGAGCAAATTCAAGCAATTTCTCTATCTGCAGATATATCTTATTCCCAAAACTTGTAAAATCTCCCGTTTCCAACTAATTCGCTGCTTGTAGCATCTGCAACATCAGCGAGTGTAAAACCTCTCCATTTCCATTAACTTCTCCATCTCTACAAATTTCAACTGTCCACTTGCTTTAATCTATATTTATATCTACATCCACATTCCCAACGACTCCTCTTTCATCTCAAAGTTCAATTGTTCAACTTCTCTCTTTATCAGCAAACGTAGATCTCTGTATCTGTCAAATTCTCAATTCTCAGCAATATGTCATATTGAGCACCTTTGCAGCGAATAGAATTCAGTATTCGTTTTTCCGCATTCTGCCAATTCTGAAAAGCTGGCTCTCTGTAACTAGCGAAATGAGAATTTCAAACAATTGATCAACTTCTTCCATTTTCTATATCTGCAGATATTTCTCTTTCACCATGTTTGTATATTCTCCGATTTTGATTAAATCTGCTCTGTTCGCAGCATCTGCTCGTTCACTGAATGTACATGTTTCTACATTTCAATCAATTTCTCCAAGCAGAATAATATCTGCTAGCGTTCTGCATTAATATCCCCATATCCAACAATCAACACACTTCCACATGTTCGTTGTTCAACTAGATCTTCAATTTCCCACTTTCTACGTTTGTCAACAAATCCACTTCTCTGTGTCCAGGAAATACGGTTTCTTGCAATTAATCAAATTCTGAACATTTCCAGCTTCTCTTCATTTGACCTCAACTTCAATTTCCCTTGATCCTGCAATTTAAGTAAACATGGCTCTCTGTATCTACAGCAAAATATCACTTTCTAGCGTTTGAAAAAATTCTAGCATTTTCTCTATCTGCAGTTATTTCTCATTTCCCATATTTATAAAAACTCCCATTTTCATGGAATTCGTTGCACTAAGTATCAGCTCCTTCTCCGAATGTACAGGCTTCTCCATTTCCATCAACCACACTATCTTTATTAATTTCTAATGTCGATCTGCATAAATGTCTCTATTTCTAACAATCTACTTATTTCCAGCAACTCTTCATTCGCCTGATACTACAATGTCCCCATATCTCCCTTCATCAGCAAATCTAGTTCTGTAATTCTATGAAATGCTCAATTTCCAGCAATTTGTTAGATTTAGCACTTTTATAGGTTCTCCTCATTCACTGGAAGTTCAAGTCCTCCATATCTGGAAATACCAGGAGAACTGGTACTCTCTATCTATCAAATTGTCAATCGCTGGCAATAGTACAAATTCAAGCAATGTCTCTATCTGCAGATATATCTTATTCCCAATATTTGTAAAATCTCCCATTTCCATCTAATTCGCTGCTTGTAGCATCTGCAACATCACCGAGTGTAAAAACCTCTCCATTTCCATTAACTTCTCCATCTCTACAAATTCAACTGTCCACTTGCTTTAATCTCTATATTTATATCTACATCCACATTCCCAACGACTCCTCATTCATCTCAAAGTTAAATTTTTCAACTTCTCTCTTTATCAGCAAACGTAGTTCTCTGTATCTGTCAAATTCTCAATTCTAAGCAAAATGTCATATTGAGCACCTTTGCAGCGAGTAGCATTCAGTACAAATTTCGTTTTTCCGTATTCTTCCAATTCTGAAAAGCTGGCTCTCTGTAACTAGCGAAATGGGAATTTCAAAGAATTGATCAACTTCTTCCATTTTCTATATCTGCAGATATTTCTCTTTCGCCATGTTTGTATATTCTCCGATTTAGATTAAATCTGCTCTGTTCGCATCATCTGCTCGTTCACTGACTGTACATGTTTCTACATTTCAATCAATTTCTCCAAGCAGAATAATATTACTAGCGTTCTGCATTAATATCCCCATATCCAACAATCAACACACTTCCACATGTTCGTTGTTCAACTAGACCTTCAATTTCCCACTTTCTACGTTTGTCAACAAATCCAGTTCTCTGTGTCCAGGAAATACGGTTTCTTGCAATTAATCGAATTCGGAACATTTCCAGCTTCTCTGCATTTGACCTCAACTTCAATTTCCTTGGATCCAGCAATTTAAGTAAACATGGCTCTCTCTATCTATAGGAAATTATCACTTTCTAGCGATTGATAAACTTCTAGCATTTTCTCTATCTGCAGTTGTTTCTCGTTGCCCATATTTATAAAACTCCCATGTTCATGAAACTCGTTGCATTTAGCATCAGCTCCTTCTCCGAATGCACAGGCTTCTCCATTTCCATCAACCACACTATCTCTATTAATTTCTAATGTCTATCTGCATAAATGTCTCTATTTCTAACAATCTACTTATTTCCAGCAACTCTTCATTCACCTGAAACTACAGCCTCCTCATTTCTCCCTTTATCAGCAAATCTAGTTCTGTAATTCAAGACAAATGCTCAATTTCCAGCAATTTGTTAGATTTAGCACTTTTGTAGGTTCTCCGCATTCACTGGAAGTTCAAGTCCTCCATATCTGGAAATACCAGGAGAACTGGTACTCTCTATCTATCAAATTCTCAATTGCTGGCAATAGAGCAAATTCGAGCAATTCCTCTATCTGCAGATATATCTTATTCCCAATATTTGTAAAATCTCCCATTTCCATCTAATTCGCTGCTTGTAGCATCTGCAACATCAGCGAGTGTAAAAACCTCTCCATTTCCATTAACTCCTCCAGCTCTACAAATTTCAACTGTCCACTTGCTTTAATCTCTATATTTATATCTACATCCACATTCCCAACGACTCCTCATTCATCTCAAAGTTCAATTGTTCAACTTCTCTCTTTATCAGCAAACGTAGTTCTCTGTATCTGTCAAATTCTCAATTCTCAGCAATATGTCATATTGAGCACCTTTGCAGCGAGTAGCAATCAGTATTCGTTTTTCCGTATTCTTCCAATTCTGAAAAGCTGGCTCTCTGTAACTAGCGAAATGAGAATTTCAAACAATTGATCAACTTCTTCCATTTTCTGTATCTGCAGATATTTCTCTTTCACCATGTTTGTATATTCTCCGATTTTGATTAAATCTGCTCTGATCGCAGCATCTGCTCGTTCACTGAATGTACATGTTTGTACATTTCAATCAACTTCTCCACGCAGAATAATATCTGCTAGCGTTCTGCATTAATATCCCCATATCCAACAATCAACACACTTCCACATGTTCGTTGTTCAACTAGACCTTCAATTTGCCACTTTCTACGTTTGTCAACAAATCCAGTTCTCTTTGTCCAGGAAATACGGTTTCTTGCAATTAATCGAATTCGGAACATTTCCAGCTTCTCTGCATTTGACCTCAACTTCAATTTCCCTTGATGCTGCAATTTAAGTAAACATGGCTCTCTGTATCTACAGAAAAATAGCACTTTCTAGCGTTTGATAAAATTCTAGCACTTTCTCTATCTGCAGTTATTTCTCGTTGCCCATATTTATAAAAACTCCCATTTTCATGAAACACGTTGCATTTAGCATCAGCTCCTTCTCCGAATGTACAGGCTTCTCCATTTCCATCAACCACACTATCTCTTTTAATTTCTAATGTCTATCTGCATAAAAGTCTCTATTTCTAACAATCTACTTATTTCCAGCAACTCTTCATTCACCTGAAACTACAATGTCCTCATTTCTCCCTTAATCAGCAAATCTAGTTCTGTAATTCTATGAAATGCACAATTTCCAGCAATTTGTTAGATTTAGCACTTTTGTAGGTTCTCCGCATTCACTGGAAGTTCAAGTCCTCCATATGTGGAAATACCAGGAGAACTGGTACTCTCTATCTATCAAATTCTCAATCGCTGGCAATAGAGCAAATTCCAGCAATTTCTCTATCTGCAGATATATCTTATTCCCAATATTTGTCAAATCTCCCATTTCCATCTAATTCGCTGCTTGTAGCATCTGCAACATCACCGAGTGTAAAAACCTCTCCATTTCCATTAACTTCTCCATCTCTACAAATTCAACTGTCCACTTGCTTTAGTCTCTATATTCATATCTACATTCACATTCCCAACGACTCCTCATTCATCTCAAAGTTAAATTTTTCAACTTCTCTCTTTATCAGCAAACATAGTTCTCTGTATCTGTCAAATTCTCAATTCTAAGCAAAATGTCATATTGAGCACCTTTGCAGCGAGTAGCATTCAGTATTCGTTTTTCCGTATTCTTCCAATTCTGAAAAGCTGGCTCTCTGTAACTAGCAAAATGAGAATTTCAAACAATTGATCAACTTCTTCCCTTTTCTATATCTTCAGATATTTCTCTTTCGCCATGTTTGTATATTCTCCGATTTTGATTAGATCTGCTCTGTTTTCATCATCTGCTCGTTCACTGACTGTACATGTTTCTACATTTGAATCAATTTCTCCTAGCAGAATAATATTTGCTAGCGTTCTGCATTAATATACCCATACCCAACAATCAACACACTTCCACATGTTCGTTGTTCAACTAGACCTCCAATTTCCAACTTTCTACCTTTGTCAACAAATCCAGTTCTGTGTATCCAGCAAATACTGTTTCTTGCAATTAATCAAATTCTGAACATTTCCAGCTTCTCTTCATTTGACCTCAACTTCAATTTGCTTGGATCCTGCAATTTAAGTAAACATGGCTCTCTCCATCTATAGCAAATTATCACTTTCTAGCGATTGATAAAATTCTAGCATTTTCTCTATCTGCAGTTGTTTCTCGTTGCCCATATTTATAAAACTCCCATTTTCATGAAACTTGTTGCTTTTAGGATCAGCTCCTTCTCCGAATTTACAGGCTTCTCCATTTCCATCAACCACACTATCTCTATTAATTTCTAATGTCTATCTGCATAAATGTCTCTATTTCTAACAATCTACTTATTTCCAGCAACTCTTCATTCACCTGAAACTACAGCGTCATCATTTCTCCCTTTATCAGCAAATCTAGTTCTGTAATTCAAGACAAATGCTCAATTTCCAGCAATTTGTTAGATTTAGCACTTTTGTAGGTTCTCCGCATTCACTGGAAGTTCAAGTCCTCCATATCTGGAAATACCAGGAGAACTGGTGCTCTCTATCTATCAAATTCTCAATGGCTGGCAATAGAGCAAATTCGAGCAATTCCTCTATCTGCAGATATATCTTACTCCCAATATTTGTCAAATCTCCCATTTCCATCTAATTCGCTGCTTGTAGCATCTGCAACATCAGCGAGTGTAAAAACCTCTCCATTTCCATTAACTCCTCCAGCTCTACAAATTTCAACTGTCCACTTGCTTTAATCTCTATATTTATATCTACATCCACATTCCCAACGACTCCTCATTCATCTCAAAGTTCAATTGTTCAACTTCTCTCTTTATCAGCAAACATAGTTCTCTGTATCTGTCAAATTCTCAATTCTCAGCAATATGTCATATTGAGCACCTTTGCAGCGAGTAGCAATCAGTATTCGTTTTTCCGTATTCTTCCAATTCTGAAAAGCTGGCTCTCTGTAACTAGCGAAATGAGAATTTCAAACAATTGATCAACTTCTTCCATTATCTGTATCTGCAGATATTTCTCCTTCACCATGTTTGTATATTCTCCGATTTTGATTAAATCTGCTCTGTTCGCAGCATCTGCTCGTTCACTGAATGTACATGTTTGTACATTTCAATCAACTTCTCCACGCAGAATAATATCTGCTAGCGTTCTGCATTAATATCCCCATATCCAACAATCAACACACTTCCACATGTTCGTTGTTCAACTAGACCTTCAATTTGCCACTTTCTACGTTTGTCAACAAATCCAGTTCTCTTTGTCCAGGAAATACGGTTTCTTGCAATTAATCGAATTCGGAACATTTCCAGCTTCTCTGCATTTGACCTCAACTTCAATTTCCCTTGATGCTGCAATTTAAGTAAACATGGCTCTCTGTATCTACAGAAAAATAGCACTTTCTAGCGTTTGATAAAATTCTAGCACTTTCTCTATCTGCAGTTATTTCTCGTTGCCCATATTTATAAAAACTCCCATTTTCATGAAACACGTTGCATTTAGCATCAGCTCCTTCTCCGAATGTACAGGCTTCTCCATTTCCATCAACCACACTATCTCTTTTAATTTCTAATGTCTATCTGCATAAAAGTCTCTATTTCTAACAATCTACTTATTTCCAGCAACTCTTCATTCACCTGAAACTACAATGTCCCCATTTCTCCCTTTATCAGCAAATCTAGTTCTGTAATTCTATGAAATGCACAATTTCCAGCAATTTGTTAGATTTAGCACTTTTGTAGGTTCTCCGCATTCACTGGAAGTTCAAGTCCTCCATATCTGGAAATACCAGGAGAACAGGTACTCTCTATCTATCAAATTCTCAATCGCTGGCAATAGAGCAAATTCAAGCAATTTCTCTATCTGCAGATATATCTTATTCCCAATATTTGTCAAATCTCCCATTTCCATCTAATTCGCTGCTTGTAGCATCTGCAACATCACCGAGTGTAAAAACCTCTCCATTTCCATTAACTTCTCCATCTCTACAAATTCAACTGTCCACTTGCTTTAGTCTCTATATTCATATCTACATTCACATTCCCAACGACTCCTCATTCATCTCAAAGTTAAATTGTTCAACTTCTCTCTTTATCAGCAAACGTAGTTCTCTGTATCTGTCAAATTCTCAATTCTCAGCAATATGTCATATTGAGCACCTTTGCAGCGAGTAGCATTCAGTATTCGTTTTTCCGTATTCTTCCAATTCTGAAAAGCTGGCTCTCTGTAACTAGCAAAATGAGAATTTCAAACAATTGATCAACTTCTTCCCTTTTCTATATCTTCAGATATTTCTCTTTCGCCATGTTTGTATATTCTCCGATTTTGATTAGATCTGCTCTGTTCGCATCATCTGCTCGTTCACTGACTGTACATGTTTCTACATTTGAATCAATTTCTCCAAGCAGAATAATATTTGCTAGCGTTCTGCATTAATATCCCCATACCCAACAATCAACACACTTCCACATGTTCGTTGTTCAACTAGACCTTCGATTTCCAACTTTCTACCTTTGTCAACAAATCCACTTCTCTGTATCCAGGAAATACTGTTTCTTGCAATTAATCGAATTCGGAACATTTCCAGCTTCTCCGCATATGACCTCAACTTCAATTTCCCTTGATCCTGCAATTTAAGTAAATATGGCTCTCTCTATCTATAGCAAAATATCACTTTCTAGCGATTGATAAAATTCTAGCATTTTCTCTATCTGCAGTTATTTCTCGTTGCCCATATTTATAAATAATCTCATTTTCATGAAACTCGTTGCATTTAGCATCAGCTCCTTCTCCGAATGTACAGGCTTCTCCATTTCCATCAACCACACTATCTCTATTAATTTCTAATGTCTATCTGCATAAATGTCTCTAATTCTAAAAATCTACTTATTTCCAGCAACGCTTCATTCACCTGAAACTACAATGTCCCCATTTCTCCCTTTATCAGCAAATCTAGTTCTGTAATTCTAGGAGATGCTCAATTTCCAACAATTTGTTAGATTTAGCACTTCTGTAGGTTCTCCGCATTCACTGGAAGTTCAAGTCCTCCATATCTGGAAATAGCAGGAGAACTGGTACTTTCTATCTAACAAATTCTCAATGGCTGGCAATAGAGCAAATTCCAGCAATTTCTCTATCTGCAGATATATCTTATTCCCAATATTTGTAAAATCTCCCATTTCCATCTAATTCGCTGCTTGTAGCATCTGCAACATCAGCGAGTTTAAAAACCTCTCCATTTCCATTAACTTCTCCATCTCTACAAATTTCAACTGTCCACTTGCTTTAATCTCTATATTTATATCTACATCCACATTCCCAACGACTCCTCATTCATCTCAAAGTTTACTTTTTCAACTTCTCTCTTTATCAGCAAACGCAGTTCTCTGTAGCTGTCAAATTCTCAATTCTCAGCAATATGTCATATTGAGCACCTTTGCAGCGAGTAGCATTCAGTATTCGTTTTTCCGCATTCTTCCAATTCTGAAAAGCTGGCTCTCTGTAACTAGCGAAATGAAAATTTCAAAGAATTGATCACTTCTTCCATTTTCTATATCTGCAGATATTTCTCTTTCGCCATGTTTGTATATTCTCCGATTTTGATTAAATCTGCTCTGTTCGCATCAACTGCTCGTTCACTGACTGTACATGTTTCTACAATACAATCAACTTCTCCAAGCAGAATAATATCTGCTAGCGTTCTGCATTAATATCCCCATATCCAACAATCAACACACTTCCACATGTTTGTTGTTCAACTGGACCTTCAATTTCCCACTTTCTACCTATGTCAACAAATCCAGTTCTGTGTATCCAGGAAATACTGTTTCTTGCAATTAATCAAATTCTGAACATTTCCAGCTTCTCTGCATTTGACCTCAACTTCAATTTCCTTGGATCCTGCAATTTAAGTAAACATGGCTCTCTCCATCTATAGGAAATTATCACTTTCTAGCGATTGATAAAATTGTAGCATTTTCTCTATCTGCAGTTGTTTCTCGTTGCCCATATTTATAAAAACTCCCATTTTCATGAAACTTGTTGCTTTTAGGATCAGCTCCTTCTCCGAATGTACAGGCTTCTCCATTTCCATCAACCACACTATCTCTATTAATTTCTAATGTCTATCTGCATAAATGTCTCTATTTCTAACAATCTACTTATTTCCAGCAACTCTTCATTCACCTGAAACTACAATGTCCCCATTTCTCCCTTCATCAGAAAATCTAGTTCTATAATTCTATGAAATGCTCAATTTCCAGCAATTTGTTAGATTTATCACTTTTGTAGGTTCTCCGCATTCACTGGAAGTTCAAGTCCTCCATATCTGGAAATACCAGGAGAACTGGTACTCTCTATCTATCAAATTCTCAATTGCTGGCAATAGAGCAAATTCGAGCAATTCCTCTATCTGCAGATATATCGTATTCCCAATATTTGTAAAATCTCCCATTTCCATCTAATTCGCTGCTTGTAGCATCTGCAACATCAGCGAGTGTAAAAACATCTCCATTTCCATTAACTTCTCCATCTCTACAAATTTCAACTGTCCACTTGCTTTAATCTCTATATTTATATCTACATCCACATTCCCAACGACTCCATATTCATCTCAAAGTTCAATTGTTCAACTTCTCTCTTTATCAGCAAATGTAGATCTCTGTATCTGTCAAATTCTCAATTCTCAGCAATATGTCATATTGAGCACCTTTGCAGCGAGTAGCATTCAGTATTCGTTTTTCCGTATTCTTCCAATTCTGAAAAGCTGGCTCTCTGTAACTAGCGAAATGAGAATTTCAATCAATTGATCAACTTCTTCCATTTTCTATATCTGCAGATATGTCTCTTTCACCATGTTTGTATATTCTCCGATTTTGATTAAATCTGCTCTGTTCGCAGCATCTGCTCGTTCACTGACTGTACATGTTTCTACATTTCAATCAACTTCTCCAAGCAGAATAATATCTGCTAGCGTTCTGCATTAATATCCCCATATCCAACAATCAACACACTTCCACACGTTCGTTGTTCAACTAGACCTTCAATTTCCAACTTTCTACCTTTGTCAACAAATCCACTTCTCTGTATCCAGGAAATACTGTTTCTTGCAATTAATCAAATTCGGAACATTTCCAGCTTTTCTGCAATTGACCTCAACTTCATTTTCCCTTGATCCTGCAATTTAAGTGAACATGGCTCTCACTATCTATAGCCAAATATCACTTTCTAGCGATTGATAGAATTCTAGCATTTTCTCTATCTGCAGTTATTTCTCGTTGCCCATATTTATAAAAACTCCCATTTTCATGAAACTCGTTGCATTTAGCATCAGCTCCTTCTCCGAATGTACAGGCTTCTCCATTTCCATCAACCACACTATCTCTATTAATTTCTAATGTCTATCTGCATAAATGTCTCTATTTCTAACAATCTACTTATTTCCAGCAACGCTTCATTCACCTGAAGCTACAATGTCCCCATTTCTCCCTTTATCAGCAAATCTAGTTTTGTAATTCTAGGAGATGCTCAATTTCCAGCAATTTGTTAGATTTAGCACTTCTGTAGGTTCTCCGCATTCACTGGAAGTTCAAGTCCTCCATATCTGGAAATAGCAGGAGAACTGGTACTCTCTATCTAACAAATTCTCAATGGCTGGCAATAGAGCAAATTCAAGCAATTTCTCTATCTGCAGATATATCTTATTCCCAATATTTGTAAAATCTCCCATTTCCATCTAATTCGCTGCTTGTAGCATCTGCAACATCAGCGAGTGTAGAAACCTCTCCATTTCCATTAACTTCTCCATCTCTACAAATTTCAACTGTCCACTTGCTTTAATCTCTATATTTATATCTACATCCACATTCCCAACGACTTCTCATTCATCTCAAAGTTTATTTTTTCAACTTCTCTCTTTATCAGCAAACGCAGTTCTCTGTAGCTGTCAAATTCTAAATTCTCAGCAATATGTCATATGGAGCACCTTTGCAGCGAGTCGCATTCAGTATTCGTTTTTCCGCATTCTTCCAATTCTGAAAAGCTGGCTCTCTGTAAGTAGCGAAATGAGAATTTCAAAGAATTGATCACTTCTTCCATTTTCTATAGCTGCAGATATTTCTCTTTCGCCATGTTTGTATATTCTCCGATTTTGATTAAATCTGCTCTGTTCGCATCATCTGCTCGTTCACTGACTGTGCATCTTTCTACAATACAATCAACTTCTCCAAGCAGAATAATATCTGCTAGCGTTCTGCATTAATATCCCCATATCCAACAATCAACACACTTCCACATGTTTGTTGTTCAACTGGACCTTCAATTTCCCACTTTCTACCTATGTCAACAAATCCAGTTCTGTGTATCCAGGAAATACTGTTTCTTGCAATTAATCAAATTCTGAACATTTCCAGCTTCTCTGCATTTGACCTCAACTTCAATTTCCTTGGATCCTGCAATTTAAGTAAACATGGCTCTCTCCATCTATAGGAAATTATCACTTTCTAGCGATTGATAAAATTGTAGCATTTTCTCTATCTGCAGTTGTTTCTCGTTGCCCATATTTATCAAAACTCCCATTTTCATGAAACTTGTTGCTTTTAGGATCAGCTCCTTCTCCGAATGTACAGGCTTCTCCATTTCCATCAACCACACTATCTCTATTAATTTCTAATGTCTATCTGCATAAATGTCTCTATTTCTAACAATCTACTTATTTCCAGCAACTCTTCATTCACCTGAAACTACAATGTCCCCATTTCTCCCTTTATCAGCAAATCCAGTTCTGTAATTCTATGAAATGCTCAATTTCCAGCAATTTGTTAGATTTAGCACTTTTGTAGGTTCTCCGCATTCACTGGAAGTTCAAGTCCTCCATATCTGGAAATACCAGGAGAACTGGTACTCTCTATCTATCAAATTGTCAATCGCTGGCAATAGAGCAATTTCAAGCAATTTCTCTATCTGCAGATATATCTTATTTCCAATATTTGTAAAATCTCCCATTTCCATCTAATTCGCTGCTTGTAGCATCTGCAACATCAGCGAGTGTAAAAACCTCTCCATTTCCATTAACTTCTCCATCTCTACAAATTTGAACTGTCCACATGCTTTAATCTCTATATTTATATCTACATCCACATTCCCAACGACCCCTCATTCATCTCAAAGTTTACTTTTTCAACTTCTCTCTTTATCAGCAAACGTAGTTCTCTGTATCTGTCAAATTCTCAATTCTCAGCAATATGTCATATGGAGCACCTTTGCAGCGAGTAGCATTCAGTACAACTTTCGTTTTTCCGCATTCCTCCAAGTCTGAAAAGCTGGCTCTCTGTAAGTAGCGAAATGAGAATTTCAAAGAATTGATCACTTCTTCCATTTTCTATAGCTGCAGATATTTCTCTTTCGCCATGTTTGTATATTCTCCGATTTTGATTAAATCTGCTCTGTTCGCATCATCTGCTCGTTCACTGACTGTGCATCTTTCTACAATACAATCAACTTCTCCAAGCAGAATAATATCTGCTAGCGTTCTGCATTAATATCCCCATATCCAACATTGAACATACTTCCACATGTTCGTTGTTCAACTAGTCCTTCAATTTCCAACTTTCTACCTTTGTCAACAAATCTAGTTCTCTGTATCCAGGAAATACTGTTTCTTGCAATTAATCAAATTCGGAACATTTCCAGCTTTTCTGCAATTGACCTCAACTTCAATTTCCCTTGATCCTGCAATTTAAGTGAACATGGCTCTCACTATCTATAGCCAAATATCACTTTCTAGCGATTGATAGAATTCTAGCATTTTCTCTATCTGCAGTTATTTCTCGTTGCCCATATTTATAAAAACTCCCATTTTCATGAAACTCGTTGCATTTAGCATCAGCTCCTTCTCCGAATGTACAGGCTTCTCCATTTCCATCAACCACACTATCTCTATTAATTTCTAATGTCTATCTGCATAAATGTCTCTATTTCTAACAATCTACTTATTTCCAGCAACTCTTCATTCGCCTGAAACTACAATGTCCCCATTTCTCCCTTTATCAGCAAATCTAGTTCTGTAATTCTATGAAATGCTCAATTTCCAGCAATTTGTTAGATTTAGCACTTTTGTAGGTTCTCCGCATTCACTGGAAGTTCAAGTCCTCCATATCTGGAAATAGCAAAAGAACTGGTACTCTCTATCTATCAAATTCTCAATTGTTGGCAATAGATCAAATTCAAGCAATGTCTCTATCTGCAGATATATCTTATTTCCAATATTTGTAAAATCTCCCATTTCCATCTAATTCGCTGCTTGTAGCATCTGCAACATCAGCGAGTGTAAAAACCTCTCCATTTCCATTAACTTCTCCATCTCTACAAATTTCAACTGTCCACATGCTTTAATCTCTATATTTATATCTACATCCACATTCCCAACGACTCCTCATTCATCTCAAAGTTAAATTTTTCAACTTCTCTCTTTATCAGCAAACGTAGTTCTCTGTATCTGTCAAATTCTCAATTCTCAGCAATATGTCATATTGAGCACCTTTGCAGCGAGTAGCATTCAGTATGCGTTTTTCCGTATTCTTCCAATTCTGAAAAGCTGGCTCTCTGTAACTAGCGAAATGAGAATTTCAATCAATTGATCACTTCTTCCATATTCTATATCTGCAGATATTTCTCTTTCGCCATGTTTGTATATTCTCCGATTTTGATTAAATCTGCTCTGTTCGCATCATCTGCTCGTTCACTGACTGTAAATGTTTCTACAATACAATCAACTTCTCCAAGCAGAATAATATCTGCTAGCGTTCTGCATTAATATCCCCATATCCAACAATCAACACACTTCCACATGTTTGTTGTTCAACTGGACCTTCAATTTCCCACTTTCTACCTATGTCAACAAATCCAGTTCTGTGTATCCAGGAAATACTGTTTCTTGCAATTAATCAAATTCTGAACATTTCCAGCTTCTCTGCATTTGACCTCAACTTCAATTTCCTTGGATCCTGCAATTTAAGTAAACATGGCTCTCTCCATCTATAGCAAATTATCACTTTCTAGCGATTGATAAAATTGTAGCATGTTCTCTATCTGCAGTTGTTTCTCGTTGCCCATATTTATCAAAACTCCCATTTTCATGAAACTTGTTGCTTTTAGGATCAGCTCCTTCTCCGAATGTACAGGCTTCTCCATTTCCATCAACCACACTATCTCTATTAATTTCTAATGTCTATCTGCATAAAAGTCTCTATTTCTAACAATCTACTTATTTCCAGCAACTCTTCATTCACCTGAAACTACAATGTCCCCATTTCTCCCTTTATCAGCAAATCTAGTTCTGTAATTCTAGGAGATCCTCAATTTCCAGCAATTTGTTAGATTTAGCACTTTTGTAGGCTCTCCGCATTCACTGGAAGTTCAAGTCCTCCATATCTGGAAATAGCAGGAGAACTGGTACTCTCTATCTATCAAATTGTCAATTGCTGGCAATAGAGCAAATTCGAGCAATTCCTCTATCTGCAGATATATCTTATTCCCAATATTTGTAAAATCTCCCATTTCCATCTAATTCGCTGCTTGGAGCATCTGCAACATCAGCGAGTGTAAAAACATGTCCATTTCCATTAACTTCTCCATCTCTACAAATTTCAACTGTCCACTTGCTTTAATCTCTATATTTATATCTACATCCACATTCCCAACGACTCCTCATTCATCTCAAAGTTCAATTGTTCAACTTCTCTCTTTATCAGCAAACATAGATCTCTGTATCTGTCAAATTCTCAATTCTCAGCATTATGTCATATTGAGCACCTTTGCAGCGAGTAGCATTCAGTATTCGTTTTTCCGTATTCTTCCAATTCTGAAAAGCTGGCTCTCTGTAACTAGCGAAATGAGAATTTCAATCAATTGTTCAACTTCATCCATTTTCTATATCTGCAGATATTTCTCTTTCACCATGTTTGTATATTCTCCGATTTTGATTAAATCTGCTCTGTTCGCAGCATCTGCTCGTTCACTGACTGTACATGTTTCTACATTTCAATCATCTTCTCCAAGCAGAATAATATCTGCTAGCGTTCTGCATTAATATCCCCATATCCAACAATCAACACACTTCCACATGTTCGTTGTTCAACTAGACCTTCAATTTCCAACTTTCTACCTTTGTCAACAAATCTAGTTCTCTGTATCCAGGAAATACTGTTTCTTGCAATTAATCAAATTCGGAACATTTCCAGCTTTTCTGCAATTGACCTCAACTTCATTTTCCCTTGATCCTGCAATTTAAGTGAACATGGCTCTCACTATCTATAGCCAAATATCACTTTCTAGCGATCGATAGAATTCTAGCATTTTCTCTATCTGCAGTTATTTCTCGTTGCCCATATTTATAAAAACTCCCATTTTCATGAAACTCGTTGCATTTAGCATCAGCTCCTTCTCCGAATGTACAGGCTTCTCCATTTCCATCAACCACACTATCTCTATTAATTTCTAATGTCTATCTGCATAAATGTCTCTATTTCTAACAATCTACTTATTTCCAGCAACTCTTCATTCGCCTGAAACTACAATGTCCCCATTTCTCCCTTTATCAGCAAATCTAGTTCTGTAATTCTATGAAATGCTCAATTTCCAGCAATTTGTTAGATTTAGCACTTTTGTAGGTTCTCCGCATTCACTGGAAGTTCAAGTCCTCCATATCTGGAAATAGCAGGAGAACTGGTACTCTCTATCTATCAAATTCTCAATTGCTGGCACTAGAGCAAATTCAAGCAATATCTCTATCTGCAGATATATCTTATTCCCAATATTTGTAAAATCTCCCATTTCCATCTAATTCGCTGCTTGTAGCATCTGCAACATCAGCGAGTGTAAAAACATGTCCATTTCCATTAACTTCTCCATCTCTACAAATTTCAACTGTCCACTTGCTTTAATCTCTATATTTATATCTACATCCACATTCCCAACGAGTCCTCATTCATCTCAAAGTTCAATTGTTCAACTTCTCTCTTTATCAGCAAACGTAGTTCTCTGTATCTGTCAAATTCTCAATTCTCAGCAATATGTCATATTGAGCACCTTTGCAGCGAGTAGCATTCAGTATTCGTTTTTCCGTATTCTTCCAATTCTGAAAAGCTGGCTCTCTGTAACTAGCGAAATGAGAATTTCAAACAATTGATCAACTTCTTCCATTTTCTATATCTGCAGATATTTCTCTTTCACCATGTTTGTATATTCTCCGATTTTGATTAAACCTGCTCTGTTCACAGCATCTGCTCGTTCACTGAATGTACATGTTTCTACAATACAATCAACTTCTCCGAGCAGAATAATATCTGCTAGCGTTCTGCATTAATATCCCCATATCCAACAATCAACACACTTCCACATGTTTGTTGTTCAACTGGACCTTCAATTTCCCACTTTCTACCTATGTCAACAAATCCAGTTCTGTGTATCCAGGAAATACTGTTTCTTGCAATTAATCAAATTCTGAACATTTCCAGCTTCTCTGCATTTGACCTCAACTTCAATTTCCTTGGATCCTGCAATTTAAGTAAACATGGCTCTCTCCATCTATAGGAAATTATCACTTTCTAGCGATTGATAAAATTGTAGCATTTTCTCTATCTGCAGTTGTTTCTCGTTGCCCATATTTATAAAAACTCCCATTTTCATGAAACTTGTTGCTTTTAGGATCAGCTCCTTCTCCGAATGTACAGGCTTCTCCATTTCCATCAACCACACTATCTCTATTAATTTCTAATGTCTATCTGCATAAATGTCTCTATTTCTAACAATCTACTTATTTCCAGCAACTCTTCATTCACCTGAAACTACAATGTCCCCATTTCTCCCTTCATCAGAAAATCTAGTTCTATAATTCTATGAAATGCTCAATTTCCAGCAATTTGTTAGATTTATCACTTTTGTAGGTTCTCCGCATTCACTGGAAGTTCAAGTCCTCCATATCTGGAAATACCAGGAGAACTGGTACTCTCTATCTATCAAATTCTCAATTGCTGGCAATAGAGCAAATTCGAGCAATTCCTCTATCTGCAGATATATCGTATTCCCAATATTTGTAAAATCTCCCATTTCCATCGAATTCGCTGCTTGTAGCATCTGCAACATCAGCGAGTGTAAAAACATCTCCATTTCCATTAACTTCTCCATCTCTACAAATTTCAACTGTCCACTTGCTTTAATCTCTATATTTATATCTACATCCACATTCCCAACGACTCCTCATTCATCTCAAAGTTCAATTGTTCAACTTCTCTCTTTATCAGCAAATGTAGATCTCTGTATCTGTCAAATTCTCAATTCTCAGCAATATGTCATATTGAGCACCTTTGCAGCGAGTAGCATTCAGTATTCGTTTTTCCGTATTCTTCCAATTCTGAAAAGCTGGCTCTCTGTAACTAGCGAAATGAGAATTTCAATCAATTGATCAACTTCTTCCATTTTCTATATCTGCAGATATGTCTCTTTCACCATGTTTGTATATTCTCCGATTTTGATTAAATCTGCTCTGTTCGCAGCATCTGCTCGTTCACTGACTGTACATGTTTCTACATTTCAATCAACTTCTCCAAGCAGAATAATATCTGCTAGCGTTCTGCATTAATATCCCCATATCCAACAATCAACACACTTCCACACGTTCGTTGTTCAACTAGACCTTCAATTTCCAACTTTCTACCTTTGTCAACAAATCCACTTCTCTGTATCCAGGAAATACTGTTTCTTGCAATTAATCAAATTCGGAACATTTCCAGCTTTTCTGCAATTGACCTCAACTTCATTTTCCCTTGATCCTGCAATTTAAGTGAACATGGCTCTCACTATCTATAGCCAAATATCACTTTCTAGCGATTGATAGAATTCTAGCATTTTCTCTATCTGCAGTTATTTCTCGTTGCCCATATTTATAAAAACTCCCATTTTCATGAAACTCGTTGCATTTAGCATCAGCTCCTTCTCCGAATGTACAGGCTTCTCCATTTCCATCAACCACACTATCTCTATTAATTTCTAATGTCTATCTGCATAAATGTCTCTATTTCTAACAATCTACTTATTTCCAGCAACGCTTCATTCACCTGAAGCTACAATGTCCCCATTTCTCCCTTTATCAGCAAATCTAGTTTTGTAATTCTAGGAGATGCTCAATTTCCAGCAATTTGTTAGATTTAGCACTTCTGTAGGTTCTCCGCATTCACTGGAAGTTCAAGTCCTCCATATCTGGAAATAGCAGGAGAACTGGTACTCTCTATCTAACAAATTCTCAATGGCTGGCAATAGAGCAAATTCAAGCAATTTCTCTATCTGCAGATATATCTTATTCCCAATATTTGTAAAATCTCCCATTTCCATCTAATTCGCTGCTTGTAGCATCTGCAACATCAGCGAGTGTAGAAACCTCTCCATTTCCATTAACTTCTCCATCTCTACAAATTTCAACTGTCCACTTGCTTTAATCTCTATATTTATATCTACATCCACATTCCCAACGACTCCTCATTCATCTCAAAGTTTATTTTTTCAACTTCTCTCTTTATCAGCAAACGCAGTTCTCTGTAGCTGTCAAATTCTAAATTCTCAGCAATATGTCATATGGAGCACCTTTGCAGCGAGTCGCATTCAGTATTCGTTTTTCCGCATTCTTCCAATTCTGAAAAGCTGGCTCTCTGTAAGTAGCGAAATGAGAATTTCAAAGAATTGATCACTTCTTCCATTTTCTATAGCTGCAGATATTTCTCTTTCGCCATGTTTGTATATTCTCCGATTTTGATTAAATCTGCTCTGTTCGCATCATCTGCTCGTTCACTGACTGTGCATCTTTCTACAATACAATCAACTTCTCCAAGCAGAATAATATCTGCTAGCGTTCTGCATTAATATCCCCATATCCAACAATCAACACACTTCCACATGTTTGTTGTTCAACTGGACCTTCAATTTCCCACTTTCTACCTATGTCAACAAATCCAGTTCTGTGTATCCAGGAAATACTGTTTCTTGCAATTAATCAAATTCTGAACATTTCCAGCTTCTCTGCATTTGACCTCAACTTCAATTTCCTTGGATCCTGCAATTTAAGTAAACATGGCTCTCTCCATCTATAGGAAATTATCACTTTCTAGCGATTGATAAAATTGTAGCATTTTCTCTATCTGCAGTTGTTTCTCGTTGCCCATATTTATCAAAACTCCCATTTTCATGAAACTTGTTGCTTTTAGGATCAGCTCCTTCTCCGAATGTACAGGCTTCTCCATTTCCATCAACCACACTATCTCTATTAATTTCTAATGTCTATCTGCATAAATGTCTCTATTTCTAACAATCTACTTATTTCCAGCAACTCTTCATTCACCTGAAACTACAATGTCCCCATTTCTCCCTTTATCAGCAAATCCAGTTCTGTAATTCTATGAAATGCTCAATTTCCAGCAATTTGTTAGATTTAGCACTTTTGTAGGTTCTCCGCATTCACTGGAAGTTCAAGTCCTCCATATCTGGAAATAGCAGGAGAACTGGTACTCTCTATCTATCAAATTGTCAATCGCTGGCAATAGAGCAATTTCAAGCAATTTCTCTATCTGCAGATATATCTTATTTCCAATATTTGTAAAATCTCCCATTTCCATCTAATTCGCTGCTTGTAGCATCTGCAACATCAGCGAGTGTAAAAACCTCTCCATTTCCATTAACTTCTCCATCTCTACACATTTGAACTGTCCACATGCTTTAATCTCTATATTTATATCTACATCCACATTCCCAACGACCCCTCATTCATCTCAAAGTTTACTTTTTCAACTTCTCTCTTTATCAGCAAACGTAGTTCTCTGTATCTGTCAAATTCTCAATTCTCAGCAATATGTCATATGGAGCACCTTTGCAGCGAGTAGCATTCAGTACAACTTTCGTTTTTCCGCATTCCTCCAAGTCTGAAAAGCTGGCTCTCTGTAACTAGCGAAATGAGAATTTCAAACAATTGAGCAGTTCTTCCATTTTCTAAATCTGCAGATATTTCTCTTTCGCCATGTTTGTATATTCTCCGATTTTGATTAAATCTGCACTGTTCGCATCATCTGCTCGTTCACTGACTGTACATGTTTCTACATTTCAATCAATTTCTCCAAGCAGAATAATATTACTAGCGTTCTGCATTAATATCCCCATATCCAACAATCAACACACTTCCACATGTTCGTTGTTCAACTAGACCTTCAATTTCCCACTTTCTACGTTTGTCAACAAATCCAGTTCTCTGTGTCCAGGAAATACGGTTTCTTGCAATTAATCGAATTCGGAACATTTCCAGCTTCTCTGCATTTGACCTCAACTTCAATTTCCTTGGATCCAGCAATTTAAGTAAACATGGCTCTCTCTATCTATAGGAAATTATCACTTTCTAGCGATTGATAAACTTCTAGCATTTTCTCTATCTGCAGTTGTTTCTCGTTGCCCATATTTATAAAACTCCCATGTTCATGAAACTCGTTGCATTTAGCATCAGCTCCTTCTCCGAATGCACAGGCTTCTCCATTTCCATCAACCACACTATCTCTATTAATTTCTAATGTCTATCTGCATAAATGTCTCTATTTCTAACAATCTACTTATTTCCAGCAACTCTTCATTCACCTGAAACTACAGCCTCCTCATTTCTCCCTTTATCAGCAAATCTAGTTCTGTAATTCAAGACAAATGCTCAATTTCCAGCAATTTGTTAGATTTAGCACTTTTGTAGGTTCTCCGCATTCACTGGAAGTTCAAGTCCTCCATATCTGGAAATACCAGGAGAACTGGTACTCTCTATCTATCAAATTCTCAATTGCTGGCAATAGAGCAAATTCGAGCAATTCCTCTATCTGCAGATATATCTTATTCCCAATATTTGTAAAATCTCCCATTTCCATCTAATTCGCTGCTTGTAGCATCTGCAACATCAGCGAGTGTAAAAACCTCTCCATTTCCATTAACTCCTCCAGCTCTACAAATTTCAACTGTCCACTTGCTTTAATCTCTATATTTATATCTACATCCACATTCCCAACGACTCCTCATTCATCTCAAAGTTCAATTGTTCAACTTCTCTCTTTATCAGCAAACGTAGTTCTCTGTATCTGTCAAATTCTCAATTCTCAGCAATATGTCATATTGAGCACCTTTGCAGCGAGTAGCAATCAGTATTCGTTTTTCCGTATTCTTCCAATTCTGAAAAGCTGGCTCTCTGTAACTAGCGAAATGAGAATTTCAAACAATTGATCAACTTCTTCCATTTTCTGTATCTGCAGATATTTCTCTTTCACCATGTTTGTATATTCTCCGATTTTGATTAAATCTGCTCTGATCGCAGCATCTGCTCGTTCACTGAATGTACATGTTTGTACATTTCAATCAACTTCTCCACGCAGAATAATATCTGCTAGCGTTCTGCATTAATATCCCCATATCCAACAATCAACACACTTCCACATGTTCGTTGTTCAACTAGACCTTCAATTTGCCACTTTCTACGTTTGTCAACAAATCCAGTTCTCTTTGTCCAGGAAATACGGTTTCTTGCAATTAATCGAATTCGGAACATTTCCAGCTTCTCTGCATTTGACCTCAACTTCAATTTCCCTTGATGCTGCAATTTAAGTAAACATGGCTCTCTGTATCTACAGAAAAATAGCACTTTCTAGCGTTTGATAAAATTCTAGCACTTTCTCTATCTGCAGTTATTTCTCGTTGCCCATATTTATAAAAACTCCCATTTTCATGAAACACGTTGCATTTAGCATCAGCTCCTTCTCCGAATGTACAGGCTTCTCCATTTCCATCAACCACACTATCTCTTTTAATTTCTAATGTCTATCTGCATAAAAGTCTCTATTTCTAACAATCTACTTATTTCCAGCAACTCTTCATTCACCTGAAACTACAATGTCCTCATTTCTCCCTTAATCAGCAAATCTAGTTCTGTAATTCTATGAAATGCACAATTTCCAGCAATTTGTTAGATTTAGCACTTTTGTAGGTTCTCCGCATTCACTGGAAGTTCAAGTCCTCCATATGTGGAAATACCAGGAGAACTGGTACTCTCTATCTATCAAATTCTCAATCGCTGGCAATAGAGCAAATTCCAGCAATTTCTCTATCTGCAGATATATCTTATTCCCAATATTTGTCAAATCTCCCATTTCCATCTAATTCGCTGCTTGTAGCATCTGCAACATCACCGAGTGTAAAAACCTCTCCATTTCCATTAACTTCTCCATCTCTACAAATTCAACTGTCCACTTGCTTTAGTCTCTATATTCATATCTACATTCACATTCCCAACGACTCCTCATTCATCTCAAAGTTAAATTTTTCAACTTCTCTCTTTATCAGCAAACATAGTTCTCTGTATCTGTCAAATTCTCAATTCTAAGCAAAATGTCATATTGAGCACCTTTGCAGCGAGTAGCATTCAGTATTCGTTTTTCCGTATTCTTCCAATTCTGAAAAGCTGGCTCTCTGTAACTAGCAAAATGAGAATTTCAAACAATTGATCAACTTCTTCCCTTTTCTATATCTTCAGATATTTCTCTTTCGCCATGTTTGTATATTCTCCGATTTTGATTAGATCTGCTCTGTTTTCATCATCTGCTCGTTCACTGACTGTACATGTTTCTACATTTGAATCAATTTCTCCTAGCAGAATAATATTTGCTAGCGTTCTGCATTAATATCCCCATACCCAACAATCAACACACTTCCACATGTTCGTTGTTCAACTAGACCTCCAATTTCCAACTTTCTACCTTTGTCAACAAATCCAGTTCTGTGTATCCAGCAAATACTGTTTCTTGCAATTAATCAAATTCTGAACATTTCCAGCTTCTCTTCATTTGACCTCAACTTCAATTTGCTTGGATCCTGCAATTTAAGTAAACATGGCTCTCTCCATCTATAGCAAATTATCACTTTCTAGCGATTGATAAAATTCTAGCATTTTCTCTATCTGCAGTTGTTTCTCGTTGCCCATATTTATAAAACTCCCATTTTCATGAAACTTGTTGCTTTTAGGATCAGCTCCTTCTCCGAATTTACAGGCTTCTCCATTTCCATCAACCACACTATCTCTATTAATTTCTAATGTCTATCTGCATAAATGTCTCTATTTCTAACAATCTACTTATTTCCAGCAACTCTTCATTCACCTGAAACTACAGCGTCATCATTTCTCCCTTTATCAGCAAATCTAGTTCTGTAATTCAAGACAAATGCTCAATTTCCAGCAATTTGTTAGATTTAGCACTTTTGTAGGTTCTCCGCATTCACTGGAAGTTCAAGTCCTCCATATCTGGAAATACCAGGAGAACTGGTGCTCTCTATCTATCAAATTCTCAATGGCTGGCAATAGAGCAAATTCGAGCAATTCCTCTATCTGCAGATATATCTTACTCCCAATATTTGTCAAATCTCCCATTTCCATCTAATTCGCTGCTTGTAGCATCTGCAACATCAGCGAGTGTAAAAACCTCTCCATTTCCATTAACTCCTCCAGCTCTACAAATTTCAACTGTCCACTTGCTTTAATCTCTATATTTATATCTACATCCACATTCCCAACGAGTCCTCATTCATCTCAAAGTTCAATTGTTCAACTTCTCTCTTTATCAGCAAACGTAGTTCTCTGTATCTGTCAAATTCTCAATTCTCAGCAATATGTCATATTGAGCACCTTTGCAGCGAGTAGCATTCAGTATTCGTTTTTCCGTATTCTTCCAATTCTGAAAAGCTGGCTCTCTGTAACTAGCGAAATGAGAATTTCAAACAATTGATCAACTTCTTCCATTTTCTATATCTGCAGATATTTCTCTTTCACCATGTTTGTATATTCTCCGATTTTGATTAAACCTGCTCTGTTCACAGCATCTGCTCGTTCACTGAATGTACATGTTTCTACATTTCAATCAACTTCTCCGAGCAGAATAATATCTGCTAGCGTTCTGCATTAATATCCCCATATCCACATGTTGGTTGTTCAACTAGACATTCAATTTTCAACTTTCTACCTTTGCCAACAAATCCACTTCTCTGTATCGAGGAAATACTGTTTCTTGCAATTAATCAAATTCTGAACATTTCCAGCTTCTCTGCATTTGACCTCAACTTCAATTTCCCTTGATCCTGCAATTTAAGTAAACATGGCTCTCTCCATCTATAGCAAATTATCACTTTCTAGCGATTGATAAAATTCTAGCATTTTCTCTATCTGCAGTTGTTTCTCGTTGCCCATATTTATAAAAGCTCCCATTTTCATGAAACTTGTTGCTTTTAGCATCAGCTCCTTCTCCGAATGTACAGGATTCTCCAATTCCATCAAACACAATATCTCTATTAATTTCTAATGTCTATCTGCATAAATGTCTCCATTTGTAAGAATCTACTTATTTCCAGCAACTCATCATTCACCTGAAACTTACAATGTCCCCATTTCTCCCTTTATCAGCAAATCTAGTTCTGTAATTCTATGAAATGCTCAATTTCCAGCAATTTGTTAGATTTAGCACTTTTGTAGGTTCTCCGCATTCACTGGAAGTTCAAGTCCTCCATATCTGGAAATAGCAGGAGAACTGGTACTCTCTATCTATCAAATTGTCAATTGCTGGCAATAGAGCAAATTCGAGCAATTCCTCTAATTGCAGATATATCTTATTCCCAATATTTGTAAAATCTCCCATTTCCATCTAATTCGCTGCTTGTAGCATCTGCAACATCAGCGAGTGTAAAAACATCTCCATTTCCATTAACTTCTCCATCTCTACAAATTTCAACTGTCCACATGCTTTAATCTCTATATTTATATCTACATCCACATTCCCAACGACTCCTCATTCATCTCAAAGTTCAATTGTTCTACT
Organism: Cetorhinus maximus; assembly: GCF_964194155.1. Lineage (NCBI taxonomy): Eukaryota > Metazoa > Chordata > Chondrichthyes > Lamniformes > Cetorhinidae > Cetorhinus > Cetorhinus maximus. Next base: position 284,227 of record NW_027596154.1, read on the forward strand.
TCTCTCTTTATCAGCAAATGTAGTTCTCTGTATCTGTCAAATTCTCAATTCTCAGCAATATGTCATATTGAGCACCTTTGCAGCGAGTAGCATTCAGTATTCGTTTTTCCGTATTCTTCCAATTCTGAAAAGCTGGCTCTCTGTAACTAGCAAAATGAGAATTTCAAACAATTGATCAACTTCTTCCCTTTTCTATATCTTCAGATATTTCTCTTTCGCCATGTTTGTATATTCTCCGATTTTGATTAGATCTGCTCTGTTCGCATCATCTGCTCGTTCACTGACTGTACATGTTTCTACATTTGAATCAATTTCTCCAAGCAGAATAATATTTGCTAGCGTTCTGCATTAATATCCCCATACCCAACAATCAACACACTTCCACATGTTCGTTGTTCAACTAGACCTTCGATTTCCAACTTTCTACCTTTGTCAACAAATCCACTTCTCTGTATCCAGGAAATACTGTTTCTTGCAATTAATCGAATTCGGAACATTTCCAGCTTCTCCGCATATGACCTCAACTTCAATTTCCCTTGATCCTGCAATTTAAGTAAATATGGCTCTCTCTATCTATAGCAAAATATCACTTTCTAGCGATTGATAAAATTCTAGCATTTTCTCTATCTGCAGTTATTTCTCGTTGCCCATATTTATAAAAAATCTCATTTTCATGAAACTCGTTGCATTTAGCATCAGCTCCTTCTCCGAATGTACAGGCTTCTCCATTTCCATCAACCACACTATCTCTATTAATTTCTAATGTCTCTCTGCATAAATGTCTCTAATTCTAAAAATCTACTTATTTCCAGCAACGCTTCATTCACCTGAAACTACAATGTCCCCATTTCTCCCTTTATCAGCAAATCTAGTTCTGTAATTCTAGGAGATGCTCAATTTCCAACAATTTGTTAGATTTAGCACTTCTGTAGGTTCTCCGCATTCACTGGAAGTTCAAGTCCTCCATATCTGGAAATAGCAGGAGAACTGGTACTTTCTATCTAACAAATTCTCAATGGCTGGCAATAGAGCAAATTCCAGCAATTTCTCTATCTGCAGATATATCTTATTCCCAATATTTGTAAAATCTCCCATTTCCATCTAATTCGCTGCTTGTAGCATCTGCAACATCAGCGAGTTTAAAAACCTCTCCATTTCCATTAACTTCTCCATCTCTACAAATTTCAACTGTCCACTTGCTTTAATCTCTATATTTATATCTACATCCACATTCCCAACGACTCCTCATTCATCTCAAAGTTTACTTTTTCAACTTCTCTCTTTATCAGCAAACGCAGTTCTCTGTAGCTGTCAAATTCTCAATTCTCAGCAATATGTCATATTGAGCACCTTTGCAGCGAGTAGCATTCAGTATTCGTTTTTCCGCATTCTTCCAATTCTGAAAAGCTGGCTCTCTGTAACTAGCGAAATGAAAATTTCAAAGAATTGATCACTTCTTCCATTTTCTATATCTGCAGATATTTCTCTTTCGCCATGTTTGTATATTCTCCGATTTTGATTAAATCTGCTCTGTTCGCATCAACTGCTCGTTCACTGACTGTACATGTTTCTACAATACAATCAACTTCTCCAAGCAGAATAATATCTGCTAGCGTTCTGCATTAATATCCCCATATCCAACAATCAACACACTTCCACATGTTTGTTGTTCAACTGGACCTTCAATTTCCCACTTTCTACCTATGTCAACAAATCCAGTTCTGTGTATCCAGGAAATACTGTTTCTTGCAATTAATCAAATTCTGAACATTTCCAGCTTCTCTGCATTTGACCTCAACTTCAATTTCCTTGGATCCTGCAATTTAAGTAAACATGGCTCTCTCCATCTATAGGAAATTATCACTTTCTAGCGATTGATAAAATTGTAGCATTTTCTCTATCTGCAGTTGTTTCTCGTTGCCCATATTTATAAAAACTCCCATTTTCATGAAACTTGTTGCTTTTAGGATCAGCTCCTTCTCCGAATGTACAGGCTTCTCCATTTCCATCAACCACACTATCTCTATTAATTTCTAATGTCTATCTGCATAAATGTCTCTATTTCTAACAATCTACTTATTTCCAGCAACTCTTCATTCACCTGAAACTACAATGTCCCCATTTCTCCCTTCATCAGAAAATCTAGTTCTATAATTCTATGAAATGCTCAATTTCCAGCAATTTGTTAGATTTATCACTTTTGTAGGTTCTCCGCATTCACTGGAAGTTCAAGTCCTCCATATCTGGAAATACCAGGAGAACTGGTACTCTCTATCTATCAAATTCTCAATTGCTGGCAATAGAGCAAATTCGAGCAATTCCTCTATCTGCAGATATATCGTATTCCCAATATTTGTAAAATCTCCCATTTCCATCTAATTCGCTGCTTGTAGCATCTGCAACATCAGCGAGTGTAAAAACATCTCCATTTCCATTAACTTCTCCATCTCTACAAATTTCAACTGTCCACTTGCTTTAATCTCTATATTTATATCTACATCCACATTCCCAACGACTCCTCATTCATCTCAAAGTTCAATTGTTCAACTTCTCTCTTTATCAGCAAATGTTCATCTCTGTATCTGTCAAATTCTCAATTCTCAGCAATATGTCATATTGAGCACCTTTGCAGCGAGTAGCATTCAGTATTCGTTTTTCCGTATTCTTCCAATTCTGAAAAGCTGGCTCTCTGTAACTAGCGAAATGAGAATTTCAATCAATTGATCAACTTCTTCCATTTTCTATATCTGCAGATATGTCTCTTTCACCATGTTTGTATATTCTCCGATTTTGATTAAATCTGCTCTGTTCGCAGCATCTGCTCGTTCACTGACTGTACATGTTTCTACATTTCAATCAACTTCTCCAAGCAGAATAATATCTGCTAGCGTTCTGCATTAATATCCCCATATCCAACAATCAACACACTTCCACACGTTCGTTGTTCAACTAGACCTTCAATTTCCAACTTTCTACCTTTGTCAACAAATCCACTTCTCTGTATCCAGGAAATACTGTTTCTTGCAATTAATCAAATTCGGAACATTTCCAGCTTTTCTGCAATTGACCTCAACTTCATTTTCCCTTGATCCTGCAATTTAAGTGAACATGGCTCTCACTATCTATAGCCAAATATCACTTTCTAGCGATTGATAGAATTCTAGCATTTTCTCTATCTGCAGTTATTTCTCGTTGCCCATATTTATAAAAACTCCCATTTTCATGAAACTCGTTGCATTTAGCATCAGCTCCTTCTCCGAATGTACAGGCTTCTCCATTTCCATCAACCACACTATCTCTATTAATTTCTAATGTCTATCTGCATAAATGTCTCTATTTCTAACAATCTACTTATTTCCAGCAACGCTTCATTCACCTGAAGCTACAATGTCCCCATTTCTCCCTTTATCAGCAAATCTAGTTTTGTAATTCTAGGAGATGCTCAATTTCCAGCAATTTGTTAGATTTAGCACTTCTGTAGGTTCTCCGCATTCACTGGAAGTTCAAGTCCTCCATATCTGGAAATAGCAGGAGAACTGGTACTCTCTATCTAACAAATTCTCAATGGCTGGCAATAGAGCAAATTCAAGCAATTTCTCTATCTGCAGATATATCTTATTCCCAATATTTGTAAAATCTCCCATTTCCATCTAATTCGCTGCTTGTAGCATGTGCAACATCAGCGAGTGTAGAAACCTCTCCATTTCCATTAACTTCTCCATCTCTACAAATTTCAACTGTCCACTTGCTTTAATCTCTATATTTATATCTACATCCACATTCCCAACGACTCCTCATTCATCTCAAAGTTTATTTTTTCAACTTCTCTCTTTATCAGCAAACGCAGTTCTCTGTAGCTGTCAAATTCTAAATTCTCAGCAATATGTCATATGGAGCACCTTTGCAGCGAGTCGCATTCAGTATTCGTTTTTCCGCATTCTTCCAATTCTGAAAAGCTGGCTCTCTGTAAGTAGCGAAATGAGAATTTCAAAGAATTGATCACTTCTTCCATTTTCTATAGCTGCAGATATTTCTCTTTCGCCATGTTTGTATATTCTCCGATTTTGATTAAATCTGCTCTGTTCGCATCATCTGCTCGTTCACTGACTGTGCATCTTTCTACAATACAATCAACTTCTCCAAGCAGAATAATATCTGCTAGCGTTCTGCATTAATATCCCCATATCCAACAATCAACACACTTCCACATGTTTGTTGTTCAACTGGACCTTCAATTTCCCACTTTCTACCTATGTCAACAAATCCAGTTCTGTGTATCCAGGAAATACTGTTTCTTGCAATTAATCAAATTCTGAACATTTCCAGCTTCTCTGCATTTGACCTCAACTTCAATTTCCTTGGATCCTGCAATTTAAGTAAACATGGCTCTCTCCATCTATAGGAAATTATCACTTTCTAGCGATTGATAAAATTGTAGCATTTTCTCTATCTGCAGTTGTTTCTCGTTGCCCATATTTATCAAAACTCCCATTTTCATGAAACTTGTTGCTTTTAGGATCAGCTCCTTCTCCGAATGTACAGGCTTCTCCATTTCCATCAACCACACTATCTCTATTAATTTCTAATGTCTATCTGCATAAATGTCTCTATTTCTAACAATCTACTTATTTCCAGCAACTCTTCATTCACCTGAAACTACAATGTCCCCATTTCTCCCTTTATCAGCAAATCCAGTTCTGTAATTCTATGAAATGCTCAATTTCCAGCAATTTGTTAGATTTAGCACTTTTGTAGGTTCTCCGCATTCACTGGAAGTTCAAGTCCTCCATATCTGGAAATACCAGGAGAACTGGTACTCTCTATCTATCAAATTGTCAATCGCTGGCAATAGAGCAATTTCAAGCAATTTCTCTATCTGCAGATATATCTTATTTCCAATATTTGTAAAATCTCCCATTTCCATCTAATTCGCTGCTTGTAGCATCTGCAACATCAGCGAGTGTAAAAACCTCTCCATTTCCATTAACTTCTCCATCTCTACAAATTTGAACTGTCCACATGCTTTAATCTCTATATTTATATCTACATCCACATTCCCAACGACCCCTCATTCATCTCAAAGTTTACTTTTTCAACTTCTCTCTTTATCAGCAAACGTAGTTCTCTGTATCTGTCAAATTCTCAATTCTCAGCAATATGTCATATGGAGCACCTTTGCAGCGAGTAGCATTCAGTACAACTTTCGTTTTTCCGCATTCCTCCAAGTCTGAAAAGCTGGCTCTCTGTAACTAGCGAAATGAGAATTTCAAACAATTGAGCAGTTCTTCCATTTTCTAAATCTGCAGATATTTCTCTTTCGCCATGTTTGTATATTCTCCGATTTTGATTAAATCTGCACTGTTCGCATCATCTGCTCGTTCACTGACTGTACATGTTTCTACATTTCAATCAATTTCTCCAAGCAGAATAATATTACTAGCGTTCTGCATTAATATCCCCATATCCAACAATCAACACACTTCCACATGTTCGTTGTTCAACTAGACCTTCAATTTCCCACTTTCTACGTTTGTCAACAAATCCAGTTCTCTGTGTCCAGGAAATACGGTTTCTTGCAATTAATCGAATTCGGAACATTTCCAGCTTCTCTGCATTTGACCTCAACTTCAATTTCCTTGGATCCAGCAATTTAAGTAAACATGGCTCTCTCTATCTATAGGAAATTATCACTTTCTAGCGATTGATAAACTTCTAGCATTTTCTCTATCTGCAGTTGTTTCTCGTTGCCCATATTTATAAAACTCCCATGTTCATGAAACTCGTTGCATTTAGCATCAGCTCCTTCTCCGAATGCACAGGCTTCTCCATTTCCATCAACCACACTATCTCTATTAATTTCTAATGTCTATCTGCATAAATGTCTCTATTTCTAACAATCTACTTATTTCCAGCAACTCTTCATTCACCTGAAACTACAGCCTCCTCATTTCTCCGTTTATCAGCAAATCTAGTTCTGTAATTCAAGACAAATGCTCAATTTCCAGCAATTTGTTAGATTTAGCACTTTTGTAGGTTCTCCGCATTCACTGGAAGTTCAAGTCCTCCATATCTGGAAATACCAGGAGAACTGGTACTCTCTATCTATCAAATTCTCAATTGCTGGCAATAGAGCAAATTCGAGCAATTCCTCTATCTGCAGATATATCTTATTCCCAATATTTGTAAAATCTCCCATTTCCATCTAATTCGCTGCTTGTAGCATCTGCAACATCAGCGAGTGTAAAAACCTCTCCATTTCCATTAACTCCTCCAGCTCTACAAATTTCAACTGTCCACTTGCTTTAATCTCTATATTTATATCTACATCCACATTCCCAACGACTCCTCATTCATCTCAAAGTTCAATTGTTCAACTTCTCTCTTTATCAGCAAACGTAGTTCTCTGTATCTGTCAAATTCTCAATTCTCAGCAATATGTCATATTGAGCACCTTTGCAGCGAGTAGCAATCAGTATTCGTTTTTCCGTATTCTTCCAATTCTGAAAAGCTGGCTCTCTGTAACTAGCGAAATGAGAATTTCAAACAATTGATCAACTTCTTCCATTTTCTGTATCTGCAGATATTTCTCTTTCACCATGTTTGTATATTCTCCGATTTTGATTAAATCTGCTCTGATCGCAGCATCTGCTCGTTCACTGAATGTACATGTTTGTACATTTCAATCAACTTCTCCACGCAGAATAATATCTGCTAGCGTTCTGCATTAATATCCCCATATCCAACAATCAACACACTTCCACATGTTCGTTGTTCAACTAGACCTTCAATTTGCCACTTTCTACGTTTGTCAACAAATCCAGTTCTCTTTGTCCAGGAAATACGGTTTCTTGCAATTAATCGAATTCGGAACATTTCCAGCTTCTCTGCATTTGACCTCAACTTCAATTTCCCTTGATGCTGCAATTTAAGTAAACATGGCTCTCTGTATCTACAGAAAAATAGCACTTTCTAGCGTTTGATAAAATTCTAGCACTTTCTCTATCTGCAGTTATTTCTCGTTGCCCATATTTATAAAAACTCCCATTTTCATGAAACACGTTGCATTTAGCATCAGCTCCTTCTCCGAATGTACAGGCTTCTCCATTTCCATCAACCACACTATCTCTTTTAATTTCTAATGTCTATCTGCATAAAAGTCTCTATTTCTAACAATCTACTTATTTCCAGCAACTCTTCATTCACCTGAAACTACAATGTCCTCATTTCTCCCTTAATCAGCAAATCTAGTTCTGTAATTCTATGAAATGCACAATTTCCAGCAATTTGTTAGATTTAGCACTTTTGTAGGTTCTCCGCATTCACTGGAAGTTCAAGTCCTCCATATGTGGAAATACCAGGAGAACTGGTACTCTCTATCTATCAAATTCTCAATCGCTGGCAATAGAGCAAATTCCAGCAATTTCTCTATCTGCAGATATATCTTATTCCCAATATTTGTCAAATCTCCCATTTCCATCTAATTCGCTGCTTGTAGCATCTGCAACATCACCGAGTGTAAAAACCTCTCCATTTCCATTAACTTCTCCATCTCTACAAATTCAACTGTCCACTTGCTTTAGTCTCTATATTCATATCTACATTCACATTCCCAACGACTCCTCATTCATCTCAAAGTTAAATTTTTCAACTTCTCTCTTTATCAGCAAACATAGTTCTCTGTATCTGTCAAATTCTCAATTCTAAGCAAAATGTCATATTGAGCACCTTTGCAGCGAGTAGCATTCAGTATTCGTTTTTCCGTATTCTTCCAATTCTGAAAAGCTGGCTCTCTGTAACTAGCAAAATGAGAATTTCAAACAATTGATCAACTTCTTCCCTTTTCTATATCTTCAGATATTTCTCTTTCGCCATGTTTGTATATTCTCCGATTTTGATTAGATCTGCTCTGTTTTCATCATCTGCTCGTTCACTGACTGTACATGTTTCTACATTTGAATCAATTTCTCCTAGCAGAATAATATTTGCTAGCGTTCTGCATTAATATCCCCATACCCAACAATCAACACACTTCCACATGTTCGTTGTTCAACTAGACCTCCAATTTCCAACTTTCTACCTTTGTCAACAAATCCAGTTCTGTGTATCCAGCAAATACTGTTTCTTGCAATTAATCAAATTCTGAACATTTCCAGCTTCTCTTCATTTGACCTCAACTTCAATTTGCTTGGATCCTGCAATTTAAGTAAATATGGCTCTCTCTATCTATAGCAAAATATCACTTTCTAGCGATTGATAAAATTCTAGCATTTTCTCTATCTGCAGTTATTTCTCGTTGCCCATATTTATAAAAAATCTCATTTTCATGAAACTCGTTGCATTTAGCATCAGCTCCTTCTCCGAATGTACAGGCTTCTCCATTTCCATCAACCACACCATCTCTATTAATTTCTAATGTCTATCTGCATAAATGTCTCTAATTCTAAAAATCTACTTATTTCCAGCAACGCTTCATTCACCTGAAACTACAATGTCCCCATTTCTCCCTTTATCAGCAAATCTAGTTCTGTAATTCTAGGAGATGCTCAATTTCCAACAATTTGTTAGATTTAGCACTTCTGTAGGTTCTCCGCATTCACTGGAAGTTCAAGTCCTCCATATCTGGAAATAGCAGGAGAACTGGTACTTTCTATCTAACAAATTCTCAATGGCTGGCAATAGAGCAAATTCCAGCAATTTCTCTATCTGCAGATATATCTTATTCCCAATATTTGTAAAATCTCCCATTTCCATCTAATTCGCTGCTTGTAGCATCTGCAACATCAGCGAGTTTAAAAACCTCTCCATTTCCATTAACTTCTCCATCTCTACAAATTTCAACTGTCCACTTGCTTTAATCTCTATATTTATATCTACATCCACATTCCCAACGACTCCTCATTCATCTCAAAGTTTACTTTTTCAACTTCTCTCTTTATCAGCAAACGCAGTTCTCTGTAGCTGTCAAATTCTCAATTCTCAGCAATATGTCATATTGAGCACCTTTGCAGCGAGTAGCATTCAGTATTCGTTTTTCCGCATTCTTCCAATTCTGAAAAGCTGGCTCTCTGTAACTAGCGAAATGAAAATTTCAAAGAATTGATCACTTCTTCCATTTTCTATATCTGCAGATATTTCTCTTTCGCCATGTTTGTATATTCTCCGATTTTGATTAAATCTGCTCTGTTCGCATCAACTGCTCGTTCACTGACTGTACATGTTTCTACAATACAATCAACTTCTCCAAGAAGAATAATATCTGCTAGCGTTCTGCATTAATATCCCCATATCCAACAATCAACACACTTCCACATGTTTGTTGTTCAACTGGACCTTCAATTTCCCACTTTCTACCTATGTCAACAAATCCAGTTCTGTGTATCCAGGAAATACTGTTTCTTGCAATTAATCAAATTCTGAACATTTCCAGCTTCTCTGCATTTGACCTCAACTTCAATTTCCTTGGATCCTGCAATTTAAGTAAACATGGCTCTCTCCATCTATAGGAAATTATCACTTTCTAGCGATTGATAAAATTCTAGCATTTTCTCTATCTGCAGTTGTTTCTCGTTGCCCATATTTATAAAAACTCCCATTTTCATGAAACTTGTTGCTTTTAGGATCAGCTCCTTCTCCGAATGTACAGGCTTCTCCATTTCCATCAACCACACTATCTCTATTAATTTCTAATGTCTATCTGCATAAATGTCTCTATTTCTAACAATCTACTTATTTCCAGCAACGCTTCATTCACCTGAAGCTACAATGTCCCCATTTCTCCCTTTATCAGCAAATCTAGTTTTGTAATTCTAGGAGATGCTCAATTTCCAGCAATTTGTTAGATTTAGCACTTCTGTAGGTTCTCCGCATTCACTGGAAGTTCAAGTCCTCCATATCTGGAAATAGCAGGAGAACTGGTACTCTCTATCTAACAAATTCTCAATGGCTGGCAATAGAGCAAATTCAAGCAATTTCTCTATCTGCAGATATATCTTATTCCCAATATTTGTAAAATCTCCCATTTCCATCTAATTCGCTGCTTGTAGCATCTGCAACATCAGCGAGTGTAGAAACCTCTCCATTTCCATTAACTTCTCCATCTCTACAAATTTCAACTGTCCACTTGCTTTAATCTCTATATTTATATCTACATCCACATTCCTAACGACTCCTCATTCATCTCAAAGTTTATTTTTTCAACTTCTCTCTTTATCAGCAAACGCAGTTCTCTGTAGCTGTCAAATTCTAAATTCTCAGCAATATGTCATATGGAGCACCTTTGCAGCGAGTCGCATTCAGTATTCGTTTTTCCGCATTCTTCCAATTCTGAAAAGCTGGCTCTCTGTAAGTAGCGAAATGAGAATTTCAAAGAATTGATCACTTCTTCCATTTTCTATAGCTGCAGATATTTCTCTTTCGCCATGTTTGTATATTCTCCGATTTTGATTAAATCTGCTCTGTTCGCATCATCTGCTCGTTCACTGACTGTACATCTTTCTACAATACAATCAACTTCTCCAAGCAGAATAATATCTGCTAGCGTTCTGCATTAATATCCCCATATCCAACAATCAACACACTTCCACATGTTTGTTGTTCAACTGGACCTTCAATTTCCCACTTTCTACCTATGTCAACAAATCCAGTTCTGTGTATCCAGGAAATACTGTTTCTTGCAATTAATCAAATTCTGAACATTTCCAGCTTCTCTGCATTTGACCTCAACTTCAATTTCCTTGGATCCTGCAATTTAAGTAAACATGGCTCTCTCCATCTATAGGAAATTATCACTTTCTAGCGATTGATAAAATTGTAGCATTTTCTCTATCTGCAGTTGTTTCTCGTTGCCCATATTTATCAAAACTACCATTTTCATGAAACTTGTTGCTTTTAGGATCAGCTCCTTCTCCGAATGTACAGGCTTCTCCATTTCCATCAACCACACTATCTCTATTAATTTCTAATGTCTATCTGCATAAATGTCTCTATTTCTAACAATCTACTTATTTCCAGCAACTCTTCATTCACCTGAAACTACAATGTCCCCATTTCTCCCTTTATCAGCAAATCCAGTTCTGTAATTCTATGAAATGCTCAATTTCCAGCAATTTGTTAGATTTAGCACTTTTGTAGGTTCTCCGCATTCACTGGAAGTTCAAGTCCTCCATATCTGGAAATACCAGGAGAACTGGTACTCTCTATCTATCAAATTCTCAATTGCTGGCAATAGAGCAAATTCGAGCAATTCCTCTATCTGCAGATATATCTTATTCCCAATATTTGTAAAATCTCCCATTTCCATCTAATTCGCTGCTTGTAGCATCTGCAACATCAGCGAGTGTAAAAACATCTCCATTTCCATTAACTTCTCCATCTCTACAAATTTCAACTGTCCACTTGCTTTAATCTCTATATTTATATCTACATCCACATTCCCAACGACTCCTCATTCATCTCAAAGTTCAATTGTTCAACTTCTCTCTTTATCAGCAAACGGAGATCTCTGTATCTGTCAAATTCTCAATTCTCAGCAATATGTCATATTGAGCCCCTTTGCAGCGAGTAGCATTCAGTATTCGTTTTTCCGTATTCTTCCAATTCTGAAAAGCTGGCTCTCTGTAACTAGCGAAATGAGAATTTCAATCAATTGATCAACTTCTTCCATTTTCTATATCTGCAGATATTTCTCTTTCACCATGTTTGTATATTCTCCGATTTTGATTAAATCTGCTCTGTTCGCAGCATCTGCTCGTTCACTGACTGTACATGTTTCTACATTTCAATCAACTTCTCCAAGCAGAATAATATCTGCTAGCGTTCTGCATTAATATCCCCATATCCAACAATCAACACACTTCCACACGTTCGTTGTTCAACTAGACCTTCAATTTCCAACTTTCTACCTTTGTCAACAAATCCACTTCTCTGTATCCAGGAAATACTGTTTCTTGCAATTAATCAAATTCGGAACATTTCCAGCTTTTCTGCAATTGACCTCAACTTCATTTTCCCTTGATCCTGCAATTTAAGTGAACATGGCTCTCACTATCTATAGCCAAATATCACTTTCTAGCGATTGATAGAATTCTAGCATTTTCTCTATCTGCAGTTATTTCTCGTTGCCCATATTTATAAAAACTCCCATTTTCATGAAACTCGTTGCATTTAGCATCAGCTCCTTCTCCGAATGTACAGGCTTCTCCATTTCCATCAACCACACTATCTCTATTAATTTCTAATGTCTATCTGCATAAATGTCTCTATTTCTAACAATCTACTTATTTCCAGCAACGCTTCATTCACCTGAAACTACAATGTCCCCATTTCTCCCTTTATCAGCAAATCTAGTTTTGTAATTCTAGGAGATGCTCAATTTCCAGCAATTTGTTAGATTTAGCACTTCTGTAGGTTCTCCGCATTCACTGGAAGTTCAAGTCCTCCATATCTGGAAATAGCAGGAGAACTGGTACTTTCTATCTAACAAATTCTCAATGGCTGGCAATAGAGCAAATTCCAGCAATTTCTCTATCTGCAGATATATCTTATTCCCAATATTTGTAAAATCTCCCATTTCCATCTAATTCGCTGCTTGTAGCATCTGCAACATCAGCGAGTGTAAAAACCTCTCCATTTCCATTAACTTCTCCATCTCTACAAATTTCAACTGTCCACTTGCTTTAATCTCTATATTTATATCTACATCCACATTCCCAACGACTCCTCATTCATCTCAAAGTTTACTTTTTCAACTTCTCTCTTTATCAGCAAACGCAGTTCTCTGTAGCTGTCAAATTCTCAATTCTCAGCAATATGTCATATTGAGCACCTTTGCAGCGAGTAGCATTCAGTATTCGTTTTTCCGCATTCTTCCAATTCTGAAAAGCTGGCTCTCTGTAACTAGCGAAATGAAAATTTCAAAGAATTGATCACTTCTTCCATTTTCTATATCTGCAGATATTTCTCTTTCGCCATGTTTGTATATTCTCCGATTTTGATTAAATCTGCTCTGTTCGCATCAACTGCTCGTTCACTGACTGTACATGTTTCTACAATACAATCAACTTCTCCAAGCAGAATAATATCTGCTAGCGTTCTGCATTAATATCCCCATATCCAACAATCAACACACTTCCACATGTTCGTTGTTCAACTGGACCTTCAATTTCCCACTTTCTACCTATGTCAACAAATCCAGTTCTGTGTATCCAGGAAATACTGTTTCTTGCAATTAATCAAATTCTGAACATTTCCAGCTTCTCTGCATTTGACCTCAACTTCAATTTCCTTGGATCCTGCAATTTAAGTAAACATGGCTCTCTCCATCTATAGGAAATTATCACTTTCTAGCGATTGATAAAATTGTAGCATTTTCTCTATCTGCAGTTGTTTCTCGTTGCCCATATTTATAAAAACTCCCATTTTCATGAAACTTGTTGCTTTTAGGATCAGCTCCTTCTCCGAATGTACAGGCTTCTCCATTTCCATCAACCACACTATCTCTATTAATTTCTAATGTCTATCTGCATAAATGTCTCTATTTCTAACAATCTACTTATTTCCAGCAACTCTTCATTCACCTGAAACTACAATGTCCCCATTTCTCCCTTTATCAGCAAATCTAGTTCTATAATTCTATGAAATGCTCAATTTCCAGCAATTTGTTAGATTTATCACTTTTGTAGGTTCTCCGCATTCACTGGAAGTTCAAGTCCTCCATATCTGGAAATAGCAGGAGAACTGGTACTCTCTATCTATCAAATTCTCAATTGCTGGCAATAGAGCAAATTCGAGCAATTCCTCTATCTGCAGATATATCGTATTCCCAATATTTGTAAAATCTCCCATTTCCATCGAATTCGCTGCTTGTAGCATCTGCAACATCAGCGAGTGTAAAAACATCTCCATTTCCATTAACTTCTCCATCTCTACAAATTTCAACTGTCCACTTGCTTTAATCTCTATATTTATATCTACATCCACATTCCCAACGACTCCTCATTCATCTCAAAGTTCAATTGTTCAACTTCGCTCTTTATCAGCAAACGGAGATCTCTGTATCTGTCAAATTCTCAATTCTCAGCAATATGTCATATTGAGCACCTTTGCAGCGAGTAGCATTCAGTATTCGTTTTTCCGTATTCTTCCAATTCTGAAAAGCTGGCTCTCTGTAACTAGCGAAATGAGAATTTCAATCAATTGATCAACTTCTTCCATTTTCTATATCTGCAGATATTTCTCTTTCACCATGTTTGTATATTCTCCGATTTTGATTAAATCTGCTCTGTTCGCAGCATCTGCTCGTTCACTGACTGTACATGTTTCTACATTTCAATCAACTTCTCCAAGCAGAATAATATCTGCTAGCGTTCTGCATTAATATCCCCATATCCAACAATCAACACACTTCCACACGTTCGTTGTTCAACTAGACCTTCAATTTCCAACTTTCTACCTTTGTCAACAAATCCACTTCTCTGTATCCAGGAAATACTGTTTCTTGCAATTAATCAAATTCGGAACATTTCCAGCTTTTCTGCAATTGACCTCAACTTCATTTTCCCTTGATCCTGCAATTTAAGTGAACATGGCTCTCACTATCTATAGCCAAATATCACTTTCTAGCGATTGATAGAATTCTAGCATTTTCTCTATCTGCAGTTATTTCTCGTTGCCCATATTTATAAAAACTCCCATTTTCATGAAACTCGTTGCATTTAGCATCAGCTCCTTCTCCGAATGTACAGGCTTCTCCATTTCCATCAACCACACTATCTCTATTAATTTTTAATGTCTATCTGCATAAATGTCTCTATTTCTAACAATCTACTTATTTCCAGCAACGCTTCATTCACCTGAAACTACAATGTCCCCATTTCTCCCTTTATCAGCAAATCTAGTTTTGTAATTCTAGGAGATGCTCAATTTCCAGCAATTTGTTAGATTTAGCACTTCTGTAGGTTCTCCGCATTCACTGGAAGTTCAAGTCCTCCATATCTGGAAATAGCAGGAGAACTGGTACTCTCTATCTAACAAATTCTCAATGGCTGGCAATAGAGCAAATTCAAGCAATTTCTCTATCTGCAGATATATCTTATTCCCAATATTTGTAAAATCTCCCATTTCCATCTAATTCGCTGCTTGTAGCATCTGCAACATCAGCGAGTGTAAAAACCTCTCCATTTCCATTAACTTCTCCATCTCTACAAATTTCAACTGTCCACTTGCTTTAATCTCTATATTTATATCTACATCCACATTCCCAACGACTCCTCATTCATCTCAAAGTTTACTTTTTCAACTTCTCTCTTTATCAGCAAACGCAGTTCTCTGTAGCTGTCAAATTCTCAATTCTCAGCAATATGTCATATGGAGCACCTTTGCAGCGAGTCGCATTCAGTATTCGTTTTTCCGCATTCTTCAAATTCTGAAAAGCTGGCTCTCTGTAAGTAGCGAAATGAGAATTTCAAAGAATTGATCACTTCTTCCATTTTCTATAGCTGCAGATATTTCTCTTTCGCCATGTTTGTATATTCTCCGATTTTGATTAAATCTGCTCTGTTCGCATCATCTGCTCGTTCACTGACTGTACATCTTTCTACAATACAATCAACTTCTCCAAGCAGAATAATATCTGCTAGCGTTCTGCATTAATATCCCCATATCCAACAATCAACACACTTCCACATGTTTGTTGTTCAACTGGACCTTCAATTTCCCACTTTCTACCGAAGTCAACAAATCCAGTTCTGTGTATCCAGGAAATACTGTTTCTTGCAATTAATCAAATTCGGAACATTTCCAGCTTCTCTGCATTTGACCTCAACTTCAATTTCCTTGGATCCTGCAATTTAAGTAAACATGGCTCTCTCCATCTATAGGAAATTATCACTTTCTAGCGATTGATAAAATTGTAGCATTTTCTCTATCTGCAGTTGTTTCTCGTTGCCCATATTTATCAAAACTCCCATTTTCATGAAACTTGTTGCTTTTAGGATCAGCTCCTTCTCCGAATGTACAGGCTTCTCCATTTCCATCAACCACACTATCTCTATTAATTTCTAATGTCTATCTGCATAAATGTCTCTATTTCTAACAATCTACTTATTTCCAGCAACTCTTCATTCACCTGAAACTACAATGTCCCCATTTCTCCCTTTATCAGCAAATCCAGTTCTGTAATTCTATGAAATGCTCAATTTCCAGCAATTTGTTAGATTTATCACTTTTGTAGGTTCTCCGCATTCACTGGAAGTTCAAGTCCTCCATATCTGGAAATAGCAGGAGAACTGGTACTCTCTATCTAACAAATTCTCAATGGCTGGCAATAGAGCAAATTCCAGCAATTTCTCTATCTGCAGATATATCTTATTCCCAATATTTGTAAAATCTCCCATTTCCATCTAATTCGCTGCTTGTAGCATCTGCAACATCAGCGAGTGTAAAAACCTCTCCATTTCCATTAACTTCTCCATCTCTACAAATTTCAACTGTCCACTTGCTTTAATCTCTATATTTATATCTACATCCACATTCCCAACGACTCCTCATTCATCTCAAAGTTTACTTTTTCAACTTCTCTCTTTATCAGCAAACGCAGTTCTCTGTAGCTGTCAAATTCTCAATTCTCAGCAATATGTCATATTGAGCACCTTTGCAGCGAGTCGCATTCAGTATTCGTTTTTCCGCATTCTTCCAATTCTGAAAAGCTGGCTCTCTGTAACTAGCGAAATGAAAATTTCAAAGAATTGATCACTTCTTCCATTTTCTATATCTGCAGATATTTCTCTTTCGCCATGTTTGTATATTCTCCGATTTTGATTAAATCTGCTCTGTTCGCATCAACTGCTCGTTCACTGACTGTACATGTTTCTACAATACAATCAACTTCTCCAAGCAGAATAATATCTGCTAGCGTTCTGCATTAATATCCCCATATCCAACAATCAACACACTTCCACATGTTTGTTGTTCAACTGGACCTTCAATTTCCCACTTTCTACCTATGTCAACAAATCCAGTTCTGTGTATCCAGGAAATACTGTTTCTTGCAATTAATCAAATTCTGAACATTTCCAGCTTCTCTGCATTTGACCTCAACTTCAATTTCCTTGGATCCTGCAATTTAAGTAAACAGGGCTCTCTCCATCTATAGGAAATTATCACTTTCTAGCGATTGATAAAATTGTAGCATTTTCTCTATCTGCAGTTGTTTCTCGTTGCCCATATTTATAAAAACTCCCATTTTCATGAAACTTGTTGCTTTTAGGATCAGCTCCTTCTCCGAATGTACAGGCTTCTCCATTTCCATCAACCACACTATCTCTATTAATTTCTAATGTCTATCTGCATAAATGTCTCTATTTCTAACAATCTACTTATTTCCAGCAACTCTTCATTCACCTGAAACTACAATGTCCCCATTTCTCCCTTTATCAGCAAATCTAGTTCTATAATTCTATGAAATGCTCAATTTCCAGCAATTTGTTAGATTTATCACTTTTGTAGGTTCTCCGCATTCACTGGAAGTTCAAGTCCTCCATATCTGGAAATACCAGGAGAACTGGTACTCTCTATCTATCAAATTCTCAATTGCTGGCAATAGAGCAAATTCGAGCAATTCCTCTATCTGCAGATATATCGTATTCCCAATATTTGTAAAATCTCCCATTTCCATCGAATTCGCTGCTTGTAGCATCTGCAACATCAGCGAGTGTAAAAACATCTCCATTTCCATTAACTTCTCCATCTCTACAAATTTCAACTGTCCACTTGCTTTAATCTCTATATTTATATCTACATCCACATTCCCAACGACTCCTCATTCATCTCAAAGTTCAATTGTTCAACTTCGCTCTTTATCAGCAAACGGAGATCTCTGTATCTGTCAAATTCTCAATTCTCAGCAATATGTCATATTGAGCACCTTTGCAGCGAGTAGCATTCAGTATTCGTTTTTCCGTATTCTTCCAATTCTGAAAAGCTGGCTCTCTGTAACTAGCGAAATGAGAATTTCAATCAATTGATCAACTTCTTCCATTTTCTATATCTGCAGATATGTCTCTTTCACCATGTTTGTATATTCTCCGATTTTGATTAAATCTGCTCTGTTCGCAGCATCTGCTCGTTCACTGACTGTACATGTTTCTACATTTCAATCAACTTCTCCAAGCAGAATAATATCTGCTAGCGTTCTGCATTAATATCCCCATATCCAACAATCAACACACTTCCACACGTTCGTTGTTCAACTAGACCTTCAATTTCCAACTTTCTACCTTTGTCAACAAATCCACTTCTCTGTATCCAGGAAATACTGTTTCTTGCAATTAATCAAATTCGGAACATTTCCAGCTTTTCTGCAATTGACCTCAACTTCATTTTCCCTTGATCCTGCAATTTAAGTGAACATGGCTCTCACTATCTATAGCCAAATATCACTTTCTAGCGATTGATAGAATTCTAGCATTTTCTCTATCTGCAGTTATTTCTCGTTGCCCATATTTATAAAAACTCCCATTTTCATGAAACTCGTTGCATTTAGCATCAGCTCCTTCTCCGAATGTACAGGCTTCTCCATTTCCATCAACCACACTATCTCTATTAATTTTTAATGTCTATCTGCATAAATGTCTCTATTTCTAACAATCTACTTATTTCCAGCAACGCTTCATTCACCTGAAACTACAATGTCCCCATTTCTCCCTTTATCAGCAAATCTAGTTTTGTAATTCTAGGAGATGCTCAATTTCCAGCAATTTGTTAGATTTAGCACTTCTGTAGGTTCTCCGCATTCACTGGAAGTTCAAGTCCTCCATATCTGGAAATACCAGGAGAACTGGTACTCTCTATCTAACAAATTCTCAATGGCTGGCAATAGAGCAAATTCAAGCAATTTCTCTATCTGCAGATATATCTTATTCCCAATATTTGTAAAATCTCCCATTTCCATCTAATTCGCTGCTTGTAGCATCTGCAACATCAGCGAGTGTAAAAACCTCTCCATTTCCATTAACTTCTCCATCTCTACAAATTTCAACTGTCCACTTGCTTTAATCTCTATATTTATATCTACATCCACATTCCCAACGACTCCTCATTCATCTCAAAGTTTACTTTTTCAACTTCTCTCTTTATCAGCAAACGCAGTTCTCTGTAGCTGTCAAATTCTCAATTCTCAGCAATATGTCATATGGAGCACCTTTGCAGCGAGTCGCATTCAGTATTCGTTTTTCCGCATTCTTCAAATTCTGAAAAGCTGGCTCTCTGTAACTAGCGAAATGAGAATTTCAAAGAATTGATCACTTCTTCCATTTTCTATAGCTGCAGATATTTCTCTTTCGCCATGTTTGTATATTCTCCGATTTTGATTAAATCTGCTCTGTTCGCATCATCTGCTCGTTCACTGACTGTACATCTTTCTACAATACAATCAACTTCTCCAAGCAGAATAATATCTGCTAGCGTTCTGCATTAATATCCCCATATCCAACAATCAACACACTTCCACATGTTTGTTGTTCAACTGGACCTTCAATTTCCCAGTTTCTACCGAAGTCAACAAATCCAGTTCTGTGTATCCAGGAAATACTGTTTCTTGCAATTAATCAAATTCTGAACATTTCCAGCTTCTCTGCATTTGACCTCAACTTCAATTTCCTTGGATCCTGCAATTTAAGTAAACATGGCTCTCTCCATCTATAGGAAATTATCACTTTCTAGCGATTGATAAAATTGTAGCATTTTCTCTATCTGCAGTTGTTTCTCGTTGCCCATATTTATCAAAACTCCCATTTTCATGAAACTTGTTGCTTTTAGGATCAGCTCCTTCTCCGAATGTACAGGCTTCTCCATTTCCATCAACCACACTATCTCTATTAATTTCTAATGTCTATCTGCATAAATGTCTCTATTTCTAACAATCTACTTATTTCCAGCAACTCTTCATTCACCTGAAACTACAATGTCCCCATTTCTCCCTTTATCAGCAAATCCAGTTCTGTAATTCTATGAAATGCTCAATTTCCAGCAATTTGTTAGATTTATCACTTTTGTAGGTTCTCCGCATTCACTGGAAGTTCAAGTCCTCCATATCTGGAAATACCAGGAGAACTGGTACTCTCTATCTATCAAATTCTCAATTGCTGGCAATAGAGCAAATTCGAGCAATTCCTCTATCTGCAGATATATCTTATTCCCAATATTTGTAAAATCTCCCATTTCCATCTAATTCGCTGCTTGTAGCATCTGCAACATCAGCGAGTGTAAAAACCTCTCCATTTCCATTAACTTCTCCATCTCTACAAATTTCAACTGTCCACTTGCTTTAATCTCTATATTTATATCTACATCCACATTCCCAACGACTCCTCATTCATCTCAAAGTTCAATTGTTCAACTTCGCTCTTTATCAGCAAACGGAGATCTCTGTATCTGTCAAATTCTCAATTCTCAGCAATATGTCATATTGAGCACCTTTGCAGCGAGTAGCATTCAGTATTCGTTTTTCCGTATTCTTCCAATTCTGAAAAGCTGGCTCTCTGTAACTAGCGAAATGAGAATTTCAATCAATTGATCAACTTCTTCCATTTTCTATATCTGCAGATATGTCTCTTTCACCATGTTTGTATATTCTCCGATTTTGATTAAATCTGCTCTGTTCGCAGCATCTGCTCGTTCACTGACTGTACATGTTTCTACATTTCAATCAACTTCTCCAAGCAGAATAATATCTGCTAGCGTTCTGCATTAATATCCCCATATCCAACAATCAACACACTTCCACACGTTCGTTGTTCAACTAGACCTTCAATTTCCAACTTTCTACCTTTGTCAACAAATCCACTTCTCTGTATCCAGGAAATACTGTTTCTTGCAATTAATCAAATTCGGAACATTTCCAGCTTTTCTGCAATTGACCTCAACTTCATTTTCCCTTGATCCTGCAATTTAAGTGAACATGGCTCTCACTATCTATAGCCAAATATCACTTTCTAGCGATTGATAGAATTCTAGCATTTTCTCTATCTGCAGTTATTTCTCGTTGCCCATATTTATAAAAACTCCCATTTTCATGAAACTCGTTGCATTTAGCATCAGCTCCTTCTCCGAATGTACAGGCTTCTCCATTTCCATCAACCACACTATCTCTATTAATTTTTAATGTCTATCTGCATAAATGTCTCTATTTCTAACAATCTACTTATTTCCAGCAACGCTTCATTCACCTGAAGCTACAATGTCCCCATTTCTCCCTTTATCAGCAAATCTAGTTTTGTAATTCTAGGAGATGCTCAATTTCCAGCAATTTGTTAGATTTAGCACTTCTGTAGGTTCTCCGCATTCACTGGAAGTTCAAGTCCTCCATATCTGGAAATAGCAGGAGAACTGGTACTCTCTATCTAACAAATTCTCAATGGCTGGCAATAGAGCAAATTCAAGCAATTTCTCTATCTGCAGATATATCTTATTCCCAATATTTGTAAAATCTCCCATTTCCATCTAATTCGCTGCTTGTAGCATCTGCAACATCAGCGAGTGTAAAAACCTCTCCATTTCCATTAACTTCTCCATCTCTACAAATTTCAACTGTCCACTTGCTTTAATCTCTATATTTATATCTACATCCACATTCCCAACGACTCCTCATTCATCTCAAAGTTTACTTTTTCAACTTCTCTCTTTATCAGCAAACGCAGTTCTCTGTAGCTGTCAAATTCTCAATTCTCAGCAATATGTCATATGGAGCACCTTTGCAGCGAGTCGCATTCAGTATTCGTTTTTCCGCATTCTTCAAATTCTGAAAAGCTGGCTCTCTGTAACTAGCGAAATGAGAATTTCAAAGAATTGATCACTTCTTCCATTTTCTATAGCTGCAGATATTTCTCTTTCGCCATGTTTGTATATTCTCCGATTTTGATTAAATCTGCTCTGTTCGCATCATCTGCTCGTTCACTGACTGTACATCTTTCTACAATACAATCAACTTCTCCAAGCAGAATAATATCTGCTAGCGTTCTGCATTAATATCCCCATATCCAACAATCAACACACTTCCACATGTTTGTTGTTCAACTGGACCTTCAATTTCCCAGTTTCTACCGAAGTCAACAAATCCAGTTCTGTGTATCCAGGAAATACTGTTTCTTGCAATTAATCAAATTCTGAACATTTCCAGCTTCTCTGCATTTGACCTCAACTTCAATTTCCTTGGATCCTGCAATTTAAGTAAACATGGCTCTCTCCATCTATAGGAAATTATCACTTTCTAGCGATTGATAAAATTGTAGCATTTTCTCTATCTGCAGTTGTTTCTCGTTGCCCATATTTATCAAAACTCCCATTTTCATGAAACTTGTTGCTTTTAGGATCAGCTCCTTCTCCGAATGTACAGGCTTCTCCATTTCCATCAACCACACTATCTCTATTAATTTCTAATGTCTATCTGCATAAATGTCTCTATTTCTAACAATCTACTTATTTCCAGCAACTCTTCATTCACCTGAAACTACAATGTCCCCATTTCTCCCTTTATCAGCAAATCCAGTTCTGTAATTCTATGAAATGCTCAATTTCCAGCAATTTGTTAGATTTATCACTTTTGTAGGTTCTCCGCATTCACTGGAAGTTCAAGTCCTCCATATCTGGAAATACCAGGAGAACTGGTACTCTCTATCTATCAAATTCTCAATTGCTGGCAATAGAGCAAATTCGAGCAATTCCTCTATCTGCAGATATATCTTATTCCCAATATTTGTAAAATCTCCCATTTCCATCTAATTCGCTGCTTGTAGCATCTGCAACATCAGCGAGTGTAAAAACCTCTCCATTTCCATTAACTTCTCCATCTCTACAAATTTCAACTGTCCACTTGCTTTAATCTCTATATTTATATCTACATCCACATTCCCAACGACTCCTCATTCATCTCAAAGTTCAATTGTTCAACTTCGCTCTTTATCAGCAAACGGAGATCTCTGTATCTGTCAAATTCTCAATTCTCAGCAATATGTCATATTGAGCACCTTTGCAGCGAGTAGCATTCAGTATTCGTTTTTCCGTATTCTTCCAATTCTGAAAAGCTGGCTCTCTGTAACTAGCGAAATGAGAATTTCAATCAATTGATCAACTTCTTCCATTTTCTATATCTGCAGATATTTCTCTTTCACCATGTTTGTATATTCTCCGATTTTGATTAAATCTGCTCTGTTCGCAGCATCTGCTCGTTCACTGACTGTACATGTTTCTACATTTCAATCAACTTCTCCAAGCAGAATAATATCTGCTAGCGTTCTGCATTAATATCCCCATATCCAACAATCAACACACTTCCACACGTTCGTTGTTCAACTAGACCTTCAATTTCCAACTTTCTACCTTTGTCAACAAATCCACTTCTCTGTATCCAGGAAATACTGTTTCTTGCAATTAATCAAATTCGGAACATTTCCAGCTTTTCTGCAATTGACCTCAACTTCATTTTCCCTTGATCCTGCAATTTAAGTGAACATGGCTCTCACTATCTATAGCCAAATATCACTTTCTAGCGATTGATAGAATTCTAGCATTTTCTCTATCTGCAGTTATTTCTCGTTGCCCATATTTATAAAAACTCCCATTTTCATGAAACTCGTTGCATTTAGCATCAGCTCCTTCTCCGAATGTACAGGCTTCTCCATTTCCATCAACCACACTATCTCTATTAATTTCTAATGTCTATCTGCATAAATGTCTCTATTTCTAACAATCTACTTATTTCCAGCAACGCTTCATTCACCTGAAGCTACAATGTCCCCATTTCTCCCTTTATCAGCAAATCTAGTTTTGTAATTCTAGGAGATGCTCAATTTCCAGCAATTTGTTAGATTTAGCACTTCTGTAGGTTCTCCGCATTCACTGGAAGTTCAAGTCCTCCATATCTGGAAATACCAGGAGAACTGGTACTCTCTATCTAACAAATTCTCAATGGCTGGCAATAGAGCAAATTCAAGCAATTTCTCTATCTGCAGATATATCTTATTCCCAATATTTGTAAAATCTCCCATTTCCATCTAATTCGCTGCTTGTAGCATCTGCAACATCAGCGAGTGTAAAAACCTCTCCATTTCCATTAACTTCTCCATCTCTACAAATTTCAACTGTCCACTTGCTTTAATCTCTATATTTATATCTACATCCACATTCCCAACGACTCCTCATTCATCTCAAAGTTTACTTTTTCAACTTCTCTCTTTATCAGCAAACGCAGTTCTCTGTAGCTGTCAAATTCTCAATTCTCAGCAATATGTCATATGGAGCACCTTTGCAGCGAGTCGCATTCAGTATTCGTTTTTCCGCATTCTTCAAATTCTGAAAAGCTGGCTCTCTGTAACTAGCGAAATGAGAATTTCAAAGAATTGATCACTTCTTCCATTTTCTATAGCTGCAGATATTTCTCTTTCGCCATGTTTGTATATTCTCCGATTTTGATTAAATCTGCTCTGTTCGCATCATCTGCTCGTTCACTGACTGTACATCTTTCTACAATACAATCAACTTCTCCAAGCAGAATAATATCTGCTAGCGTTCTGCATTAATATCCCCATATCCAACAATCAACACACTTCCACATGTTTGTTGTTCAACTGGACCTTCAATTTCCCAGTTTCTACCGAAGTCAACAAATCCAGTTCTGTGTATCCAGGAAATACTGTTTCTTGCAATTAATCAAATTCTGAACATTTCCAGCTTCTCTGCATTTGACCTCAACTTCAATTTCCTTGGATCCTGCAATTTAAGTAAACATGGCTCTCTCCATCTATAGGAAATTATCACTTTCTAGCGATTGATAAAATTGTAGCATTTTCTCTATCTGCAGTTGTTTCTCGTTGCCCATATTTATCAAAACTCCCATTTTCATGAAACTTGTTGCTTTTAGGATCAGCTCCTTCTCCGAATGTACAGGCTTCTCCATTTCCATCAACCACACTATCTCTATTAATTTCTAATGTCTATCTGCATAAATGTCTCTATTTCTAACAATCTACTTATTTCCAGCAACTCTTCATTCACCTGAAACTACAATGTCCCCATTTCTCCCTTTATCAGCAAATCCAGTTCTGTAATTCTATGAAATGCTCAATTTCCAGCAATTTGTTAGATTTATCACTTTTGTAGGTTCTCCGCATTCACTGGAAGTTCAAGTCCTCCATATCTGGAAATACCAGGAGAACTGGTACTCTCTATCTATCAAATTCTCAATTGCTGGCAATAGAGCAAATTCGAGCAATTCCTCTATCTGCAGATATATCTTATTCCCAATATTTGTAAAATCTCCCATTTCCATCTAATTCGCTGCTTGTAGCATCTGCAACATCAGCGAGTGTAAAAACCTCTCCATTTCCATTAACTTCTCCATCTCTACAAATTTCAACTGTCCACTTGCTTTAATCTCTATATTTATATCTACATCCACATTCCCAACGACTCCTCATTCATCTCAAAGTTCAATTGTTCAACTTCGCTCTTTATCAGCAAACGGAGATCTCTGTATCTGTCAAATTCTCAATTCTCAGCAATATGTCATATTGAGCACCTTTGCAGCGAGTAGCATTCAGTATTCGTTTTTCCGTATTCTTCCAATTCTGAAAAGCTGGCTCTCTGTAACTAGCGAAATGAGAATTTCAATCAATTGATCAACTTCTTCCATTTTCTATATCTGCAGATATGTCTCTTTCACCATGTTTGTATATTCTCCGATTTTGATTAAATCTGCTCTGTTCGCAGCATCTGCTCGTTCACTGACTGTACATGTTTCTACATTTCAATCAACTTCTCCAAGCAGAATAATATCTGCTAGCGTTCTGCATTAATATCCCCATATCCAACAATCAACACACTTCCACACGTTCGTTGTTCAACTAGACCTTCAATTTCCAACTTTCTACCTTTGTCAACAAATCCACTTCTCTGTATCCAGGAAATACTGTTTCTTGCAATTAATCAAATTCGGAACATTTCCAGCTTTTCTGCAATTGACCTCAACTTCATTTTCCCTTGATCCTGCAATTTAAGTGAACATGGCTCTCACTATCTATAGCCAAATATCACTTTCTAGCGATTGATAGAATTCTAGCATTTTCTCTATCTGCAGTTATTTCTCGTTGCCCATATTTATAAAAACTCCCATTTTCATGAAACTCGTTGCATTTAGCATCAGCTCCTTCTCCGAATGTACAGGCTTCTCCATTTCCATCAACCACACTATCTCTATTAATTTTTAATGTCTATCTGCATAAATGTCTCTATTTCTAACAATCTACTTATTTCCAGCAACGCTTCATTCACCTGAAGCTACAATGTCCCCATTTCTCCCTTTATCAGCAAATCTAGTTTTGTAATTCTAGGAGATGCTCAATTTCCAGCAATTTGTTAGATTTAGCACTTCTGTAGGTTCTCCGCATTCACTGGAAGTTCAAGTCCTCCATATCTGGAAATAGCAGGAGAACTGGTACTCTCTATCTAACAAATTCTCAATGGCTGGCAATAGAGCAAATTCAAGCAATTTCTCTATCTGCAGATATATCTTATTCCCAATATTTGTAAAATCTCCCATTTCCATCTAATTCGCTGCTTGTAGCATCTGCAACATCAGCGAGTGTAAAAACCTCTCCATTTCCATTAACTTCTCCATCTCTACAAATTTCAACTGTCCACTTGCTTTAATCTCTATATTTATATCTACATCCACATTCCCAACGACTCCTCATTCATCTCAAAGTTTACTTTTTCAACTTCTCTCTTTATCAGCAAACGCAGTTCTCTGTAGCTGTCAAATTCTCAATTCTCAGCAATATGTCATATGGAGCACCTTTGCAGCGAGTCGCATTCAGTATTCGTTTTTCCGCATTCTTCAAATTCTGAAAAGCTGGCTCTCTGTAACTAGCGAAATGAGAATTTCAAAGAATTGATCACTTCTTCCATTTTCTATAGCTGCAGATATTTCTCTTTCGCCATGTTTGTATATTCTCCGATTTTGATTAAATCTGCTCTGTTCGCATCATCTGCTCGTTCACTGACTGTACATCTTTCTACAATACAATCAACTTCTCCAAGCAGAATAATATCTGCTAGCGTTCTGCATTAATATCCCCATATCCAACAATCAACACACTTCCACATGTTTGTTGTTCAACTGGACCTTCAATTTCCCAGTTTCTACCGAAGTCAACAAATCCAGTTCTGTGTATCCAGGAAATACTGTTTCTTGCAATTAATCAAATTCTGAACATTTCCAGCTTCTCTGCATTTGACCTCAACTTCAATTTCCTTGGATCCTGCAATTTAAGTAAACATGGCTCTCTCCATCTATAGGAAATTATCACTTTCTAGCGATTGATAAAATTGTAGCATTTTCTCTATCTGCAGTTGTTTCTCGTTGCCCATATTTATCAAAACTCCCATTTTCATGAAACTTGTTGCTTTTAGGATCAGCTCCTTCTCCGAATGTACAGGCTTCTCCATTTCCATCAACCACACTATCTCTATTAATTTCTAATGTCTATCTGCATAAATGTCTCTATTTCTAACAATCTACTTATTTCCAGCAACTCTTCATTCACCTGAAACTACAATGTCCCCATTTCTCCCTTTATCAGCAAATCCAGTTCTGTAATTCTATGAAATGCTCAATTTCCAGCAATTTGTTAGATTTATCACTTTTGTAGGTTCTCCGCATTCACTGGAAGTTCAAGTCCTCCATATCTGGAAATACCAGGAGAACTGGTACTCTCTATCTATCAAATTCTCAATTGCTGGCAATAGAGCAAATTCGAGCAATTCCTCTATCTGCAGATATATCTTATTCCCAATATTTGTAAAATCTCCCATTTCCATCTAATTCGCTGCTTGTAGCATCTGCAACATCAGCGAGTGTAAAAACCTCTCCATTTCCATTAACTTCTCCATCTCTACAAATTTCAACTGTCCACTTGCTTTAATCTCTATATTTATATCTACATCCACATTCCCAACGACTCCTCATTCATCTCAAAGTTCAATTGTTCAACTTCGCTCTTTATCAGCAAACGGAGATCTCTGTATCTGTCAAATTCTCAATTCTCAGCAATATGTCATATTGAGCACCTTTGCAGCGAGTAGCATTCAGTATTCGTTTTTCCGTATTCTTCCAATTCTGAAAAGCTGGCTCTCTGTAACTAGCGAAATGAGAATTTCAATCAATTGATCAACTTCTTCCATTTTCTATATCTGCAGATATTTCTCTTTCACCATGTTTGTATATTCTCCGATTTTGATTAAATCTGCTCTGTTCGCAGCATCTGCTCGTTCACTGACTGTACATGTTTCTACATTTCAATCAACTTCTCCAAGCAGAATAATATCTGCTAGCGTTCTGCATTAATATCCCCATATCCAACAATCAACACACTTCCACACGTTCGTTGTTCAACTAGACCTTCAATTTCCAACTTTCTACCTTTGTCAACAAATCCACTTCTCTGTATCCAGGAAATACTGTTTCTTGCAATTAATCAAATTCGGAACATTTCCAGCTTTTCTGCAATTGACCTCAACTTCATTTTCCCTTGATCCTGCAATTTAAGTGAACATGGCTCTCACTATCTATAGCCAAATATCACTTTCTAGCGATTGATAGAATTCTAGCATTTTCTCTATCTGCAGTTATTTCTCGTTGCCCATATTTATAAAAACTCCCATTTTCATGAAACTCGTTGCATTTAGCATCAGCTCCTTCTCCGAATGTACAGGCTTCTCCATTTCCATCAACCACACTATCTCTATTAATTTCTAATGTCTATCTGCATAAATGTCTCTATTTCTAACAATCTACTTATTTCCAGCAACGCTTCATTCACCTGAAGCTACAATGTCCCCATTTCTCCCTTTATCAGCAAATCTAGTTTTGTAATTCTAGGAGATGCTCAATTTCCAGCAATTTGTTAGATTTAGCACTTCTGTAGGTTCTCCGCATTCACTGGAAGTTCAAGTCCTCCATATCTGGAAATACCAGGAGAACTGGTACTCTCTATCTAACAAATTCTCAATGGCTGGCAATAGAGCAAATTCAAGCAATTTCTCTATCTGCAGATATATCTTATTCCCAATATTTGTAAAATCTCCCATTTCCATCTAATTCGCTGCTTGTAGCATCTGCAACATCAGCGAGTGTAAAAACCTCTCCATTTCCATTAACTTCTCCATCTCTACAAATTTCAACTGTCCACTTGCTTTAATCTCTATATTTATATCTACATCCACATTCCCAACGACTCCTCATTCATCTCAAAGTTTACTTTTTCAACTTCTCTCTTTATCAGCAAACGCAGTTCTCTGTAGCTGTCAAATTCTCAATTCTCAGCAATATGTCATATGGAGCACCTTTGCAGCGAGTCGCATTCAGTATTCGTTTTTCCGCATTCTTCAAATTCTGAAAAGCTGGCTCTCTGTAACTAGCGAAATGAGAATTTCAAAGAATTGATCACTTCTTCCATTTTCTATAGCTGCAGATATTTCTCTTTCGCCATGTTTGTATATTCTCCGATTTTGATTAAATCTGCTCTGTTCGCATCATCTGCTCGTTCACTGACTGTACATCTTTCTACAATACAATCAACTTCTCCAAGCAGAATAATATCTGCTAGCGTTCTGCATTAATATCCCCATATCCAACAATCAACACACTTCCACATGTTTGTTGTTCAACTGGACCTTCAATTTCCCAGTTTCTACCGAAGTCAACAAATCCAGTTCTGTGTATCCAGGAAATACTGTTTCTTGCAATTAATCAAATTCTGAACATTTCCAGCTTCTCTGCATTTGACCTCAACTTCAATTTCCTTGGATCCTGCAATTTAAGTAAACATGGCTCTCTCCATCTATAGGAAATTATCACTTTCTAGCGATTGATAAAATTGTAGCATTTTCTCTATCTGCAGTTGTTTCTCGTTGCCCATATTTATCAAAACTCCCATTTTCATGAAACTTGTTGCTTTTAGGATCAGCTCCTTCTCCGAATGTACAGGCTTCTCCATTTCCATCAACCACACTATCTCTATTAATTTCTAATGTCTATCTGCATAAATGTCTCTATTTCTAACAATCTACTTATTTCCAGCAACTCTTCATTCACCTGAAACTACAATGTCCCCATTTCTCCCTTTATCAGCAAATCCAGTTCTGTAATTCTATGAAATGCTCAATTTCCAGCAATTTGTTAGATTTATCACTTTTGTAGGTTCTCCGCATTCACTGGAAGTTCAAGTCCTCCATATCTGGAAATACCAGGAGAACTGGTACTCTCTATCTATCAAATTCTCAATTGCTGGCAATAGAGCAAATTCGAGCAATTCCTCTATCTGCAGATATATCTTATTCCCAATATTTGTAAAATCTCCCATTTCCATCTAATTCGCTGCTTGTAGCATCTGCAACATCAGCGAGTGTAAAAACCTCTCCATTTCCATTAACTTCTCCATCTCTACAAATTTCAACTGTCCACTTGCTTTAATCTCTATATTTATATCTACATCCACATTCCCAACGACTCCTCATTCATCTCAAAGTTCAATTGTTCAACTTCGCTCTTTATCAGCAAACGGAGATCTCTGTATCTGTCAAATTCTCAATTCTCAGCAATATGTCATATTGAGCACCTTTGCAGCGAGTAGCATTCAGTATTCGTTTTTCCGTATTCTTCCAATTCTGAAAAGCTGGCTCTCTGTAACTAGCGAAATGAGAATTTCAATCAATTGATCAACTTCTTCCATTTTCTATATCTGCAGATATTTCTCTTTCACCATGTTTGTATATTCTCCGATTTTGATTAAATCTGCTCTGTTCGCAGCATCTGCTCGTTCACTGACTGTACATGTTTCTACATTTCAATCAACTTCTCCAAGCAGAATAATATCTGCTAGCGTTCTGCATTAATATCCCCATATCCAACAATCAACACACTTCCACACGTTCGTTGTTCAACTAGACCTTCAATTTCCAACTTTCTACCTTTGTCAACAAATCCACTTCTCTGTATCCAGGAAATACTGTTTCTTGCAATTAATCAAATTCGGAACATTTCCAGCTTTTCTGCAATTGACCTCAACTTCATTTTCCCTTGATCCTGCAATTTAAGTGAACATGGCTCTCACTATCTATAGCCAAATATCACTTTCTAGCGATTGATAGAATTCTAGCATTTTCTCTATCTGCAGTTATTTCTCGTTGCCCATATTTATAAAAACTCCCATTTTCATGAAACTCGTTGCATTTAGCATCAGCTCCTTCTCCGAATGTACAGGCTTCTCCATTTCCATCAACCACACTATCTCTATTAATTTCTAATGTCTATCTGCATAAATGTCTCTATTTCTAACAATCTACTTATTTCCAGCAACGCTTCATTCACCTGAAGCTACAATGTCCCCATTTCTCCCTTTATCAGCAAATCTAGTTTTGTAATTCTAGGAGATGCTCAATTTCCAGCAATTTGTTAGATTTAGCACTTCTGTAGGTTCTCCGCATTCACTGGAAGTTCAAGTCCTCCATATCTGGAAATAGCAGGAGAACTGGTACTCTCTATCTAACAAATTCTCAATGGCTGGCAATAGAGCAAATTCAAGCAATTTCTCTATCTGCAGATATATCTTATTCCCAATATTTGTAAAATCTCCCATTTCCATCTAATTCGCTGATTGTAGCATCTGCAACATCAGCGAGTGTAAAAACCTCTCCATTTCCATTAACTTCTCCATCTCTACAAATTTCAACTGTCCACTTGCTTTAATTTCTATATTTATATCTACATCCACATTCCCAACGACTCCTCATTCATCTCAAAGTTTACTTTTTCAACTTCTCTCTTTATCAGCAAACGTAGTTCTCTGTATCTGTCAAATTCTCAATTCTCAGCAATATGTCATATTGAGAACCTTTGCAGCGAGTAGCATTCAGTACAACTTTCGTTTTTCCGCATTCTTCCAATTCTGAAAAGCTGGCTCTCTGTAACTAGCGAAATGAGAATTTCAAAGAATTGATCACTTCTTCCATTTTCTATATCTGCAGATATTTCTCTTTCGCCATGTTTGTATATTCTCCGATTTTGATTAAATCTGCTCTGTTCGCATCATCTGCTCGTTCACTGACTGTACATGTTTCTACAATACAATCAATTTCTCCAAGCAGAATAATATCTGCTAGCGTTCTGCATTAATATCCCCATATCCAACAATCAACACACTTCCACATGTTCGTTGTTCAACTAGACCTTCAATTTCCCACTTTCTACCTTTGTCAAGAATTCCTGTTCTATGTATCCAGGAAATACTGTTTCTTGCAATTAATCAAATTCTGAACATTTCCAGCTTCTCTGCATTTGACCTCAACTTCAATTTCCTTGGATCCTGCAATTTAAGTAAACATGGCTCTCGCCATCTATAGCAAATTATCACTTTCTAGCGATTGATAAAATTGTAGCCTTTTCTCTCTGCAGTTGTTTCTCGTTGCCCATATTTATAAAAACTCCCATTTTCATGAAACTTGTTGCATTTAGCTTCAGCTCCTTCTCCGCATGTACAGGCTTCTCCATTTCCATCAACCACACTATCTCTATTAATTTCTAATGTCTATCTGCATAAATGTCTCTATTTCTAACAATCTACTTATTTCCAGCAACTCTTCATTCACCTGAAACTACAATGTCCCCATTTCTCCCTTTATCAGAAAATCTAGTTCTGTAATTCTATGAAATGCTCAATTTCCAGCAATTTGTTAGATTTAGCACTTTTGTAGGTTCTCCGCATTCACTGGAAGTTCAAGTCGTCCATATCTGGAAATACCAGGAGAATTGGTACTCTCTATCTATCAAATTGTCAATCGCTGGCAATAGTGCAAATTCAAGCAATTTCTCTATCTGCAGATATATCTTATTCCCAATATTTGTAAAATCTCCCATTTCCATCTAATTCGCTGCTTGTAGCATCTGCAACATCAGCGAGTGTAAAAACCTCTCCATTTCCATTAACTTCTCCATCTCTACAAATTTCAACTGTCCACTTGCTTTAATCTCTATATTTATATCTACATCCACATTCCCAACGACTCATTCATCTCAAAGTTAAATTGTTCAACTTCTCTCTTTATCAGCAAACGTATTTCTCTGTATCTGTCAAATTCTGAATTCTAAGCCATATGTGATATTGAGCACCTTTGCAGCGAGTAGCATTCAGTATTCGTTTTTCCGTATTCTTCCAATTCTGAAAAGCTGGCTCTCTGTAACTAGCGAAATGGGAATTTCAAAGAATTGATCACTTCTTCCATTTTCTATATCTGCAGATATTTCTCTTTCGCCATGTTTGTATATTCTCCGATTTTGATTAAATCTGCTCTGTACGCATCATCTGCTCGTTCACTGACTGTACATGTTTCTACATTTCAATCAATTTTTCCAAGCAGAATAATATTTGCTAGCGTTCTGCATTAATATCCCCATATCCAACAATCAACACACTTCCACATGTTCGTTCTTCAACTAGACCTTCAATTTCCAACTTTCTACCTTTTTTCAACAAATCCAGTTCTCTGTATCCAGGAAATACTGTTTCTTGCAATTAATCAAATTCTGAACATTTCCAGCTGCTCTGCATTTGACCTCAACTTCAATTTCCCTTGATCCTTCAATTTAAGTAAACATGGCACTCTCCATCTATAGCAAATTATCACTTTCTAGCGATTGATAAAATTCTAGCATTTTCTCTATCTGCAGTTGTTTCTCGTTGCCCATATTTATAAAAACTCCCATTTTCATGAAACTCGTTGCATTTAGCATCAGCTCCTTCTCCGAATGTACAGGCTTCTCCATTTCCATCAACCACACTATCTCTATTAATTTCTAATGTCTATCTGCATAAATGTCTCTATTTCTAACAATCTACTTATTTCCAGCAACGCTTCATTCACCTGAAACTACAATGTCCCCATTTCTCCCTTTATCAGCAAATCTAGTTTTGTAATTCTAGGAGATGCTCAATTTCCCGCAATTTGTTAGATTTAGCACTTCTGTAGGTTCTCCGCATTCACTGGAAGTTCAAGTCCTCCATATCTGGAAATAGCAGGAGAACTGGTACTCTCTATCTAACAAATTCTCAATGGCTGGCAATAGAGCAAATTCAAGCAATTTCTCTATCTGCAGATATATCTTATTCCCAATATTTGTAAAATCTCCCATTTCCATCTAATTCGCTGATTGTAGCATCTGCAACATCAGCGAGTGTAAAAACCTCTCCATTTCCATTAACTTCTCCAGCTCTACAAATTTCAACTGTCCACTTGCTTTAATTTCTATATTTATATCTACATCCACATTCCCAACGACTCCTCATTCATCTCAAAGTTTACTTTTTCAACTTCTCTCTTTATCAGCAAACGTAGTTCTCTGTATCTGTCAAATTCTCAATTCTCAGCAATATGTCATATTGAGAACCTTTGCAGCGAGTAGCATTCAGTACAACTTTCGTTTTTCCGCATTCTTCCAATTCTGAAAAGCTGGCTCTCTGTAACTAGCGAAATGAGAATTTCAAAGAATTGATCACTTCTTCCATTTTCTATATCTGCAGATATTTCTCTTTCGCCATGTTTGTATATTCTCCGATTTTGATTAAATCTGCTCTGTTCGCATCATCTGCTCGTTCACTGACTGTACATGTTTCTACAATACAATCAATTTCTCCAAGCAGAATAATATCTGCTAGCGTTCTGCATTAATATCCCCATATCCAACAATCAACACACTTCCACATGTTCGTTGTTCAACTAGACCTTCAATTTCCCACTTTCTACCTTTGTCAAGAATTCCTGTTCTATGTATCCAGGAAATACTGTTTCTTGCAATTAATCAAATTCTGAACATTTCCAGCTTCTCTGCATTTGACCTCAACTTCAATTTCCTTGGATCCTGCAATTTAAGTAAACATGGCTCTCGCCATCTATAGCAAATTATCACTTTCTAGCGATTGATAAAATTGTAGCCTTTTCTCTCTGCAGTTGTTTCTCGTTGCCCATATTTATAAAAACTCCCATTTTCATGAAACTTGTTGCATTTAGCTTCAGCTCCTTCTCCGCATGTACAGGCTTCTCCATTTCCATCAACCACACTATCTCTATTAATTTCTAATGTCTATCTGCATAAATGTCTCTATTTCTAACAATCTACTTATTTCCAGCAACTCTTCATTCACCTGAAACTACAATGTCCCCATTTCTCCCTTTATCAGAAAATCTAGTTCTGTAATTCTATGAAATGCTCAATTTCCAGCAATTTGTTAGATTTAACACTTTTGTAGGTTCTCCGCATTCACTGGAAGTTCAAGTCGTCCATATCTGGAAATAACAGGAGAACTGGTACTCTCTATCTATCAAATTCTCAATTGCTGGCAATAGAGCAAATTCGAGCAATTCCTCTATCTGCAGATATATCTTATTCCCAATATTTGTAAAATCTCCCATTTCCATCTAATTCGCTGCTTGTAGCATCTGCAACATCAGCGACTGTAAAAACCTCTCCATTTCCATTAACTTCTCCATCTCTACAAATTTCAACTGTCCACTTGCTTTAATCTCTATATTTATATCTACATCCACATTCCCAACGACTCCTCTTTCATCTCAAAGTTCAATTGTTCAACTTCTCTCTTTATCAGCAAACGTAGTTCTCTGTATCTGTCAAATTCTCAATTCTCAGCAATATGTCATATTGAGCACATTTGCAGCGAATAGAATTCAGTATTCGTTTTTCCGTATTCTTCCAATTCTGAAAAGCTGGCTCTCTGTAACTAGCGAAATGAGAATTTCAAAGAATTGATCAACTTCTTCCATTTTCTATATCTGCAGATATTTCTCTTTCACCATGTTTGTATATTCTCCGTTTTTGATTAAATCTGCTCTGTTCGCAGCATCTGCTCGTTCACTGAATGTACATGTTTCTACATTTCAATCAATTTCTCCAAGCAGAATAATATCTGCTAGCGTTCTGCATTAATATCCCCATATCCAACAATCAACACACTTCCACATGTTCGTTGTTCAATTAAACCTTCAATTTCCCACTTTCTACGTTTGTCAACAAATCCACTTCTCTGTGTCCAGGAACTACGGTTTCTTGCAATTAATCAAATTCTGAACATTTCCAGCTTCTCTTCATTTGACCTCAACTTCAATTTCACTTGATCCTGCAATTTAAGTAAACATGGCTCTCTGTATCTACAGCAAAATATCACTTTCTAGCGTTTGATATAATTCTAGCATTTTCTCTATCTGCAGTTATTTCTCATTGCCCATATTTATAAAAACTCCCATTTTCATGGAACTCGTTGCATTAAGCATCAGCTCCTTCTCCGAATGTACAGGCTTCTCCATTTCCATCAACCACACTATCTTTATTAATTTCTAATGTCTATCTGCATAAATGTCTCTATTTCTAACAATCTACTTATTTCCAGCAACTCTTCATTCGTCTGATACTACAATGTCCCCATTTCTCCCTTCATCAGCAAATCTAGTTCTGTAATTCTATGAAATGCTCAATTTCCAGCAATTTGTTAGATTTAGCACTTTTATAGGTTCTCCGCATTCACTGGAAGTTCAAGTCCTCCATATCTGGAAATACCAGGAGAATTGGTACTCTCTATCTATCAAATTGTCAATCGCTGGCAATAGTGCAAATTCAAGCAATTTCTCTATCTGCAGATATATCTTATTCCCAATATTTGTAAAATCTCCCATTTCCATCTAATTCGCTGCTTGTAGCATCTGCAACATCACCGAGTGTAAAAACCTTTCCATTTCCATTAACTTCTCCATCTCTACAAATTCAACTGTCCACTTGCTTTAATCTCTATATTTATATCTACATCCACATTCCCAACGACTCATTCATCTCAAAGTTAAATTGTTCAACTTCTCTCTTTATCAGCAAACGTATTTCTCTGTATCTGTCAAATTCTGAATTCTAAGCCATATGTGATATTGAGCACCTTTGCAGCGAGTAGCATTCAGTATTCGTTTTTCCGTATTCTTCCAATTCTGAAAAGCTGGCTCTCTGTAACTAGCGAAATGGGAATTTCAAAGAATTGATCACTTCTTCCATTTTCTATATCTGCAGATATTTCTCTTTCGCCATGTTTGTATATTCTCCGATTTTGATTAAATCTGCTCTGTACGCATCATCTGCTCGTTCACTGACTGTACATGTTTCTACATTTCAATCAATTTTTCCAAGCAGAATAATATTTGCTAGCGTTCTGCATTAATATCCCCATATCCAACAATCAACACACTTCCACATGTTCGTTCTTCAACTAGACCTTCAATTTCCAACTTTCTACCTTTTTTCAACAAATCCAGTTCTCTGTATCCAGGAAATACTGTTTCTTGCAATTAATCAAATTCTGAACATTTCCAGCTTCTCTGCATTTGACCTCAACTTCAATTTCCCTTGATCCTTCAATTTAAGTAAACATGGCACTCTCCATCTATAGCAAATTATCACTTTCTAGCGATTGATAAAATTCTAGCATTTTCTCTATCTGCAGTTGTTTCTCGTTGCCCATATTTATAAAAACTCCCATTTTCATGAAACTTGTTGCTTTTAGCATCAGCTCATTCTCCGTATGTACAGGCTTCTCCATTTCCATCAACCACACTATCTCTATTAATTTCTAATGTCTATCTGCATAAATGTCTCCATTTGTAAGAATCTACTTATTTCCAGCAACTCTTCATTCACCTGAAACTACAATGTACCCATTTCTCCCATTATCAGCAAATCTAGTTCTGTAATTGTATGAAATGCTCAATTTGCAGCAATTTGTTAGATTTAGCACTTCTGTAGGTTCTCCGCATTCACTGGAAGTTCAAGTCCTCCATATCTGGAAATAGCAGGAGAACTGGTACTCTCTATCTAACAAATTCTCAATGGCTGGCAATAGAGCAAATTCAAGCAATTTCTCTATCTGCAGATATCTCTTATTCCCAATATTTGTAAAATCTCCCATTTCCATCTAATTCGCTGCTTGTAGCATCTGCAACATCAGCGAGTGTAAAAACCTC
The DNA here is from genome assembly GCF_964194155.1 of Cetorhinus maximus. Taxonomy (NCBI): domain Eukaryota; kingdom Metazoa; phylum Chordata; class Chondrichthyes; order Lamniformes; family Cetorhinidae; genus Cetorhinus; species Cetorhinus maximus. The sequence continues at coordinate 322,339 of NW_027596154.1, forward strand.
TCCATTTCCATTAACTTCTCCATCTCTACAAATTTCAACTGTCCACTTGCTTTAATCTCTATATTTATAACTACATCCACATTCCCAACGACTCCTCATTCATCTCAAAGTTTACTTTTTCAACTTCTCTCTTTATCAGCAAACGCAGTTCTCTGTAGCTGTCAAATTCTCAATTCTCAGCAATATGTCATATTGAGCACCTTTGCAGCGAGTAGCATTCAGTATTCGTTTTTCCGTATTATTCCAATTCTGAAAAGCTGGCTCTCTGTAACTAGCGAAATGAGAATTTCAAAGAATTGATCACTTCTTCCATTTTCTATATCTGCAGATATTTCTCTTTCGCCATGTTTGTATATTCTCCGATTTTGATTAAATCTGCTCTGTTCGCATCATCTGCTCATTCACTGACTGTACATGTTTCTACAATACAATCAACTTCTCCAAGCAGAATAATATCTGCTAGCGTTCTGCATTAATATCCCCATATCCAACAATCAACACACTTCCACATGTTTGTTGTTCAACTGGACCTTCAATTTCCCACTTTCTACCTATGTCAACAAATCCAGTTCTGTGTATCCAGGAAATACTGTTTCTTGCAATTAATCAAATTCTGAACATTTCCAGCTTCTCTGCATTTGACCTCAACTTCAATTTCCTTGGATCCTGCAATTTAAGTAAACATGGCTCTCTCCATCTATAGGAAATTATCACTTTCTAGCGATTGATAAAATTGTAGCATTTTCTCTATCTGCAGTTGTTTCTCGTTGCCCATATTTATAAAAACTCCCATTTTCATGAAACTTGTTGCTTTTAGGATCAGCTCCTTCTCCGAATGTACAGGCTTCTCCATTTCCATCAACCACACTATCTCTATTAATTTCAAATGTCTATCTGCATAAATGTCTCTATTTCTAACAATCTACTTATTTCCAGCAACTCTTCATTCACCTGAAACTACAATGTCCCCATTTCTCCCTTTATCAGCAAATCTAGTTCTGTAATTCTATGAAATGCTCAATTTCCAGCAATTTGTTAGATTTAGCACTTTTGTAGGTTCTCCACATTCACTGGAAGTTCAAGTCCTCCGTATCTGGAAATAGCAGGAGAACTGGTACTCTCTATCTATCAAATTGTCAATTGCTGGCAATAGAGCAAATTCGAGCAATTCCTCTATCTGCAGATATATCTTATTCCCAATATTTGTAAAATCTCCCATTTCCATCTAATTCGCTGCTTGTAGCATCTACAACATCAGCGAGTGTAAAAACATCTCCATTTCCATTAACTTCTCCATCTCTACAAATTTCAACTGTCCACTTGCTTTAATCTCTATATTTATATCTGCATCCACATTCCCAACGACTCCTCATTCATCTCAAAGTTCAATTGTTCAACTTCTCTCTTTATCAGAAAACGTAGATCTCTGTATCTGTCAAATTCTCAATTCTCAGCAATATGTCATATTGAGCACCTTTGCAGCGAGTAGCATTCAGTATTCGATTTTCCGTATTCTTCCAATTCTGAAAAGCTGGCTCTCTGTAACTAGCGAAATGAGAATTTCAATCAATTGATCAACTTCTTCCATTTTCTATATCTGCAGATATTTCTCTTTCACCATGTTTGTATATTCTCCGATTTTGATTAAATCTGCTCTGTTCGCAGCATCTGCTCGTTCACTGACTGTACATGTTTCTACATTTCAATCAACTTCTCCAAGCAGAATAATATCTGCTAGCGTTCTGCATTAATATCCCCATATCCAACAATCAACCCACTTCCACATGTTCGTTGTTCAACTAGACCTTCAATTTCCAACTTTCTACGTTTGTCAACAAATCCAGTTCTCTGTATCCAGGAAATACTGTTTCTTGCAATTAATCAAATTCTGAACATTTCCAGCTTCTCTGCATTTGACCTCAACTTCAATTTCCTTGGATCCTGCAATTTAAGTAAACATGGCTCTCTCCATCTATAGCAAATTATCACTTTCTAGCGATTGATAATATTCTAGCATTTTCTCTATCTGCAGTTGTTTCTCGTTGCCCATATTTATAAAAACTCCCATTTTCATGAAACTTGTTGCTTTTAGCATCAGCTCCTTCTCCGAATGTACAGGCTTCTCCATTTCCATCAACCACACTATCTCTATTAATTTCTAATGTCTATCTGCATACATGTCTCTATTTCTAACAATCTACTTATTTCAAGCAACTCTTCATTCCCCTGAAACTACAATGTCCCCATTTCTCCCTTTATCAGCAAATCTAGTTCTGTAATTCTATGAAATGCTCAATTTCCAGCAATTTGTTAGATTTGGCACTTCTGTAGGTTCTCAGCATTCACTGGAAGTTCAAGTCCTCCATATCTGGAAATAGGAGGAGTACTGGTACTGTCTATCTATCAAATTCTCAATTGCTGGCAATAGAGCAAATTCGAGCAATTCCTCTATCTGCAGATATATCTTATTCCCAATATTTGTAAAATCTCCCATTTCCATCTAATTCGCTGCTTGTAGCATCTGCAACATCAGCGAGTGTAAAAACCTCTCCATTTCCATTAACTTCTCCATCTCTACAAATTTCAACTGTCCACTTGCTTTAATCTCTATATTTATATCTACATCAACATTCCCAACGACTCCTCATTCATCTCAAAGTTCAATTGTTCAACTTCTCTCTTTATCAGCAAACGTAGTTCTCTGTATCTGTCAAATTCTCAATTCTCAGCACTATGTCATATTGAGCACCTTTGCGGCGAATAGAATTCAGTATTCGTTTTTCCGTATTCTTCCAATTCTGAAAAGCTGGCTCTCTGTAACTAGTGAAATGAGAATTTCAAAGAATTGATCAACTTCTTCCATTTTCTGTATCTGCAGATATTTCTCTTTCACCATGTTTGTATATTCTCGGATTTTGATTAAATCTGCTCTGTTCGCAGCATCTGCTCGTTCACTGAATGTACATGTTTCTACATTTCAATCAACTTCTCCACGCAGAATAATATCTGCTAGCGTTCTGCATTAATATCCCCATATCCAACAATCAACACACTTCCACATGTTCGTTGTTCAACTAGAACTTCAATTTCCCACTTTCTACGTTTGTCAACAAATCCAGTTCTCTGTATCCAGGAAATACTGTTTCTTGCAATTAATCGAATTCTGAACATTTCCAGCTTCTCTGCATTTGACCTCAACTTCAATTTCCTTGGATCCTGCAATTTAAGTAAACATGGCTCTCTCCATCTATAGGAAATTATCACTTTCTAGCGATTGATAAAATTGTAGCATTTTCTCTATCTGCAGTTGTTTCTCGTTGCCCATATTTATAAAAACTCCCATTTTCATGAAACTTGTTGCTTTTAGAATCAGCTCCTTCTCCGAATGTACAGGCTTCTCCATTTCCATCAACCACACTATCTCTATTAATTTCTAATGTCTATCTGCATACATGTCTCTATTTCTAACAATCTACTTATTTCAAGCAACTCTTCATTCACCTGAAACTACAATGTCCCCATTTCTCCCTTTATCAGCAAATCTAGTTCTGTAATTCTATGAAATGCTCAATTTCCAGCAATTTGTTAGATTTAGCACTTCTGTAGGTTCTCCGCATTCACTGGAAGTTCAAGTGCTCCATATCTGGAAATAGCAGGAGAACTGGTACTCTCTATCTATCAAATTGTCAATTGCTGGCAATAGAGCAAATTCGAGCAATTCCTCTATCTGCAGATATATCTTATTCCCAATATTTGTAAAATCTCCCATTTCCATCTAATTCGCTGCTTGTAGCATCTGCAACATCAGCGAGTGTAAAAACCTCTCCATTTCCATTAACTTCTCCATCTCTACAAATTTCAACTGTCCACTTGCTTTAATCTCTATATTTATATCTACATCCACATTCCCAACGACTCCTCTTTCATCTCAAAGTTCAATTGTTCAACTTCTCTCTTTATCAGCAAACGTAGTTCTCTGTATCTGTCAAATTCTCAATTCTCAGCAATATGTCATATTGAGCACCTTTGCAGCGAATAGAATTCAGTATTCGTTTTTCCGTATTCTTCCAATTCTGAAAAGCTGGCTCTCTGTAACTAGCGAAATGGGAATTTCAAAGAATTGATCACTTCTTCCATTTTCTATATCTGCAGATATTTCTCTTTCGCCATGTTTGTATATTCTCCGATTTTGATTAAATCTGCTCTGTTCGCATCATCTGATCGTTCACTGACTGTACATGTTTCTACATTTCAATCAATTTCTCCAAGTAGAATAATATTTGCTAGCGTACTGCATTAATATCCCCATATCCAACAATCAACACACTTCCACATGTTTGTTGTTCAACTGGACCTTCAATTTCCCACTTTCTACCTATGTCAACAAATCCAGTTCTGTGTATCCAGGAAATACTGTTTCTTGCAATTAATCAAATTCTGAACATTTCCAGCTTCTCTGCATTTGACCTCAACTTCAATTTCCTTGGATCCTGCAATTTAAGTAAACATGGCTCTCTCCATCTATAGCAAATTATCACTTTCTAGCGATTGATAAAATTGTAGCATTTTCTCTATCTGCAGTTGTTTCTCGTTGCCCATATTTATAAAAACTCCCATTTTCATGAAACTTGTTGCTTTTAGGATCAGCTCCTTCTCCGAATGTAAAGGCTTCTCCATTTCCATCAACCACACTATCTCTATTAATTTCAAATGTCCATCTGCATAAATGTCTCTATTTCTAACAATCTACTTATTTCCAGCAACTCTTCATTCACCTGAAACTACAATGTCCCCATTTCTCCCTTTATCAGCAAATCTAGTTCTGTAATTCTATGAAATGCTCAATTTCCAGCAATTTGTTAGATTTATCACTTTTGTAGGTTCTCCGCATTCACTGGAAGTTCAAGTCCTCCGTATCTGGAAATAGCAGGAGAACTGGTACTCTCTATCTATCAAATTGTCAATTGCTGGCAATAGAGCAAATTCGAGCAATTCCTCTATCTGCAGATATATCTTATTCCCAATATTTGTCAAATCTCCCATTTCCATCTAATTCGCTGCTTGTAGCATCTACAACATCAGCGAGTGTAAAAACATCTCCATTTCCATTAACTTCGCCATCTCTACAAATTTCAACTGTCCACTTGCTTTAATCTCTATATTTATATCTACATCCACATTCCCAACGACTCCTCATTCATCTCAAAGTTCAATTGTTCAACTTCTCTCTTTATCAGCAAACGTAGATCTCTGTATCTGTCAAATTCTCAATTCTCAGCAATATGTCATATTGAGCACCTTTGCAGCGAGTAGCATTCAGTATTCGATTTTTCGTATTCTTCCAATTCTGAAAAGCTGGCTCTCTGTAACTAGCGAAATGAGAATTTCAATCAATTGATCAACTTCTTCCATTTTCTATATCTGCAGATATTTCTCTTTCACCATGTTTGTATATTCTCCGATTTTGATTAAATCTGCTCTGTTCGCAGCATCTGCTCGTTCACTGACTGTACATGTTTCTACATTTCAATCAACTTCTCCAAGCAGAATAATATCTGCTAGCGTTCTGCATTAATATCCCCATATCCAACAATCAACACACTTCCACATGTTCGTTCTTCAACTAGACCTTCAATTTCCAACTTTCTACCTTTGTCAACAAATCTAGTTCTCTGTATCCAGGAAATACTGTTTCTTGCAATTAATCAAATTCGGAACATTTCCAGCTTTTCTGCAATTGACCTCAACTTCATTATCCCTTGATCCTGCAATTTAAGTGAACATGGCTCTCACTATCTATAGCCAAATATCACTTTCTAGCGATTGATAGAATTCTAGCATTTTCTCTATCTGCAGTTATTTCTCGTTGCCCATATTTATAAAAACTCCCATTTTCATGAAACTCGTTGCATTTAGCATCAGCTCCTTCTCCGAATGTACAGGCTTCTCCATTTCCATCAACCACACTATCTCTATTAATTTCTAATGTCTATCTGCATAAATGTCTCTATTTCTAACAATCTACTTATTTCCAGCAACTCTTCATTCGCCTGAAACTACAATGTCCCCATTTCTCCCTTTATCAGCAAATCTAGTTCTGTAATTCTATGAAATGCTCAATTTCCAGCAATTTGTTAGATTTAGCACTTTTGTAGGTTCTCCGCATTCACTGGAAGTTCAAGTCCTCCATATCTGGAAATAGCAAAAGAACTGGTACTCTCTATCTATCAAATTCTCAATTGTTGGCAATAGATCAAATTCAAGCAATGTCTCTATCTGCAGATATATCTTATTTCCAATATTTGTAAAATCTCCCATTTCCATCTAATTCGCTGCTTGTAGCATCTGCAACATCAGCGAGTGTAAAAACCTCTCCATTTCCATTAACTTCTCCATCTCTACAAATTTCAACTGTCCACATGCTTTAATCTCTATATTTATATCTACATCCACATTCCCAACGACTCCTCATTCATCTCAAAGTTAAATTTTTCAACTTCTCTCTTTATCAGCAAACGTAGTTCTCTGTATCTGTCAAATTCTCAATTCTCAGCAATATGTCATATTGAGCACCTTTGCAGCGAGTAGCATTCAGTATGCGTTTTTCCTTATTCTTCCAATTCTGAAAAGCTGGCTCTCTGTAACTAGCGAAATGAGAATTTCAAAGAATTGATCACTTCTTCCATATTGTATATCTGCAGATATTTCTCTTTCGCCATGTTTGTATATTCTCCGATTTTGATTAAATCTGCTCTGTTCGCATCATCTGCTCGTTCACTGACTGTACATGTTTCTACAATAGAATCAACTTCTCCAAGCAGAATAATATCTGCTAGCGTTCTGCATTAATATCCCCATATCCAACAATCAACACACTTCCACATGTTTGTTGTTCAACTGGTCCTTCAATTTCCCTCTTTCTACCTATGTCAACAAATCCAGTTCTGTGTATCCAGGAAATACTGTTTCTTGCAATTAATCAAATTCTGACCATTTCCAGCTTCTCTGCATTTGACCTCAACTTCAATTTCCTTGGATCCTGCAATTTAAGTAAACATGGCTCTCTCCATCTATAGGAAATTATCACTTTCTAGCGATTGATAAAATTGTAGCATTTTCTCTATCTGCAGTTGTTTCTCGTTGCCCATATTTATAAAAACTCCCATTTTCATGAAACTTGTTGCTTTTAGGATCAGCTCCTTCTCCGAATGTACAGGCTTCTCCATTTCCATCAACCACACTATCTCTATTAATTTCTAATGTCTATCGGCATAAAAGTCTCTATTTCTAAAAATCTACTTATTTCCAGCAACTCGTCATTCACCTGAAACTACAATGTCCCCATTTCTCCCTTTAACAGCAAATCTAGTTCTGTAATTCTAGGAGATGCTCAATTTCCAGCAATTTGTTAGATTTAGCACTTTTGTAGGTTCTCTGCATTCACTGGAAGTTCAAGTCCTCCGTATCTGGAAATAGCAGGAGAACTGGTACTCTCTATCTATCAAATTGTCAATTGTTGGCAATAGAGCAAATTCGAGCAATTCCTCTATCTGCAGATATATCTTATTCCCAATATTTGTCAAATCTCCCATTTCCATCTAATTCGCTGCTTGTAGCATCTGCAACATCAGCGAGTGTAAAAAATCTCCATTTCCATTAACTTCTCCATCTCTACAAATTTCAACTGTCCACTTGCTTTAATCTCTATATTTATATCTACATCCACATTCCCAACGACTCCTCATTCATCTCAAAGTTCAATTGTTCAACTTCTCTCTTTATCAGCAAACGTAGATCTCTGTATCTGTCAAATTCTCAATTCTCAGCAATATGTCATATTGAGCACCTTTGCAGCGAGTAGCATTCAGTATTCGTTTTTCCGTATTCTTCCAATTCTGAAAAGCTGGCTCTCTGTAACTAGCGAAATGAGAATTTCAATCAATTGATCAACTTCTTCCATTTTCTATATCTGCAGATATTTCTCTTTCACCATGTTTGTATATTCTCCGATTTTGATTAAATCTGCTCTGTTCGCAGCATCTGCTCGTTCACAAACTGTACATGTTTCTACATTTCAATCAACTTCTCCAAGCAGAATAATATCTGCAACGTTCTGCATTAATATCCCCATATCCAACATTGAACATACTTCCACATGTTCGTTGTTCAACTAGTCCTTCAATTTCCAACTTTCTACCTTTGTCAACAAATCTAGTTCTCTGTATCCAGGAAATACTGTTTCTTGCAATTAATCAAATTCGGAACATTTCCAGCTTTTCTGCAATTGACCTCAACTTCAATTTCCCTTGATCCTGCAATTTAAGTGAACATGGCTCTCACTATCTATAGCCAAATATCACTTTCTAGCGATTGATAGAATTCTAGCATTTTCTCTATCTGCAGTTATTTCTCGTTGCCCATATTTATAAAAACTCCCATTTTCATGAAACTCGTTGCATTTAGCATCAGCTCCTTCTCCGAATGTACAGGCTTCTCCATTTCCATCAACCACACTATCTCTATTAATTTCTAATGTCTATCTGCATAAATGTCTCTATTTCTAACAATCTACTTATTTCCAGCAACTCTTCATTCGCCTGAAACTACAATGTCCCCATTTCTCCCTTTATCAGCAAATCTAGTTCTGTAATTCTATGAAATGCTCAATTTCCAGCAATTTGTTAGATTTAGCACTTCTGTAGGTTCTCCGCATTCACTGGAAGTTCAAGTGCTCCATATCTGGAAATAGCAGGAGAACTGGTACTCTCTATCTATCAAATTGTCAATTGCTGGCAATAGAGCAAATTCGATCAATTCCTCTATCTGCAGATATATCTTATTCCCAATATTTGTAAAATCTCCCATTTCCATCTAATTCGCTGCTTGTAGCATCTGCAACATCAGCGAGTGTAAAAACCTCTCCATTTCCATTAACTTCTCCATCTCTACAAATTTCAACTGTCCACTTGCTTTAATCTCTATATTTATATCTACATCCACATTCCCAACGACTCCTCTTTCATCTCAAAGTTCAATTGTTCAACTTCTCTCTTTATCAGCAAACGTAGTTCTCTGTATCTGTCAAATTCTCAATTCTCAGCAATATGTCATATTGAGCACCTTTGCAGCGAATAGAATTCAGTATTCGTTTTTCCGTATTCTTCCAATTCTGAAAAGCTGGCTCTCTGTAACTAGCGAAATGGGAATTTCAAAGAATTGATCACTTCTTCCATTTTCTATATCTGCAGATATTTCTCTTTCGCCATGTTTGTATATTCTCCGATTTTGATTAAATCTGCTCTGTTCGCATCATCTGATCGTTCACTGACTGTACATGTTTCTACATTTCAATCAATTTCTCCAAGTAGAATAATATTTGCTAGCGTACTGCATTAATATCCCCATATCCAACAATCAACACACTTCCACATGTTTGTTGTTCAACTGGACCTTCAATTTCCCACTTTCTACCTATGTCAACAAATCCAGTTCTGTGTATCCAGGAAATACTGTTTCTTGCAATTAATCAAATTCTGAACATTTCCAGCTTCTCTGCATTTGACCTCAACTTCAATTTCCTTGGATCCTGCAATTTAAGTAAACATGGCTCTCTCCATCTATAGCAAATTATCACTTTCTAGCGATTGATAAAATTGTAGCATTTTCTCTATCTGCAGTTGTTTCTCGTTGCCCATATTTATAAAAACTCCCATTTTCATGAAACTTGTTGCTTTTAGGATCAGCTCCTTCTCCGAATGTAAAGGCTTCTCCATTTCCATCAACCACACTATCTCTATTAATTTCAAATGTCCATCTGCATAAATGTCTCTATTTCTAACAATCTACTTATTTCCAGCAACTCTTCATTCACCTGAAACTACAATGTCCCCATTTCTCCCTTTATCAGCAAATCTAGTTCTGTAATTCTATGAAATGCTCAATTTCCAGCAATTTGTTAGATTTAGCACTTTTGTAGGTTCTCCGCATTCACTGGAAGTTCAAGTCCTCCGTATCTGGAAATAGCAGGAGAACTGGTACTCTCTATCTATCAAATTGTCAATTGCTGGCAATAGAGCAAATTCGAGCAATTCCTCTATCTGCAGATATATCTTATTCCCAATATTTGTCAAATCTCCCATTTCCATCTAATTCGCTGCTTGTAGCATCTACAACATCAGCGAGTGTAAAAACATCTCCATTTCCATTAACTTCGCCATCTCTACAAATTTCAACTGTCCACTTGCTTTAATCTCTATATTTATATCTACATCCACATTCCCAACGACTCCTCATTCATCTCAAAGTTCAATTGTTCAACTTCTCTCTTTATCAGCAAACGTAGATCTCTGTATCTGTCAAATTCTCAATTCTCAGCAATATGTCATATTGAGCACCTTTGCAGCGAGTAGCATTCAGTATTCGATTTTCCGTATTCTTCCAATTCTGAAAAGCTGGCTCTCTGTAACTAGCGAAATGAGAATTTCAATCAATTGATCAACTTCTTCCATTTTCTATATCTGCAGATATTTCTCTTTCACCATGTTTGTATATTCTCCGATTTTGATTAAATCTGCTCTGTTCGCAGCATCTGCTCGTTCACTGACTGTACATGTTTCTACATTTCAATCAACTTCTCCAAGCAGAATAATATCTGCTAGCGTTCTGCATTAATATCCCCATATCCAACAATCAACACACTTCCACATGTTCGTTCTTCAACTAGACCTTCAATTTCCAACTTTCTACCTTTGTCAACAAATCTAGTTCTCTGTATCCAGGAAATACTGTTTCTTGCAATTAATCAAATTCGGAACATTTCCAGCTTTTCTGCAATTGACCTCAACTTCATTATCCCTTGATCCTGCAATTTAAGTGAACATGGCTCTCACTATCTATAGCCAAATATCACTTTCTAGCGATTGATAGAATTCTAGCATTTTCTCTATCTGCAGTTATTTCTCGTTGCCCATATTTATAAAAACTCCCATTTTCATGAAACTCGTTGCATTTAGCATCAGCTCCTTCTCCGAATGTGCAGGCTTCTCCATTTCCATCAACCACACTATCTCTATTAATTTCTAATGTCTATCTGCATAAATGTCTCTATTTCTAACAATCTACTTATTTCCAGCAACTCTTCATTCGCCTGAAACTACAATGTCCCCATTTCTCCCTTTATCAGCAAATCTAGTTCTGTAATTCTATGAAATGCTCAATTTCCAGCAATTTGTTAGATTTAGCACTTTTGTAGGTTCTCCGCATTCACTGGAAGTTCAAGTCCTCCATATCTGGAAATAGCAAAAGAACTGGTACTCTCTATCTATCAATTTCTCAATTGTTGGCAATAGATCAAATTCAAGCAATGTCTCTATCTGCAGATATATCTTATTTCCAATATTTGTAAAATCTCCCATTTCCATCTAATTCGCTGCTTGTAGCATCTGCAACATCAGCGAGTGTAAAAACCTCTCCATTTCCATTAACTTCTCCATCTCTACAAATTTCAACTGTCCACATGCTTTAATCTCTATATTTATATCTACATCCACATTCCCAACGACTCCTCATTCATCTCAAAGTTAAATTTTTCAACTTCTCTCTTTATCAGCAAACGTAGTTCTCTGTATCTGTCAAATTCTCAATTCTCAGCAATATGTCATATTGAGCACCTTTGCAGCGAGTAGCATTCAGTATGCGTTTTTCCTTATTCTTCCAATTCTGAAAAGCTGGCTCTCTGTAACTAGCGAAATGAGAATTTCAAAGAATTGATCACTTCTTCCATATTGTATATCTGCAGATATTTCTCTTTCGCCATGTTTGTATATTCTCCGATTTTGATTAAATCTGCTCTGTTCGCATCATCTGCTCGTTCACTGACTGTACATGTTTCTACAATAGAATCAACTTCTCCAAGCAGAATAATATCTGCTAGCGTTCTGCATTAATATCCCCATATCCAACAATCAACACACTTCCACATGTTTGTTGTTCAACTGGTCCTTCAATTTCCCTCTTTCTACCTATGTCAACAAATCCAGTTCTGTGTATCCAGGAAATACTGTTTCTTGCAATTAATCAAATTCTGACCATTTCCAGCTTCTCTGCATTTGACCTCAACTTCAATTTCCTTGGATCCTGCAATTTAAGTAAACATGGCTCTCTCCATCTATAGGAAATTATCACTTTCTAGCGATTGATAAAATTGTAGCATTTTCTCTATCTGCAGTTGTTTCTCGTTGCCCATATTTATCAAAACTCCCATTTTCATGAAACTTGTTGCTTTTAGGATCAGCTCCTTCTCCGAATGTACAGGCTTCTCCATTTCCATCAACCACACTATCTCTATTAATTTCTAATGTCTATCGGCATAAAAGTCTCTATTTCTAAAAATCTACTTATTTCCAGCAACTCGTCATTCACCTGAAACTACAATGTCCCCATTTCTCCCTTTAACAGCAAATCTAGTTCTGTAATTCTAGGAGATGCTCAATTTCCAGCAATTTGTTAGATTTAGCACTTTTGTAGGTTCTCCGCATTCACTGGAAGTTCAAGTCCTCCGTATCTGGAAATAGCAGGAGAACTGGTACTCTCTATCTATCAAATTGTCAATTGTTGGCAATAGAGCAAATTCGAGCAATTCCTCTATCTGCAGATATATCTTATTCCCAATATTTGTCAAATCTCCCATTTCCATCTAATTCGCTGCTTGTAGCATCTGCAACATCAGCGAGTGTAAAAAATCTCCATTTCCATTAACTTCTCCATCTCTACAAATTTCAACTGTCCACTTGCTTTAATCTCTATATTTATATCTACATCCACATTCCCAACGACTCCTCATTCATCTCAAAGTTCAATTGTTCAACTTCTCTCTTTATCAGCGAACGTAGATCTCTGTATCTGTCAAATTCTCAATTCTCAGCAATATGTCATATTGAGCACCTTTGCAGCGAGTAGCATTCAGTATTCGTTTTTCCGTATTCTTCCAATTCTGAAAAGCTGGCTCTCTGTAACTAGCGAAATGAGAATTTCAATCAATTGATCAACTTCTTCCATTTTCTATATCTGCAGATATTTCTCTTTCACCATGTTTGTATATTCTCCGATTTTGATTAAATCTGCTCTGTTCGCAGCATCTGCTCGTTCACAAACTGTACATGTTTCTACATTTCAATCAACTTCTCCAAGCAGAATAATATCTGCAACGTTCTGCATTAATATCCCCATATCCAACATTGAACATACTTCCACATGTTCGTTGTTCAACTAGTCCTTCAATTTCCAACTTTCTACCTTTGTCAACAAATCTAGTTCTCTGTATCCAGGAAATACTGTTTCTTGCAATTAATCAAATTCGGAACATTTCCAGCTTTTCTGCAATTGACCTCAACTTCAATTTCCCTTGATCCTGCAATTTAAGTGAACATGGCTCTCACTATCTATAGCCAAATATCACTTTCTAGCGATTGATAGAATTCTAGCATTTTCTCTATCTGCAGTTATTTCTCGTTGCCCATATTTATAAAAACTCCCATTTTCATGAAACGCGTTGCATTTAGCATCAGCTCCTTCTCCGAATGTACAGGCTTCTCCATTTCCATCAACCACACTATCTCTATTAATTTCTAATGTCTATCTGCATAAATGTCTCTATTTCTAACAATCTACTTATTTCCAGCAACTCTTCATTCGCCTGAAACTACAATGTCCCCATTTCTCCCTTTATCAGCAAATCTAGTTCTGTAATTCTATGAAATGCTCAATTTCCAGCAATTTGTTAGATTTAGCACTTTTGTAGGTTCTCCGCATTCACTGGAAGTTCAAGTCCTCCATATCTGGAAATAGCAAAAGAACTGGTACTCTCTATCTATCAAATTCTCAATTGTTGGCAATAGATCAAATTCAAGCAATGTCTCTATCTGCAGATATATCTTATTTCCAATATTTGTAAAATCTCCCATTTCCATCTAATTCGCTGCTTGTAGCATCTGCAACATCAGCGAGTGTAAAAACCTCTCCATTTCCATTAACTTCTCCATCTCTACAAATTTCAACTGTCCACATGCTTTAATCTCTATATTTATATCTACATCCACATTCCCAACGACTCCTCATTCATCTCAAAGTTAAATTTTTCAACTTCTCTCTTTATCAGCAAACGTAGTTCTCTGTATCTGTCAAATTCTCAATTCTCAGCAATATGTCATATTGAGCACCTTTGCAGCGAGTAGCATTCAGTATGCGTTTTTCCGTATTCTTCCAATTCTGAAAAGCTGGCTCTCTGTAACTAGCGAAATGAGAATTTCAATCAATTGATCACTTCTTCCATATTCTATATCTGCAGATATTTCTCTTTCGCCATGTTTGTATATTCTCCGATTTTGATTAAATCTGCTCTGTTCGCATCATCTGCTCGTTCACTGACTGTAAATGTTTCTACAATACAATCAACTTCTCCAAGCAGAATAATATCTGCTAGCGTTCTGCATTAATATCCCCATATCCAACAATCAACACACTTCCACATGTTTGTTGTTCAACTGGACCTTCAATTTCCCACTTTCTACCTATGTCAACAAATCCAGTTCTGTGTATCCAGGAAATACTGTTTCTTGCAATTAATCAAATTCTGAACATTTCCAGCTTCTCTGCATTTGACCTCAACTTCAATTTCCTTGGATCCTGCAATTTAAGTAAACATGGCTCTCTCCATCTATAGCAAATTATCACTTTCTAGCGATTGATAAAATTGTAGCATTTTCTCTATCTGCAGTTGTTTCTCGTTGCCCATATTTATCAAAACTCCCATTTTCATGAAACTTGTTGCTTTTAGGATCAGCTCCTTCTCCGAATGTACAGGCTTCTCCATTTCCATCAACCACACTATCTCTATTAATTTCTAATGTCTATCTGCATAAAAGTCTCTATTTCTAACAATCTACTTATTTCCAGCAACTCTTCATTCACCTGAAACTACAATGTCCCCATTTCTCCCTTTATCAGCAAATCTAGTTCTGTAATTCTATGAAATGCTCAATTTCCAGCAATTTGTTAGATTTAGCACTTTTGTAGGTTCTCCGCATTCACTGGAAGTTCAAGTCCTCCATATCTGGAAATAGCAAACGAACTGGTACTCTCTATCTATCAAATTCTCAATTGTTGGCAATAGATCAAATTCAAGCAATGTCTCTATCTGCAGATATATCTTATTTCCAATATTTGTAAAATCTCCCATTTCCATCTAATTCGCTGCTTGTAGCATCTGCAACATCAGCGAGTGTAAAAACCTCTCCATTTCCATTAACTTCTCCATCTCTACAAATTTCAACTGTCCACATGCTTTAATCTCTATATTTATATCTACATCCACATTCCCAACGACTCCTCATTCATCTCAAAGTTAAATTTTTCAACTTCTCTCTTTATCAGCAAACGTAGTTCTCTGTATCTGTCAAATTCTCAATTCTCAGCAATATGTCATATTGAGCACCTTTGCAGCGAGTAGCATTCAGTATGCGTTTTTCCGTATTCTTCCAATTCTGAAAAGCTGGCTCTCTGTAACTAGCGAAATGAGAATTTCAATCAATTGATCACTTCTTCCATATTCTATATCTGCAGATATTTCTCTTTCGCCATGTTTGTATATTCTCCGATTTTGATTAAATCTGCTCTGTTCGCATCATCTGCTCGTTCACTGACTGTAAATGTTTCTACAATACAATCAACTTCTCCAAGCAGAATAATATCTGCTAGCGTTCTGCATTAATATCCCCATATCCAACAATCAACACACTTCCACATGTTTGTTGTTCAACTGGACCTTCAATTTCCCACTTTCTACCTATGTCAACAAATCCAGTTCTGTGTATCCAGGAAATACTGTTTCTTGCAATTAATCAAATTCTGAACATTTCCAGCTTCTCTGCATTTGACCTCAACTTCAATTTCCTTGGATCCTGCAATTTAAGTAAACATGGCTCTCTCCATCTATAGCAAATTATCACTTTCTAGCGATTGATAAAATTGTAGCATTTTCTCTATCTGCAGTTGTTTCTCGTTGCCCATATTTATAAATCTCCCATTTTCATGAAACTTGTTGCTTTTAGGATCAGCTCCTTCTCCGAATGTACAGGCTTCTCCATTTCCATCAACCACACTATCTCTATTAATTTCTAATGTCTATCTGCATAAAAGTCTCTATTTCTAACAATCTACTTATTTGCAGCAACTCTTCATTCACCTGAAACTACAATGTCCCCATTTCTCCCTTTATCAGCAAATCTAGTTCTGTAATTCTAGGAGATCCTCAATTTCCAGCAATTTGTTAGATTTAGCACTTTTGTAGGCTCTCCGCATTCACTGGAAGTTCAAGTCCTCCATATCTGGAAATAGCAGGAGAACTGGTACTCTCTATCTATCAAATTGTCAATTGCTGGCAATAGAGCAAATTCGAGCAATTCCTCTATCTGCAGATATATCTTATTCCCAATATTTGTAAAATCTCCCATTTCCATCTAATTCGCTGCTTGGAGCATCTGCAACATCAGCGAGTGTAAAAACATGTCCATTTCCATTAACTTCTCCATCTCTACAAATTTCAACTGTCCACTTGCTTTAATCTCTATATTTATATCTACATCCACATTCCCAACGACTCCTCATTCATCTCAAAGTTCAATTGTTCAACTTCTCTCTTTATCAGCAAACATAGATCTCTGTATCTGTCAAATTCTCAATTCTCAGCATTATGTCATATTGAGCACCTTTGCAGCGAGTAGCATTCAGTATTCGTTTTTCCGTATTCTTCCAATTCTGAAAAGCTGGCTCTCTGTAACTAGCGAAATGAGAATTTCAATCAATTGTTCAACTTCATCCATTTTCTATATCTGCAGATATTTCTCTTTCACCATGTTTGTATATTCTCCGATTTTGATTAAATCTGCTCTGTTCGCAGCATCTGCTCGTTCACTGACTGTACATGTTTCTACATTTCAATCATCTTCTCCAAGCAGAATAATATCTGCTAGCGTTCTGCATTAATATCCCCATATCCAACAATCAACACACTTCCACATGTTCGTTGTTCAACTAGACCTTCAATTTCCAACTTTCTACCTTTGTCAACAAATCTAGTTCTCTGTATCCAGGAAATACTGTTTCTTGCAATTAATCAAATTCGGAACATTTCCAGCTTTTCTGCAATTGACCTCAACTTCATTTTCCCTTGATCCTGCAATTTAAGTGAACATGGCTCTCACTATCTATAGCCAAATATCACTTTCTAGCGATCGATAGAATTCTAGCATTTTCTCTATCTGCAGTTATTTCTCGTTGCCCATATTTATAAAAACTCCCATTTTCATGAAACTCGTTGCATTTAGCATCAGCTCCTTCTCCGAATGTACAGGCTTCTCCATTTCCATCAACCACACTATCTCTATTAATTTCTAATGTCTATCTGCATAAATGTCTCTATTTCTAACAATCTACTTATTTCCAGCAACTCTTCATTCGCCTGAAACTACAATGTCCCCATTTCTCCCTTTATCAGCAAATCTAGTTCTGTAATTCTATGAAATGCTCAATTTCCAGCAATTTGTTAGATTTAGCACTTTTGTAGGTTCTCCGCATTCACTGGAAGTTCAAGTCCTCCATATCTGGAAATAGCAGGAGAACTGGTACTCTCTATCTATCAAATTCTCAATTGCTGGCACTAGAGCAAATTCAAGCAATATCTCTATCTGCAGATATATCTTATTCCCAATATTTGTAAAATCTCCCATTTCCATCTAATTCGCTGCTTGTAGCATCTGCAACATCAGCGAGTGTAAAAACATGTCCATTTCCATTAACTTCTCCATCTCTACAAATTTCAACTGTCCACTTGCTTTAATCTCTATATTTATATCTACATCCACATTCCCAACGAGTCCTCATTCATCTCAAAGTTCAATTGTTCAACTTCTCTCTTTATCAGCAAACGTAGTTCTCTGTACCTGTCAAATTCTCAATTCTCAGCAATATGTCATATTGAGCACCTTTGCAGCGAGTAGCATTCAGTATTCGTTTTTCCGTATTCTTCCAATTCTGAAAAGCTGGCTCTCTGTAACTAGCGAAATGAGAATTTCAAACAATTGATCAACTTCTTCCATTTTCTATATCTGCAGATATTTCTCTTTCACCATGTTTGTATATTCTCCGATTTTGATTAAACCTGCTCTGTTCACAGCATCTGCTCGTTCACTGAATGTACATGTTTCTACATTTCAATCAACTTCTCCGAGCAGAATAATATCTGCTAGCGTTCTGCATTAATATCCCCATATCCACATGTTGGTTGTTCAACTAGACATTCAATTTTCAACTTTCTACCTTTGCCAACAAATCCACTTCTCTGTATCGAGGAAATACTGTTTCTTGCAATTAATCAAATTCTGAACATTTCCAGCTTCTCTGCATTTGACCTCAACTTCAATTTCCCTTGATCCTGCAATTTAAGTAAACATGGCTCTCTCCATCTATAGCAAATTATCACTTTCTAGCGATTGATAAAATTCTAGCATTTTCTCTATCTGCAGTTGTTTCTCGTTGCCCATATTTATAAAAACTCCCATTTTCATGAAACTTGTTGCTTTTAGCATCAGCTCCTTCTCCGAATGTACAGGATTCTCCAATTCCATCAAACACAATATCTCTATTAATTTCTAATGTCTATCTGCATAAATGTCTCCATTTGTAAGAATCTACTTATTTCCAGCAACTCATCATTCACCTGAAACTTACAATGTCCCCATTTCTCCCTTTATCAGCAAATCTAGTTCTGTAATTCTATGAAATGCTCAATTTCCAGCAATTTGTTAGATTTAGCACTTTTGTAGGTTCTCCGCATTCACTGGAAGTTCAAGTCCTCCATATCTGGAAATAGCAGGAGAACTGGTACTCTCTATCTATCAAATTGTCAATTGCTGGCAATAGAGCAAATTCGAGCAATTCCTCTAATTGCAGATATATGTTATTCCCAATATTTGTAAAATCTCCCATTTCCATCTAATTCGCTGCTTGTAGCATCTGCAACATCAGCGAGTGTAAAAACATCTCCATTTCCATTAACTTCTCCATCTCTACAAATTTCAACTGTCCACATGCTTTAATCTCTATATTTATATCTACATCCACATTCCCAACGACTCCTCATTCATCTCAAAGTTCAATTGTTCTACTTCTCTCTTTATCAGCAAATGTAGTTCTCTGTATCTGTCAAATTCTCAATTCTCAGCAATATGTCATATTGAGCACCTTTGCAGTGAGTAGCATTCAGTATTCGTTTTTCCGTATTCTTCCAATTCTGAAAAGCTGGCTCTCTGTAACTAGCGAAATGAGAATTTCAAACAATTGATCAACTTCTTCCATTTTCTATATCTGCAGATATTTCTCTTCCACCATGTTTGTATATTCTCCGATTTTGATTAAATCTGCTCTGTTCGCAACATCTGCTCGTTCACTGACTGTACATGTTTCTACATTTCAATCAACTTCTCCAAGCAGAATAATATCTGCTAGTGATCTGCATTAATATCCCCATATCCAACAATCAACACACTTCCACATGTTCGTTGTTCAACTAGACCTTCAATTTCCAACTTTCTACCTATGTCAACAAATCCAGTTCTGTGTATCCAGGAAATACTGTTTCTTGCAATTAATCAAATTCTGAACATTTCCAGCTTCTCTGCATTTGACCTGAACTTCAATTTCCCTTGATCCTGCAATTTAAGTAAACATGGCTCTCTCTATCTATAGCAAAATATCACTTTCTAGCGATTGATAAAATTCTAGCATTTTCTCTATCTGCAGTTATTTCTCGTTGCCCATATTTATAAAAACTCGCATTTTCATGAAACTCGTTGCATTAGCATCAGCTCCTTCTCCGAATGTACAGGCTTCTCCATTTCCATCAACCACACTATCTCTATTAATTTCTAATGTCTATCTGCATAAATGTCTCTATTTCTAACAATCTACTTATTTCCAGCAGCGCTTCATTCACCTGAAACTACAATGTCCCCATTTCTCCCTTTATCAGCAAATCTAGTTCTCTAATTCTAGGAGATGCTCAATTTCCAGCAATTTGTTAGATTTAGTACTTCTGTAGGTTCTCCGCATTCACTGGAAGTTCAAGTCCTCCATATCTGGAAATAACAGGAGAATTAGTACTCTCTATCTATCAAATTGTCAATCGCTGGCAATAGAGCAAATTCAAGCAATTTCTCTATCTGCAGATATATCTTATTTCCAATATTTGTAAAATCTCCCATTTCCATCTAATTCGCTGCTTGTAGCATCTGCAACATCAGCGAGTGTAAAAACCTCTCCATTTCCATTAACTTCTCCATCTCTACATATTTCAACTGTCCACATGCTTTAATCTCTATATTTATATCTACATCCACATTCCCAACGACTCCTCATTCATCTCAAAGTTAAATTTTCAACTTCTCTCTTTATCAGCAAACGTAGTTCTCTGTATCTATCAAATTCTCAATTCTCAGCAATATGTCATATTGAGCACCTTTGCAGCGAGTAGCATTCACTACAACTTTCGTTTTTCCGCATTCTTCCAATTCTGAAAAGCTGGCTCTCTGTAACTAGCGAAATGAGAATTTCAAACAATTGATCCTTCTTCCATTTTCTATATCTGCAGATATTTCTCTTTCGCCATGTTTGTATATTCTCCAAACTTTGTTTAAATCTGCTCTGTTCGCATCATCTGCTCATTCTCTGGCTGTACATGTTTCTACAATACAATCAATTTCTCCAAGCAGAATAATATCTGCTAGCGTTCTGCATTAATATCCCCATATCCAACAATCAACACACTTCCACATGTTCGTTGTTCAACTAGACCTTCAATTTGCCACTTTCTACGTTTGTCAACAAATCCAGTTCTCTTTGTCCAGGAAATACGGTTTCTTGCAATTAATCGAATTCGGAACATTTCCAGCTTCTCTGCATTTGACCTCAACTTCAATTTCCCTTGATGCTGCAATTTAAGTAAACATGGCTCTCTGTATCTACAGAAAAATAGCACTTTCTAGCGTTTGATAAAATTCTAGCACTTTCTCTATCTGCAGTTCTTTCTCGTTGCCCATATTTATAAAAACTCCCATTTTCATGAAACACGTTGCATTTAGCATCAGCTCCTTCTCCGAATGTACAGGCTTCTCCATTTCCATCAACCACACTATCTCTTTTAATTTCTAATGTCTATCTGCATAAAAGTCTCTATTTCTAACAATCTACTTATTTCCAGCAACTCTTCATTCACCTGAAACTACAATGTCCCCATTTCTCCCTTTATCAGCAAATCTAGTTCTGTAATTCTATGAAATGCTCAATTTCCAGCAATTTGTTAGATTTAGCACTTTTGTAGGTTCTCCGCATTCACTGGAAGTTCAAGTCCTCCATATCTGGAAATAGCAGGAGAACTGGTACTCTCTATCTATCAAATTCTCAATCGCTGGCAATAGAGCAAATTCAAGCAATTTCTCTATCTGCAGATATATCTTATTCCCAATATTTGTAAAATCTCCCATTTCCATCTAATTCGCTGCTTGTAGTATCTGCAACATCACCGAGTGTAAAAACCTCTCCATTTCCATTAACTTCTCCATCTCTACAAATTCAACTGTCCACTTGCTTTAGTCTCTATATTCATATCTACATTGACATTCCCAACGACTCCTCATTCATCTCAAAGTTAAATTTTTCAACTTCTCTCTTTATCAGCAAACGTAGTTCTCTGTATCTGTCAAATTCTCAATTCTAAGCAAAATGTCATATTGAGCACCTTTGCAGCGAGTAGCATTCAGTATTCGTTTTTCCGCATTCTTCCAATTCTGAAAAGCTGGCTCTCTGTACCTAGCGAAATGAGAATTTCAAACAATTGATCACTTCTTCCATTTTCTAAATCTGAAGATATTTCTCTTCCGCCATGTTTGTATATTCTCCGATTTAGATTAAATCTGCACTGTTCGCATCATCTGCTCGTTCGCTGACTGTACATGTTTCTTCATTTCAATCAATTTCTCCAAGCAGAATAATATTTGCTAGCGTTCTGCATTAATATCCCCATATCTAACAATCAACACACTTCCACATGTCCGTTCTTCAACTAGACCTTCAATTTCCAACTTTCTACCTTTGTCAACAAATCCAGTTCTCTGTATCCAGGAAATACTGTTTCTTGCAATTAATCAAATTCTGAACATTTCCAGCTTCTCTGCATTTGACCTCAACTTCAATTTCACTTGATCCTGCAATTTAAGTAAACATGGCTCTCTCCATCTATAGCAAATTATCACTTTCTAGCGATTGATAAAATTCTAGCATTTTCTCTATCTGCAGTTGTTTCTCGTTGCCCATATTTATAAAAACTCCCATTTTCATGAAACTCGTTGCATTTAGCATCAGCTCCTTCTCCGAATGTACAGGCTTCTCCATTTCATCAACCACACTATCTCTATTAATTTCTAATGTCTATCTGCATAATTGTCTCCATTTGTAAGAATCTACTTATTTGCAGCAACTCTTCATTCACCTGAAACTACAATGTCCCCATTTCTCCCTTTATCAGCAAATCTAGTTCTGTAATTCTATGAAATGCTCAATTTCCAGCAATTTGTTAGATTTGGCACTTTTGTAGGTTCTCCGCATTCACTGGAAGTTCAAGTCCTCCATATGTGGAAATACCAGGAGAACTGGTACTCTCTATCTATCAAATTCTCAATTGCTGGCAATAGAGCAAATTCGAGCAATTCCTCTATCTGCAGATATATCCTATTCCCAATATTTGTAAAATCTCCCATTTCCATCTAATTCGCTGCTTGTAGCATCTGCAACATCAGTGAGTGTAAAAACATCTCCATTTCCATTAACTTCTCCATCTCTACAAATTTCAACTGTCCACTTGCTTTAATATCTGTATTTATATCTACATCCACATTCCCAACGACTCCTCATTCATCTCAAAGTTCAATTGTTCAACTTCTCTCTTTATCAGCAAACGTAGATCTCTGTATCTGTCAAATTCTCAATTCTCAGCAATATGTCATATTGAGCACCTTTGCAGCGAGTAGCATTCAGTATTCGCTTTTCCGTATTCTTCCAATTCTGAAAAGCTGGCTCTCTGTAACTAGCGAAATGAGAATTTCAATCAATTGATCAACTTCTTCCATTTTCTATATCTGCAGATATTTCTCTTTCACCATGTTTGTATATTCTCCGATTTTGATTAAATCTGCTCTGTTCGCAGCATCTGCTCGTTCACAAACTGTACATGTTTCTACATTTCAATCAACTTCTCCAAGCAGAATAATATCTGCTAGCGTTCTGCATTAATATCCCCATATCCAACAATCAACACACTTCCACATGTTCGTTGTTCAACTAGACCTTCAATTTCCAACTTTCTACATTTGTCAACAAATCCACTTCTCTGTATCCAGGAAATACTGTATCTTGCAATTAATCAAATTCGGAACATTTCCAGCTTTTCTGCAATTGACCTCAACTTCATTTTCCCTTGATCCTACAATTTAAGTGAACATGGCTCTCACTATCTATAGCCAAATATCACTTTCTAGCGATTGATAAAATTCTAGCATTTTCTCTATCTGCAGTTATTTCTCGTTGCCCATATTTATAAAAACTCCCATTTTCATGAAACTCGTTGCATTTAGCATCAGCTCCTTCTCCGAATGTACAGGCTTCTCCATTTCCATCAACCACACTATCTCTATTAATTTCTAATGTCTATCTGCATAAATGTCTCCATTTGTAAGAATCTACTTATTTCCAGCAACTCTTCATTCACCTGAAACTACTATGTACCCATTTCTCCCATTATCAGCAAATCTAGTTCTGTAATTCTATGAAATGCTCAATTTCCAGCAATTTGTTAGATTTAGCACTTCTGTAGGTTCTCCGCATTCACTGGAAGTTCAAGTCCTCCATATCTGGAAATAGCAGGAGAACTGGTACTCTCTATCTATCAAATTCTCAATGGCTGGCAATAGAGCAAATTCAAGCAATTTCTCTACCTGCAGATATATCTTATTCCCAATATTTGTAAAATCTCCCAATTTCCATCTAATTCGCTGCTTGTAGCATCTGCAACATCAGCGAGTGTGAAAACCTCTCCATTTCCATTAACTTCTCCAGCTCTACAAATTTCAACTGTCCACTTGCTTAAATCTCTATATTTATATCTACATCCACATTCCCAACGACTCCTCATTCATCTCAAAGTTTACTTTTTCAACTTCTCTCTTTATCAGCAAACGTAGTTCTCTGTATCTGTCAAATTCTCAATTCTCAGCAATATGTCATATTGAGCACCTTTGCAGCGAGTAGCATTCAGTATTCGTTTTTCCGTATTCTTCCAATTCTGAAAAGCTGGCTCTCTGTAACTAGCGAAATGAGAATTTCAAAGAATTGATGACTTCTTCCATTTTCTATATCTGCAGATATTTCTCTTTCACCATGTTTGTATATTCTCCGATTTTGATTAAATCTGCTCTGTTCGCATCATCTGCTCGTTCACTGACTGTACATGTTTCTACAATGCAATCAATTTCTCCAAGCAGAATAATATCTGCTAGCGTTCTGCATTAATATCCCCATATCCAACAATCAACACACTTCCACATGTTCGTTCTTCAACTAGACCTTCAATTTCCCACTTTCTACGTTTGTCAACAAATCCAGTTCTCTGTGTCCAGGAAATACGGTTTCTTGCAATTAATCGAATTCGGAACATTTCCAGCTTTTCTGCATTTGACCTCAACTTCAATTTCCTTGGATCCTGCAATTTAAGTAAACATGGCTCTCTCCATCTATAGCAAATTATCACTTTCTAGCGATTGATAAACTTCTAGCATTTTCTCTATCTGCAGTTGTTTCTCGCTGCCCATATTTATAGAACTCCCATGTTCATGAAACTCGTTGCATTTAGCATCAGCTCCTTCTCCGAATGCACAGGCTTCTCCATTTCCATCAACCACACTATCCCTATTAATTTCTAATGTCTATCTGCATAAATGTCTCTATTTCTAACAATCTACTTATTTCCAGCAACTCTTCATTCAGCTGAAACCACAGTGTCCACATATCTCCCTTTATCAGCAAATCCAGTTCTGTAATTCTAGACAAATGCTCAATTTCCAGCAATTTGTTAGATTTAGCACTTTTGTAGGTTCTCCGCATTCACTGGAAGTTCAAGTCCTCCATATCTGGAAATAGCAGGAGAACTGGTACTCTCTATCTATCAAATTCTCAATTGCTGGCAATAGAGCTAATTCGAGCAATTCCTCTATCTGCAGATATATCTTATTTCCAATATTTGTAAAATCTCCCATTTCCATCTAATTCGCTGCTTGTAGCATATGCAACATCAGCGACTGTAAAAACCTCTCCATTTCCATTAACTTCTCCAGCTCTACAAATTTCAACTGTCCACTTGCTTAAATCTCTATATTTATATCTACATCCACATTCCCAACGACTCCTCATTCATCTCAAAGTTAAATTGTTCAACTTCTCTCTTTATCAGCAAACGTAGTTGTCTGTATCTGTCAAATTCTCAATTCTCAGCAATATGTCATATTGAGCACCTTTGCAGTGAGTAGCAATCAGTATTCGTTTTTCCGTATTCTTCCAATTCTGAAAAGCTGGCTCTCTGTAACTAGCGAAATGAGAATTTCAAACAATTGATCAACTTCTTCCATTTTCTATATCTGCAGATATTTCTCTTTCACCATGTTTGTATATTCTCGGATTTTGATTAAATCTGCTCTGTTCGCAGCATCTGCTCGTTCACTGAATGTACATGTTTCTACATTTCAATCAACTTCTCCACGCAGAATAATATCTGCTAGCGTACTGCATTAATATCCCCATATCCAACAATCAACACACTTCCACATGTTCGTTGTTCTCCTAGACCTTCCATATCCCACTTTCTACGTTTCTCAACAAATCCAGTTCTCTTTGTCCAGGAAATACGGTTTCTTGCAATTAATCGAATTCTGAACATTTCCAGCTTCTCCGCATTTGACCTCAACTTCAATTTCACTTGATCCTGCAATTTAAGTAAACATGGCTCTCTGTATCTACAGAAAAATATCACTTTCAAGCGTTTGATAAAATTCTAGCATTTTCTCTATCTGCAGTTATTTCTCGTTGCCCATATTTATAAAAACTCACATTTTCATGAAATACGTTGCATTTAGCAACAGCTCCTTCTCCGAATGTACAGGCTTCTCCATTTCCATCAACCACACTATCTCTATTAATTTCTAATGATGATCTGCCTAAATGTCTCCATTTCTAACAATCTATTTACTTCCAGCAACTCTTCATTCACCTGAAACTACAATGTCCCCATTTCTCCCTTTATGAGCAAATCTAGATCTGTAATTCTAGGAGATGCTCAATTTCCAGCAATTTGTTAGATTTAGCACTTCTGTAGGTTCTCCGCATTCACTGGAAGTTCAAGTCCTCCATATCTGGAAATAGCAGGAGAACTGGTACTCTCTATCTATCAAATTGTCAATTGCTGGCAATAGAGCAAATTCAAGCAATTTCTCTATCTGCAGATATATCTTATTCCCAATATTTGTCAAATCTCCCATTTCCATCTAATTCGCTGCTTGTAGCATCTGCAACATCACCGAGTGTAAAAACCTCTCCATTTCCATTAACTTCTCCATCTCTACAAATTTCAACTGTCCACTTGCTTTAATCTCTATATTTATATCTACATCCACATTCTCAACGACTCCTCATTCATCTCAAAGTTCAATTTGTCGTCTTCTCTCTTTATCAACAAACGTAGTTCTCTGTATCTGTCAAATTCTCAATTCTCAGCAATATGTCATATTGAGCACCTTTGCAGCGAGTAGCATTCAGTACAACTTTCGTTTTTCCGCATTCTTCCAATTCTGAAAAGCTGGCTCTCTGTAACTAGCGAAATGAGAATTTCAAAGAATTGATCAACTTCTTCCATTTTCTATATCTGCAGATATTTCTCTTTCGCCATGTTTGTATATTCTCCGATTTTGATTAAATCTGCTCTGTTCGCATCATCTGCTCGTTCACTGACTGCACATGTTTCCACAATACAATCAATTTCTGCAAGCAGAATAATATCTGCTAGCGTTCTGCATTAATATCCCCATATCCAACAATCAACACACTTCCACATGTTTGTTGTTCACCTGGACCTTCAGTTTCCCACTTTCTACCTATGTCAACAAATCCAGTTCTGTGTATCCAGGAAATACTGTTTCTTGCAATTAATCAAATTCTGACCATTTCCAGCTTCTCTGCATTTGACCTCAACTTCAATTTCCTTGGATCCTGCAATTTAAGTAAACATGGCTCTCTCCATCTATAGCAAATTATCACTTTCTAGCGATTGGTAAAATTCTAGCATTTTCTCTATCTGCAGTTGTTTCTCGTTGCCCATATTTATAAAAACTCCCATTTTCATGAAACTTGTTGCTTTTAGGATCAGCTCCTTCTCCGAATGTACAGGCTTCTCCATTTCCATCAACCACACTATCTCTATTAATTTCTAATGTCTATCTGCATAAATGTCTCTATTTCTAACAATCTACTTATTTCCAGCAACTATTCATTCACCTGAAACTACAATGTCCCCATTTCTCCCTTTATCAGCAAATCTAGTTCTGTAATTCTATGAAATGCACAATTTCCAGCAATTTGTTAGATATATCACTTTTGTAGGTTCTCCGCATTCACTGGAAGTTCAAGTCCTCCATATGTGGAAATACCAGGAGAACTGGTACTCTCTATCTATCAAATTCTCAATTGCTGGCAATAGAGCAAATTCGAGCAATTCCTCTATCTGCAGATATATCTTATTCCCAATATTTGTAAAATCTCCCATTTCCATCTAATTCGCTGCTTGTAACATCTGCAACATCAGCGAGTGTAAAAACCTCTCCATTTCCATTAACTTCTCCATCTCTACAAATTTCAACTGTCCACATGCTTTAATCTCTATATTTATATCTACATCCACATTCCCAACGACTCCTCATTCATCTCAAAGTTCAATTGTTCAACTTCTTTCTTTATCAGCAAACGTAGTTCTCTGTATCTGTCAAATTCTCAATTCTCAGCAATATGTCATATTGAGCACCTTTGCAGCGAGTAGCAATCAGTATTCGTTTTTCCGTATTCTTCCAATTCTGAAAAGCTGGCTCTCTGTAACTAGCGAAATGAGAATTGCAAACAATTGATCAACTTCTTCCATTTTCTATATCTGCAGATATTTCTCTTTCACCATGTTTGTATATTATCCGATTTTGATTAAATCTGCTCTGTTCGCAACATCTGCTCGTTCACAAACTGTACATGTTTCTACATTTCAATCAACTTCTCCAAGCAGAATAATATCTGCTAGCGTTCTGCATTAATATCCCCATATCCAACAATCAACACACTTCCACATGTTCGTTGTTCAACTAGACCTTCAATTTCCAACTTTCTACATTTGTCAACAAATCCACTTCTCTGTATCCAGGAAATACTGTTTCTTGCAATTAATCAAATTCGGAACATTGCCAGCTTTTCTGCAATTGACCTCAACTTCATTTTCCCTTGATCCTGCAATTTAAGTGAACATGGCTCTCACTATCTATAGCCAAATATCACTTTCTAGCGATTGATAGAATTCTAGCATTTTCTCTCTCTGCAGTTATTTCTCGTTGCCCATATTTATAATAACTCCCATTTTCATGAAACTCGTTGCATTTAGCATCAGCTCCTTCTCCGAATGTACAGGCTTCTCCATTTCCATCAACCACACTATCTCTATTAATTTCTAATGTCTATCTGCATAAATGTCTCCATTTGTAAGAATCTACTTATTTCCAGCAACTCTTCATTCACCTGAAACTACAATGTACCCATTTCTCCCATTATCAGCAAATCCAGTTCTGTAATTCTATGAAATGCTCAATTTCCAGCAATTTGTTAGATTTAGCACTTCTGTAGGTTCTCCGCATTCACTGGAAGTTCAAGTCCTCCATATCTGGAAATAGCAGGAGAACTGGTACTCTCTATCTATCAAATTCTCAATGGCTGGCAATAGAGCAAATTCAAGCAATTTCTCTATCTGCAGATATATCTTATTCCCAATATTTGTAAAATCTCCCAATTTCCATCTAATTCGCTGCTTGTAGCATCTGCAACATCGGCGAGTGTAAAAACCTCTCCATTTCCATTAACTTCTCCAGCTCTACAAATTTCAACTGTCCACTTGCTTAAATCTCTATATTTATATCTACATCCACATTCCCAACGACTCCTCATTCATCTCAAAGTTAAATTTTCAACTTCTCTCTTTATCAGCAAACATAGTTCTCTGTATCTGTCAAATTCTCAATTCTCAGCAATATGTCATATTGAGCACCTTTGCAGCGAGTAGCATTCAGTATTCGTTTTTCCGTATTCTTCCAATTCTGAAAAGCTGGCTCTCTGTAACTAGCGAAATGAGAATTTCAAAGAATTGATCACTTCTTCC
Source organism: Cetorhinus maximus (assembly GCF_964194155.1). Taxonomy (NCBI): domain Eukaryota; kingdom Metazoa; phylum Chordata; class Chondrichthyes; order Lamniformes; family Cetorhinidae; genus Cetorhinus; species Cetorhinus maximus. The sequence continues at coordinate 351,950 of NW_027596154.1, forward strand.
ATTTTCTATATCTGCAGATATTTCTCTTTCACCATGTTTGTATATTCTCCGATTTTGATTAAATCTGCTCTGTTCGCATCATCTGCTCGTTCACTGACTGTACATGTTTCTACAATGCAATCAATTTCTCCAAGCAGAATAATATCTGCTAGCGTTCTGCATTAATATCCCCATATCCAACAATCAACACACTTCCACATGTTCGTTGTTCAACTAGACCTTCAATTTGCCACTTTCTACGTTTGTCAACAAATCCAGTTCTCTTTGTCCAGGAAATACGGTTTCTTGCAATTAATCGAATTCGGAACATTTCCAGCTTCTCTGCATTTGACCTCAACTTCAATTTCCTTGGATCCTGCAATTTAAGTAAACATGGCTCTCTCTATCTATAGCAAATTATCACTTTCTAGCGATTGATAAAATTCTAGCATTTTCTCTATCTGCAGTTGTTTCTCGTTGCCCATATTTATAAAACTCCCATGTTCATGAAACTCGTTGTATTTAGCATCAGCTCCTTCTCCGAATGCACAGGCTTCTCCATTTCCATCAACCACACTATCTCTATTAATTTCTAATGTCTATCTGCATAAATGTCTCTATTTCTAACAATCTACTTATTTCCAGCAACGCTTCATTCACCTGAAACTACAATGTCCCCATTTCTCCCTTTATCAGCAAATCTAGATCTGTAATTCTAGGAGATGCTCAATTTCCAGCAATTTGTTAGATTTAGCACTTCTGTAGGTTCTCCACATTCACTGGAAGTTCAAGTCCTCCATATCTGGAAATAACAGGAGAACTGGTACTCTCTATCTATCAAATTGTCAATTGCTGGCAATAAAGCAAATTCAAGCAATTTCTCTATCTGCAGATATATCTTATTTCCAATATTTGTAAAATCTCCCATTTCCATCTAATTCGCTGCTTGTAACATCTGCAACATCAGCGAGTGTAAAAACCTCTCCATTTCCATTAACTTCTCCATCTCTACAAATTTCAACTGTCCACATGCTTTAATCTCTATATTTATATCTACATCCACATTCCCAACGACTCCTCATTCATCTCAAAGTTAAATTTTTCAACTTCTCTCTTTATCAGCAAACGTAGTTGTCTGTATCTGTCAAATTCTCAATTCTCAGCAATATGTCATATTGAGCACCTTTGCAGCGAGTAGCGTTCAGTACAACTTCCGTTTTTCCGTATTCTTCCAATTCTGAAAAGCTGGCTCTCTGTAACTAGCGAAATGAGAATTTCAAACAATTGATCACTGCTTCCAATTTCTAAATCTGCAGATATTTCTCTTTCGCCATGTTTGTATATTCTCCGACTTTGATTAAATCTGCTCTGTTCGCATCATCTGCTCGTTCACTGACTGTACATGTTTCTACAATACAATCAATTTCTCCAAGCAGAATAATATCTGCTAGCGTTCTGCATTAATATCCCCATATCCAACAATCAACACACTTCCACATGTTCGTTGTTCAACTAGACCTTCAATTTGCCACTTTCTACGTTTGTCAACAAATCCAGTTCTCTGTGTCCAGGAAATACGGTTTCTTGCAATTAATTGAATTCGGAACATTTCCAGCTTCTCTGCATTTGACCTCAACTTCAATTTCCTTGGATCCTGCAATTTAAGTAAACATGGCTCTCTCTATCTATAGGAAATTATCATTTTCTAGCGATTGATAAACTTCTAGCATTTTCTCTATCTGCAGTTGTTTCTCGTTGCCCATATTTATAAAACTCCCATGTTCATGAAACTCCTTGCATTTAGCATCAGCTCCTTCTCCGAATGCACAGGCTTCTCCATTTCCATCAACCACACTATCTCTATTAATTTCTAATGTCTATCTGCATAAATGTCTCTATTTCTAACAATCTACTTATTTCCAGCAACTCTTCATTCACCTGAAACTACAATGTCCTCATTTCTCCCTTTATCAGCAAATCTAGTTCTGTAATTCTATGAAATGCACAATTTCCAGCAATTTGTTAGATTTAGCACTTTTGTAGGTTCTCCGCATTCACTGGAAGTTCAAGTCCTCCATATCTGGAAATAGCAGGAGAACTGGTACTCTCTATCTATCAAATTCTCAATCGCTGGCAATAGAGCAAATTCAAGCAATTTCTCTATCTGCAGATATATCTTATTCCCAATATTTGTCAAATCTCCCATTTCCATCTAATTCGCTGCTTGTAGCATCTGCAACATCACCGAGTGTAAAAACCTCTCCATTTCCATTAACTTCTCCATCTCTACAAATTCAACTGTCCACTTGCTTTAGTCTCTATATTGATATCTACATTCACATTCCCAACGACTCCTCATTCATCTCAAAGTTCAATTGTTCAACTTCTTTCTTTATCAGCAAACGTAGTTCTCTGTATCTGTCAAATTCTCAATTCTCAGCAATATGTCATATTGAGCACCTTTGCAGCGAGTAGCAATCAGTATTCGTTTTTCCGTATTCTTCCAATTCTGAAAAGCTGGCTCTCTGTAACTAGCGAAATGAGAATTTCAAACAATTGATCAACTTCTTCCATTTTCTGTATCTGCAGATATTTCTCTTTCACCATGTTTGTATATTCTCCGATTTTGATTAAATCTGCTCTGTTCGCAGCATCTGCTCGTTCACTGAATGTACATGTTTGTACATTTCAATCAACTTCTCCACGCAGAATAATATCTGCTAGCGTTCTGCATTAATATCCCCATATCCAACAATCAACACACTTCCACATGTTCGTTGTTCAACTAGACCTTCAATTTGCCACTTTCTACGTTTGTCAACAAATCCAGTTCTCTTTGTCCAGGAAATACGGTTTCTTGCAATTAATCGAATTCGGAACATTTCCAGCTTCTCTGCATTTGACCTCAACTTCAATTTCCTTGGATCCTGCAATTTAAGTAAACATGGCTCTCTCTATCTATAGCAAATTATCACATTCTAGCGATTGATAAAATTCTAGCATTTTCTCTATCTGCAGTTGTTTCTCGTTGCCCATATTTATAAAACTCCCATGTTCATGAAACTCGTTGTATTTAGCATCAGCTCCTTCTCCGAATGCACAGGCTTCTCCATTTCCATCAACCACACTATCTCTATTAATTTCTAATGTCTATCTGCATAAATGTCTCTATTTCTAACAATCTACTTATTTCCAGCAACGCTTCATTCACCTGAAACTACAATGTCCCCATTTCTCCCTTTATCAGCAAATCTAGATCTGTAATTCTAGGAGATGCTCAATTTTCAGCAATTTGTTAGATTTAGCACTTCAGTAGGTTCTCCACATTCACTGGAAGCTCAAGTCCTCCATATCTGGAAATAACAGGAGAACTGGTACTCTCTATCTATCAAATTGTCAATTGCTGGCAATAGAGCAAATTCAAGCAATTTCTCTATCTGCAGATATATCTTATTTCCAATATTTGTAAAATCTCCCATTTCCATCTAATTCGCTGCTTGTAACATCTGCAACATCAGCGAGTGTAAAAACCTCTCCATTTCCATTAACTTCTCCATCTCTACAAATTTCAACTGTCCACATGCTTTAATCTCTATATTTATATCTACATCCACATTCCCAACGACTCCTCATTCATCTCAAAGTTAAATTTTTCAACTTCTCTCTTTATCAGCAAACGTAGTTGTCTGTATCTGTCAAATTCTCAATTCTCAGCAATATGTCATATTGAGCACCTTTGCAGCGAGTAGCGTTCAGTACAACTTCCGTTTTTCCGTATTCTTCCAATTCTGAAAAGCTGGCTCTCTGTAACTAGCGAAATGAGAATTTCAAACAATTGATCACTTCTTCCAATTTCTAAATCTGCAGATATTTCTCTTTCGCCATGTTTGTATATTCTCCGACTTTGATTAAATCTGCTCTGTTCGCATCATCTGCTCGTTCACTGACTGTACATGTTTCTACAATACAATCAATTTCTCCAAGCAGAATAATATCTGCTAGCGTTCTGCATTAATATCCCCATATCCAACAATCAACACACTTCCACATGTTCGTTGTTCAACTAGACCTTCAATTTGCCACTTTCTACGTTTGTCAACAAATCCAGTTCTCTGTGTCCAGGAAATACGGTTTCTTGCAATTAATTGAATTCGGAACATTTCCAGCTTCTCTGCATTTGACCTCAACTTCAATTTCCTTGGATCCTGCAATTTAAGTAAACATGGCTCTCTCTATCTATAGGAAATTATCATTTTCTAGCGATTGATAAACTTCTAGCATTTTCTCTATCTGCAGTTGTTTCTCGTTGCCCATATTTATAAAACTCCCATGTTCATGAAACTCCTTGCATTTAGCATCAGCTCCTTCTCCGAATGCACAGGCTTCTCCATTTCCATCAACCACACTATCTCTATTAATTTCTAATGTCTATCTGCATAAATGTCTCTATTTCTAACAATCTACTTATTTCCAGCAACTCATCATTCACCTGAAACTACAATGTCCTCAATTCTCCCTTTATCAGCAAATCTAGTTCTGTAATTCTATGAAATGCACAATTTCCAGCAATTTGTTAGATTTAGCACTTTTGTAGGTTCTCCGCATTCACTGGAAGTTCAAGTCCTCCATATCTGGGAATTGCAGGAGAACTGGTACTCTCTATCTATCAAATTCTCAATCGCTGGCAATAGAGCAAATTCAAGCAATTTCTCTATCTGCAGATATATCTTATTCCCAATATTTGTCAAATCTCCCATTTCCATCTAATTCGCTGCTTGTAGCATCTGCAACATCACCGAGTGTAAAAACCTCTCCATTTCCATTAACTTCTCCATCTCTACAAATTCAACTGTCCACTTGCTTTAGTCTCTATATTGATATCTACATTCACATTCCCAACGACTCCTCATTCATCTCAAAGTTCAATTGTTCAACTTCTTTCTTTATCAGCAAACGCAGTTCTCTGTATCTGTCAAATTCTCAATTCTCAGCAATATGTCATATTGAGCACCTTTGCAGCGATTAGCAATCAGTATTCGTTTTTCCGTATTCTTCCAATTCTGAAAAGCTGGCTCTCTGTAACTAGCGAAATGAGAATTTCAAACAATTGATCAACTTCTTCCATTTTCTGCATCTGCAGATATTTCTCTTTCACCATGTTTGTATATTCTCCGATTTTGATTAAATCTGCTCTGTTCGCAGCATCTGCTCGTTCACTGAATGTACATGTTTCTACATTTCAATCAACTTCTCCACGCAGAATAATATCTGCTAGCGTTCTGCATTAATATCCCCATATCCAACAATCAACACACTTCCACGTGTTCGTTGTTCAACTAGACCTTCAATTTGCCACTTTCTACGTTTGTCAACAAATCCAGTTCTCTTTGTCCAGGAAATACGGTTTCTTGCAATTAATCGAATTCGGAACATTTCCAGCTTCTCTACATTTGACCTCAACTTCAATTTCCTTGGATCCTGCAATTTAAGTAAACATGGCTCTCTCTATCTATAGCAAATTATCACATTCTAGCGATTGATAAAATTCTAGCATTTTCTCTATCTGCAGTTTTTTCTCGTTGCCCATATTTATAAAACTCCCATGTTCATGAAACTCGTTGTATTTAGCATCAGCTCCTTCTCCGAATGCACAGGCTTCTCCATTTCCATCAACGACACTATCTCTATTAATTTCTAATGTCTATCTGCATAAATGTCTCTATTTCTAACAATCTACTTATTTCCAGCAACGCTTCATTCACCTGAAAATTCAATGTCCCCATTTCTCCCTTTATCAGCAAATCTAGATCTGTAATTCTAGGAGATGCTCAATTTCCAGCAATTTGTTAGATTTAGCACTTCTGTAGGTTCTCCACATTCACTGGAAGCTCAAGTCCTCCATATCTGGAAATAACAGGAGAACTGGTACTCTCTATCTATCAAATTGTCAATTGCTGGCAATAGAGCAAATTCAAGCAATTTCTCTATCTGCAGATATATCTTATTTCCAATATTTGTAAAATCTCCCATTTCCATCTAATTCGCTGCTTGTAACATCTGCAACATCAGCGAGTGTAAAAACCTCTCCATTTCCATTAACTTCTCCATCTCTACAAATTTCAACTGTCCACATGCTTTAATCTCTATATTTATATCTACATCCACATTCCCAACGACTCCTCATTCATCTCAATGTTAAATTTTTCAACTTCTCTCTTTATCAGCAAACGTAGTTGTCTGTATCTGTCAAATTCTCAATTCTCAGCAATATGTCATATTGAGCACCTTTGCAGCGAGTAGCGTTCAGTACAACTTCCGTTTTTCCGTATTCTTCCAATTCTGAAAAGCTGGCTCTCTGTAACTAGCGAAATGAGAATTTCAAACAATTGATCACTTCTTCCAATTTCTAAATCTGCAGATATTTCTCTTTCGCCATGTTTGTATATTCTCCGACTTTGATTAAATCTGCTCTGTTCGCATCATCTGCTCGTTCACTGACTGTACATGTTTCTACAATACAATCAATTTCTCCAAGCAGAATAATATCTGCTAGCGTTCTGCATTAATATCCCCATATCCAACAATCAACACACTTCCACATGTTCGTTGTTCAACTAGACCTTCAATTTGCCACTTTCTACGTTTGTCAACAAATCCAGTTCTCTGTGTCCAGGAAATACGGTTTCTTGCAATTAATTGAATTCGGAACATTTCCAGCTTCTCTGCATTTGACCTCAACTTCAATTTCCTTGGATCCTGCAATTTAAGTAAACATGGCTCTCTCTATCTATAGGAAATTATCATTTTCTAGCGATTGATAAACTTCTAGCATTTTCTCTATCTGCAGTTGTTTCTCGTTGCCCATATTTATAAAACTCCCATGTTCATGAAACTCCTTGCATTTAGCATCAGCTCCTTCTCCGAATGCACAGGCTTCTCCATTTCCATCAACCACACTATCTCTATTAATTTCTAATGTCTATCTGCATAAATGTCTCTATTTCTAACAATCTACTTATTTCCAGCAACTCATCATTCACCTGAAACTACAATGTCCTCAATTCTCCCTTTATCAGCAAATCTAGTTCTGTAATTCTATGAAATGCACAATTTCCAGCAATTTGTTAGATTTAGCACTTTTGTAGGTTCTCCGCATTCACTGGAAGTTCAAGTCCTCCATATCTGGGAATTGCAGGAGAACTGGTACTCTCTATCTATCAAATTCTCAATCGCTGGCAATAGAGCAAATTCAAGCAATTTCTCTATCTGCAGATATATCTTATTCCCAATATTTGTCAAATCTCCCATTTCCATCTAATTCGCTGCTTGTAGCATCTGCAACATCACCGAGTGTAAAAACCTCTCCATTTCCATTAACTTCTCCATCTCTACAAATTCAACTGTCCACTTGCTTTAGTCTCTATATTGATATCTACATTCACATTCCCAACGACTCCTCATTCATCTCAAAGTTCAATTGTTCAACTTCTTTCTTTATCAGCAAACGCAGTTCTCTGTATCTGTCAAATTCTCAATTCTCAGCAATATGTCATATTGAGCACCTTTGCAGCGATTAGCAATCAGTATTCGTTTTTCCGTATTCTTCCAATTCTGAAAAGCTGGCTCTCTGTAACTAGCGAAATCAGAATTTCAAACAATTGATCAACTTCTTCCATTTTCTGCATCTGCAGATATTTCTCTTTCACCATGTTTGTATATTCTCCGATTTTGATTAAATCTGCTCTGTTCGCAGCATCTGCTCGTTCACTGAATGTACATGTTTCTACATTTCAATCAACTTCTCCACGCAGAATAATATCTGCTAGCGTTCTGCATTAATATCCCCATATCCAACAATCAACACACTTCCACGTGTTCGTTGTTCAACTAGACCTTCAATTTGCCACTTTCTACGTTTGTCAACAAATCCAGTTCTCTTTGTCCAGGAAATACGGTTTCTTGCAATTAATCGAATTCGGAACATTTCCAGCTTCTCTACATTTGACCTCAACTTCAATTTCCTTGGATCCTGCAATTTAAGTAAACATGGCTCTCTCTATCTATAGCAAATTATCACATTCTAGCGATTGATAAAATTCTAGCATTTTCTCTATCTGCAGTTTTTTCTCGTTGCCCATATTTATAAAACTCCCATGTTCATGAAACTCGTTGTATTTAGCATCAGCTCCTTCTCCGAATGCACAGGCTTCTCCATTTCCATCAACGACACTATCTCTATTAATTTCTAATGTCTATCTGCATAAATGTCTCTATTTCTAACAATCTACTTATTTCCAGCAACGCTTCATTCACCTGAAAATTCAATGTCCCCATTTCTCCCTTTATCAGCAAATCTAGATCTGTAATTCTAGGAGATGCTCAATTTCCAGCAATTTGTTAGATTTAGCACTTCTGTAGGTTCTCCACATTCACTGGAAGCTCAAGTCCTCCATATCTGGAAATAACAGGAGAACTGGTACTCTCTATCTATCAAATTGTCAATTGCTGGCAATAGAGCAAATTCAAGCAATTTCTCTATCTGCAGATATATCTTATTTCCAATATTTGTAAAATCTCCCATTTCCATCTAATTCGCTGCTTGTAACATCTGCAACATCAGCGAGTGTAAAAACCTCTCCATTTCCATTAACTTCTCCATCTCTACAAATTTCAACTGTCCACATGCTTTAATCTCTATATTTATATCTACATCCACATTCCCAACGACTCCTCATTCATCTCAATGTTAAATTTTTCAACTTCTCTCTTTATCAGCAAACGTAGTTGTCTGTATCTGTCAAATTCTCAATTCTCAGCAATATGTCATATTGAGCACCTTTGCAGCGAGTAGCGTTCAGTACAACTTCCGTTTTTCCGTATTCTTCCAATTCTGAAAAGCTGGCTCTCTGTAACTAGCGAAATGAGAATTTCAAACAATTGATCACTTCTTCCAATTTCTAAATCTGCAGATATTTCTCTTTCGCCATGTTTGTATATTCTCCGACTTTGATTAAATCTGCTCTGTTCGCATCATCTGCTCGTTCACTGACTGTACATGTTTCTACAATACAATCAATTTCTCCAAGCAGAATAATATCTGCTAGCGTTCTGCATTAATATCCCCATATCCAACAATCAACACACTTCCACATGTTCGTTGTTCAACTAGACCTTCAATTTGCCACTTTCTACGTTTGTCAACAAATCCAGTTCTCTGTGTCCAGGAAATACGGTTTCTTGCAATTAATTGAATTCGGAACATTTCCAGCTTCTCTGCATTTGACCTCAACTTCAATTTCCTTGGATCCTGCAATTTAAGTAAACATGGCTCTCTCTATCTATAGGAAATTATCATTTTCTAGCGATTGATAAACTTCTAGCATTTTCTCTATCTGCAGTTGTTTCTCGTTGCCCATATTTATAAAACTCCCATGTTCATGAAACTCGTTGCATTTAGCATCAGCTCCTTCTCCGAATGCACAGGCTTCTCCATTTCCATCAACCACACTATCTCTATTAATTTCTAATGTCTATCTGCATAAATGTCTCTATTTCTAACAATCTACTTATTTCCAGCAACTCTTCATTCACCTGAAACTACAATGTCCTCATTTCTCCCTTTATCAGCAAATCTAGTTCTGTAATTCTATGAAATGCACAATTTCCAGCAATTTGTTAGATTTAGCACTTTTGTAGGTTCTCCGCATTCACTGGAAGTTCAAGTCCTCCATATCTGGAAATACCAGGAGAACTGGTACTCTCTATCTATCAAATTCTCAATCGCTGGCAATAGAGCAAATTCAAGCAATTTCTCTATCTGCAGATATATCTTATTCCCAATATTTGTCAAATCTCCCATTTCCATCTAATTCGCTGCTTGTAGCATCTGCAACATCAGCGAGTGTAAAAACCTCTCCATTTCCATTAACTTCTCCATCTCTACAAATTCAACTGTCCACTTGCTTTAGTCTCTATATTGATATCTACATTCACATTCCCAACGACTCCTCATTCATCTCAAAGTTCAATTGTTCAACTTCTTTCTTTATCAGCAAACGTAGTTCTCTGTATCTGTCAAATTCTCAATTCTCAGCAATATGTCATATTGAGCACCTTTGCAGCGAGTAGCAATCAGTATTCGTTTTTCCGTATTCTTCCAATTCTGAAAAGCTGGCTCTCTGTAACTAGCGAAATGAGAATTTCAAACAATTGATCAACTTCTTCCATTTTCTGTATCTGCAGATATTTCTACTTCACCATGTTTGTATATTCTCCGATTTTGATTAAATCTGCTCTGTTCGCAGCATCTGCTCGTTCACTGAATGTACATGTTTGTACATTTCAATCAACTTCTCCACGCAGAATAATATCTGCTAGCGTTCTGCATTAATATCCCCATATCCAACAATCAACACACTTCCACATGTTCGTTGTTCAACTAGACCTTCAATTTGCCACTTTCTACGTTTGTCAACAAATCCAGTTCTCTTTGTCCAGGAAATACGGTTTCTTGCAATTAATCGAATTCAGAACATTTCCAGCTTCTCTGCATTTGACCTCAACTTCAATTTCCTTGGATCCTGCAATTTAAGTAAACATGGCTCTCTCTATCTATAGCAAATTATCACATTCTAGCGATTGATAAAATTCTAGCATTTTCTCTATCTGCAGTTGTTTCTCGTTGCCCATATTTATAAAACTCCCATGTTCATGAAACTCGTTGTATTTAGCATCAGCTCCTTCTCCGAATGCACAGGCTTCTCCATTTCCATCAACCACACTATCTCTATTAATTTCTAATGTCTATCTGCATAAATGTCTCTATTTCTAACAATCTACTTATTTCCAGCAACGCTTCATTCACCTGAAACTACAATGTCCCCATTTCCCCCTTTATCAGCAAATCTAGATCTGTAATTCTAGGAGATGCTCAATTTTCAGCAATTTGTTAGATTTAGCACTTCTGTAGGTTCTCCACATTCACTGGAAGCTCAAGTCCTCCATATCTGGAAATAACAGGAGAACTGGTACTCTCTATCTATCAAATTGTCAATTGCTGGCAATAGAGCAAATTCAAGCAATTTCTCTATCTGCAGATATATCTTATTTCCAATATTTGTAAAATCTCCCATTTCCATCTAATTCGCTGCTTGTAACATCTGCAACATCAGCGAGTGTAAAAACCTCTCCATTTCCATTAACTTCTCCATCTCTACAAATTTCAACTGTCCACATGCTTTAATCTCTATATTTATATCTACATCCACATTCCCAACGACTCCTCATTCATCTCAAAGTTAAATTTTTCAACTTCTCTCTTTATCAGCAAACGTAGTTGTCTGTATCTGTCAAATTCTCAATTCTCAGCAATATGTCATATTGAGCACCTTTGCAGCGAGTAGCGTTCAGTACAACTTCCGTTTTTCCGTATTCTTCCAATTCTGAAAAGCTGGCTCTCTGTAACTAGCAAAATTAGAATTTCAAACAATTGATCAACTTCTTCCCTTTTCTATATCTGCAGATATTTCTCTTTCACCATGTTTGTATATTCTCCGATTTTGATTAAATCTGCTCTGTTCGCAGCATCTGCTCGTTCACTGAATGTACATGTTTCTACATTTCAATCAATTTCTCCAAGCAGAATAATATCTGCTAGCGTTCTGCATTAATATCCCCATATCCAACAATCAACACACTTCCACATGTTCGTTGTTCAACTAGACCTTCAATTTCCCACTTTCTACGTTTGTCAACAAATCCACTTCTCTGTGTCCAGGAAATACGGTTTCTTGCAATTAATCAAATTCTGAACATTTCCAGCTTCTCTTCATTTGACCTCAACTTCAATTTCCCTTGATCCTGCAATTTAAGTAAACATGGCTCTCTGTATCTACAGCAAAATATCACTTTCTAGCGTTTGAAAAAATTCTAGCATTTTCTCTATCTGCAGTTATTTCTCATTTCCCATATTTATAAAAACTCCCATTTTCATGGAATTCGTTGCATTAAGTATCAGCTCCTTCTCCGAATGTACAGGCTTCTCCATTTCCATCAACCACACTGTCTTTATTAATTTCTAATGTCGATCTGCATAAATGTCTCTATTTCTAACAATCTACTTATTTCCAGCAACTCTTCATTCGCCTGATATTACAATGTCCCCATATCTCCCTTCATCAGCAAATCTAGTTCTGTAATTCTATGAAATGCTCAATTTCCAGCAATTTGTTAGATTTAGCACTTTTATAGGTTCTCCTCATTCACTGGAAGTTCAAGTCCTCCATATCTGGAAATACCAGGAGAACTGGTACTCTCTATCTATCAAATTGTCAATCGCTGGCAATAGTGCAAATTCAAGCAATGTCTCTATCTGCAGATATATCTTATTCCCAATATTTGTAAAATCTCCCATTTCCATCTAATTCGCTGCTTGTAGCATCTGCAACATCACCGAGTGTAAAAACCTCTCCATTTCCATCAACTTCTCCATCTCTACAAATTCAACTGTCCACTTGCTTTAATCTCTATATTTATATCTACATCCACATTCCCAACGACTCCTCATTCATCTCAAAGTTAAATTTTTCAACTTCTCTCTTTATCAGCAAACGTAGTTGTCTGTATCTGTCAAATTCTCAATTCTAAGCAAAATGTCATATTGAGCACCTTTGCAGCGAGTAGCATTCAGTACAAATTTCGTTTTTCCGTATTCTTCCAATTCTGAAAAGCTGGCTCTCTGTAACTAGCGAAATGGGAATTTCAAAGAATTGATCAACTTCTTCCATTTTCTATATCTGCAGATATTTCTCTTTCGCCATGTTTGTATATTCTCCGATTTTGATTAAATCTGCTCTGTTCGCATCATCTGCTCGTTCACTGACTGTACATGTTTCTACATTTCAATCAATTTCTCCAAGCAGAATAATATTTGCTAGCGTTCTGCATTAATATCCCCATATCCAACAATCAACACACTTCCACATGTTCGTTGTTCAACTAGACCTTCAATTTCCAACTTTCTACCTTTTTTCAACAAATCCAGTTCTCTGTATCCAGGAAATACTGTTTCTTGCAATTAATCAAATTCTGAACATTTCCAGCTTCTCTGCATTTGACCTCAACTTCAATTTCCCTTGATCCTGCAATTTAAGTTAACATGGCACTCTCCATCTATAGCAAATTATCACTTTCTAGCGATTGATAAAATTCTAGAAATTTCTCTATCTGCAGTTGTTTCTCGTTGCCCATATTTATAAAAACTCCCATTTTCATGAAACTTGTTGCTTTTAGCATCAGCTCATTCTCCGTATGTACAGGCTTCTCCATTTCCATCAACCACACTATCTCTATTAATTTCTAATGTCTATCTGCATAAATGTCTCCATTTGTAAGAATCTACTTATTTCCAGCAACTCTTCATTCACCTGAAACTACAATGTACCCATTTCTCCCATTATCAGCAAATCTAGTTCTGTAATTGTATGAAATGCTCAATTTGCAGCAATTTGTTAGATTTAGCACTTCTGTAGGTTCTCCGCATTCACTGGAAGTTCAAGTTCTCCATATCTGGAAATAGCAGGAGAACTGGTACTCTCTATCTAACAAATTCTCAATGGCTGGCAATAGAGCAAATTCAAGCAATGTCTCTATCTGCAGATATATCTTATTCCCAATATTTGTAAAATCTCCCATTTCCATCTAATTCGCTGCTTGTAGCATCTGCAACATCAGCGACTGTAAAAACCTCTCCATTTCCATTAACTTCTCCATCTCTACAAATTTCAACTGTCCACTTGCTTTATTCTCTATATTTATATCTACATCCACATTCCCAACGACTCCTCATTCATCTCAAAGTTTACTTTTTCAACTTCTCTCTTTATCAGCAAACGTAGTTCTCTGTAGCTGTCAAATTCTCAATTCTCAGCAATATGTCATATTGAGCACCTTTGCAGCGAGTAGCATTCAGTATTCGTTTTTCCGTATTCTTCCAATTCTGAAAAGCTGGCTCTCTGTAACTAGCGAAATGAGAATTTCAAAGAATTGATCACTTCTTCCATTTTCTATATCTGCAGATATTTCTCTTTCGCCATGTTTGTATATTCTCCGATTTTGATTAAATCTGCTCTGTTCGCATCATCTGCTCGTTCACTGACTGTACATGTTTCTACAATACAATCAACTTCTCCAAGCAGAATAATATCTGCTAGCGTTCTGCATTAATATCCCCATATCCAACAATCAACACACTTCCACATGTTTGTTGTTCAACTGGACCTTCAATTTCCCACTTTCTACCTATGTCAACAAATCCAATTCTGTGTATCCAGGAAATACTGTTTCTTGCAATTAATCAAATTCTGACCATTTCCAGCTTCTCTGCATTTGACCTCAACTTCAATTTCCTTGGATCCTGCAATTTAAGTAAACATGGCTCTCTCCATCTATAGGAAATTATCACTTTCTAGCGATTGATAAAATTGTAGCATTTTCTCTATCTGCAGTTGTTTCTCGTTGCCCATATTTATAAAAACTCCCATTTTCATGAAACTTGTTGCTTTTAGGATCAGCTCCTTCTCCGAATGTACAGGCTTCGCCATTTCCATCAACCACACTATCTCTTTTAATTTCTAATGTCTATCTGCATAAAAGTCTCTATTTCTAACAATCTACTTATTTCCAGCAACTCTTCATTCACCTGAAACTACAATGTCCCCATTTCTCCCTTTATCAGCAAATCTAGTTCTGTAATTCTATGAAATGCACAATTTCCAGCAAATTGTTAGATTTAGCACTTTTGTAGGTTCTCCGCATTCACTACAAGTTCAAGTCCTCCATATCTGGAAATAACAGGAGAACTAGTACTCTCTATCTATCAAATTGTCAATCGCTGGCAATAGAGCAATTTCAAGCAATTTCTCTATCTGCAGATATATCTTATTTCCAATATTTGTAAAATCTCCCATTTCCATCTAATTCGCTGCTTGTAGCATCTGCAACATCAGCGAGTGTAAAAACCTCTCCATTTCCATTAACTTCTCCATCTCTACAAATTTGAACTGTCCACATGCTTTAATCTCTATATTTATATCTACATCCACATTCCCAACGACCCCTCATTCATCTCAAAGTTTACTTTTTCAACTTCTCTCTTTATCAGCAAACGTAGTTCTCTGTATCTGTCAAATTCTCAATTCTCAGCAATATGTCATATGGAGCACCTTTGCAGCGAGTAGCATTCAGTACAACTTTCGTTTTTCCGCATTCCTCCAAGTCTGAAAAGCTGGCTCTCTGTAACTAGCGAAATGAGAATTTCAAACAATTGAGCAGTTCTTCCATTTTCTAAATCTGCAGATATTTCTCTTTCGCCATGTTTGTATATTCTCCGATTTTGATTAAATCTGCACTGTTCGCATCATCTGCTCGTTCACTGACTGTACATGTTTCTACATTTCAATCAATTTCTCCAAGCAGAATAATATTACTAGCGTTCTGCATTAATATCCCCATATCCAACAATCAACACACTTCCACATGTTCGTTGTTCAACTAGACCTTCAATTTCCCACTTTCTACGTTTGTCAACAAATCCAGTTCTCTGTGTCCAGGAAATACGGTTTCTTGCAATTAATCGAATTCGGAACATTTCCAGCTTCTCTGCATTTGACCTCAACTTCAATTTCCTTGGATCCAGCAATTTAAGTAAACATGGCTCTCTCTATCTATAGGAAATTATCACTTTCTAGCGATTGATAAACTTCTAGCATTTTCTCTATCTGCAGTTGTTTCTCGTTGCCCATATTTATAAAACTCCCATGTTCATGAAACTCGTTGCATTTAGCATCAGCTCCTTCTCCGAATGCACAGGCTTCTCCATTTCCATCAACCACACTATCTCTATTAATTTCTAATGTCTATCTGCATAAATGTCTCTATTTCTAACAATCTACTTATTTCCAGCAACTCTTCATTCACCTGAAACTACAGCCTCCTCATTTCTCCCTTTATCAGCAAATCTAGTTCTGTAATTCAAGACAAATGCTCAATTTCCAGCAATTTGTTAGATTTAGCACTTTTGTAGGTTCTCCGCATTCACTGGAAGTTCAAGTCCTCCATATCTGGAAATACCAGGAGAACTGGTACTCTCTATCTATCAAATTCTCAATTGCTGGCAATAGAGCAAATTCGAGCAATTCCTCTATCTGCAGATATATCTTATTCCCAATATTTGTAAAATCTCCCATTTCCATCTAATTCGCTGCTTGTAGCATCTGCAACATCAGCGAGTGTAAAAACCTCTCCATTTCCATTAACTCCTCCAGCTCTACAAATTTCAACTGTCCACTTGCTTTAATCTCTATATTTATATCTACATCCACATTCCCAACGACTCCTCATTCATCTCAAAGTTCAATTGTTCAACTTCTCTCTTTATCAGCAAACGTAGTTCTCTGTATCTGTCAAATTCTCAATTCTCAGCAATATGTCATATTGAGCACCTTTGCAGCGAGTAGCAATCAGTATTCGTTTTTCCGTATTCTTCCAATTCTGAAAAGCTGGCTCTCTGTAACTAGCGAAATGAGAATTTCAAACAATTGATCAACTTCTTCCATTTTCTGTATCTGCAGATATTTCTCTTTCACCATGTTTGTATATTCTCCGATTTTGATTAAATCTGCTCTGATCGCAGCATCTGCTCGTTCACTGAATGTACATGTTTGTACATTTCAATCAACTTCTCCACGCAGAATAATATCTGCTAGCGTTCTGCATTAATATCCCCATATCCAACAATCAACACACTTCCACATGTTCGTTGTTCAACTAGACCTTCAATTTGCCACTTTCTACGTTTGTCAACAAATCCAGTTCTCTTTGTCCAGGAAATACGGTTTCTTGCAATTAATCGAATTCGGAACATTTCCAGCTTCTCTGCATTTGACCTCAACTTCAATTTCCCTTGATGCTGCAATTTAAGTAAACATGGCTCTCTGTATCTACAGAAAAATAGCACTTTCTAGCGTTTGATAAAATTCTAGCACTTTCTCTATCTGCAGTTATTTCTCGTTGCCCATATTTATAAAAACTCCCATTTTCATGAAACACATTGCATTTAGCATCAGCTCCTTCTCCGAATGTACAGGCTTCTCCATTTCCATCAACCACACTATCTCTTTTAATTTCTAATGTCTATCTGCATAAATGTCTCTATTTCTAACAATCTACTTATTTCCAGCAACTCTTCATTCACCTGAAACTACAATGTCCTCATTTCTCCCTTAATCAGCAAATCTAGTTCTGTAATTCTATGAAATGCACAATTTCCAGCAATTTGTTAGATTTAGCACTTTTGTAGGTTCTCCGCATTCACTGGAAGTTCAAGTCCTCCATATGTGGAAATACCAGGAGAACTGGTACTCTCTATCTATCAAATTCTCAATCGCTGGCAATAGAGCAAATTCCAGCAATTTCTCTATCTGCAGATATATCTTATTCCCAATATTTGTCAAATCTCCCATTTCCATCTAATTCGCTGCTTGTAGCATCTGCAACATCACCGAGTGTAAAAACCTCTCCATTTCCATTAACTTCTCCATCTCTACAAATTCAACTGTCCACTTGCTTTAGTCTCTATATTCATATCTACATTCACATTCCCAACGACTCCTCATTCATCTCAAAGTTAAATTTTTCAACTTCTCTCTTTATCAGCAAACATAGTTCTCTGTATCTGTCAAATTCTCAATTCTAAGCAAAATGTCATATTGAGCACCTTTGCAGCGAGTAGCATTCAGTATTCGTTTTTCCGTATTCTTCCAATTCTGAAAAGCTGGCTCTCTGTAACTAGCAAAATGAGAATTTCAAACAATTGATCAACTTCTTCCCTTTTCTATATCTTCAGATATTTCTCTTTCGCCATGTTTGTATATTCTCCGATTTTGATTAGATCTGCTCTGTTTTCATCATCTGCTCGTTCACTGACTGTACATGTTTCTACATTTGAATCAATTTCTCCTAGCAGAATAATATTTGCTAGCGTTCTGCATTAATATCCCCATACCCAACAATCAACACACTTCCACATGTTCGTTGTTCAACTAGACCTCCAATTTCCAACTTTCTACCTTTGTCAACAAATCCAGTTCTGTGTATCCAGCAAATACTGTTTCTTGCAATTAATCAAATTCTGAACATTTCCAGCTTCTCTTCATTTGACCTCAACTTCAATTTGCTTGGATACTGCAATTTAAGTAAACATGGCTCTCTCCATCTATAGCAAATTATCACTTTCTAGCGATTGATAAAATTCTAGCATTTTCTCTATCTGCAGTTGTTTCTCGTTGCCCATATTTATAAAACTCCCATTTTCATGAAACTTGTTGCTTTTAGGATCAGCTCCTTCTCCGAATTTACAGGCTTCTCCATTTCCATCAACCACACTATCTCTATTAATTTCTAATGTCTATCTGCATAAATGTCTCTATTTCTAACAATCTACTTATTTCCAGCAACTCTTCATTCACCTGAAACTACAGCGTCATCATTTCTCCCTTTATCAGCAAATCTAGTTCTGTAATTCAAGACAAATGCTCAATTTCCAGCAATTTGTTAGATTTAGCACTTTTGTAGGTTCTCCGCATTCACTGGAAGTTCAAGTCCTCCATATCTGGAAATACCAGGAGAACTGGTGCTCTCTATCTATCAAATTCTCAATGGCTGGCAATAGAGCAAATTCGAGCAATTCCTCTATCTGCAGATATATCTTACTCCCAATATTTGTCAAATCTCCCATTTCCATCTAATTCGCTGCTTGTAGCATCTGCAACATCAGCGAGTGTAAAAACCTCTCCATTTCCATTAACTCCTCCAGCTCTACAAATTTCAACTGTCCACTTGCTTTAATCTCTATATTTATATCTACATCCACATTCCCAACGACTCCTCATTCATCTCAAAGTTCAATTGTTCAACTTCTCTCTTTATCAGCAAACGTAGTTCTCTGTATCTGTCAAATTCTCAATTCTCAGCAATATGCCATATTGAGCACCTTTGCAGCGAGTAGCAATCAGTATTCGTTTTTCCGTATTCTTCCAATTCTGAAAAGCTGGCTCTCTGTAACTAGCGAAATGAGAATTTCAAACAATTGATCAACTTCTTCCATTATCTGTATCTGCAGATATTTCTCCTTCACCATGTTTGTATATTCTCCGATTTTGATTAAATCTGCTCTGTTCGCAGCATCTGCTCGTTCACTGAATGTACATGTTTGTACATTTCAATCAACTTCTCCACGCAGAATAATATCTGCTAGCGTTCTGCATTAATATCCCCATATCCAACAATCAACACACTTCCACATGTTCGTTGTTCAACTAGACCTTCAATTTGCCACTTTCTACGTTTGTCAACAAATCCAGTTCTCTTTGTCCAGGAAATACGGTTTCTTGCAATTAATCGAATTCGGAACATTTCCAGCTTCTCTGCATTTGACCTCAAATTCAATTTCCCTTGATGCTGCAATTTAAGTAAACATGGCTCTCTGTATCTACAGAAAAATGGCACTTTCTAGCGTTTGATAAAATTCTAGCACTTTCTCTATCTGCAGTTATTTCTCGTTGCCCATATTTATAAAAACTCCCATTTTCATGAAACACGTTGCATTTAGCATCAGCTCCTTCTCCGAATGTACAGGCTTCTCCATTTCCATCAACCTCACTATCTCTTTTAATTTCTAATGTCTATCTGCATAAATGTCTCTATTTCTAACAATCTACTTATTTCCAGCAACTCTTCATTCACCTGAAACTACAATGTCCCCATTTCTCCCTTTATCAGCAAATCTAGTTCTGTAATTCTATGAAATGCACAATTTCCAGCAATTTGTTAGATTTAGCACTTTTGTAGGTTCTCCGCATTCACTGGAAGTTCAAGTCCTCCATATCTGGAAATACCAGGAGAACTGGTACTCTCTATCTATCAAATTCTCAATCGCTGGCAATAGAGCAAATTCCAGCAATTTCTCTATCTGCAGATATATCTTATTCCCAATATTTGTCAAATCTCCCATTTCCATCTAATTCGCTGCTTGTAGCATCTGCAACATCACCGAGTGTAAAAACCTCTCCATTTCCATTAACTTCTCCATCTCTACAAATTCAACTGTCCACTTGCTTTAGTCTCTATATTCATATCTACATTCACATTCGCAACGACTCCTCATTCATCTCAAAGTTAAATTGTTCAACTTCTCTCTTTATCAGCAAACGTAGTTCTCTGTATCTGTCAAATTCTCAATTCTCAGCAATATGTCATATTGAGCACCTTTGCAGCGAGTAGCATTCAGTATTCGTTTTTCCGTATTCTTCCAATTCTGAAAAGCTGGCTCTCTGTAACTAGCAAAATGAGAATTTCAAACAATTGATCAACTTCTTCCCTTTTCTATATCTTCAGATATTTCTCTTTCGCCATGTTTGTATATTCTCCGATTTTGATTAGATCTGCTCTGTTCGCATCATCTGCTCGTTCACTGACTGTACATGTTTCTACATTTGAATCAATTTCTCCAAGCAGAATAATATTTGCTAGCGTTCTGCATTAATATCCCCATACCCAACAATCAACACACTTCCACATGTTCGTTGTTCAACTAGACCTTCGATTTCCAACTTTCTACCTTTGTCAACAAATCCACTTCTCTGTATCCAGGAAATACTGTTTCTTGCAATTAATCGAATTCGGAACATTTCCAGCTTCTCCGCATATGACCTCAACTTCAATTTCCCTTGATCCTGCAATTTAAGTAAATATGGCTCTCTCTATCTATAGCAAAATATCACTTTCTAGCGATTGATAAAATTCTAGCATTTTCTCTATCTGCAGTTATTTCTCGTTGCCCATATTTATACAAAATCTCATTTTCATGAAACTCGTTGCATTTAGCATCAGCTCCTTCTCCGAATGTACAGGCTTCTCCATTTCCATCAACCACACTATCTCTATTAATTTCTAATGTCTATCTGCATAAATGTCTCTAATTCTAACTATCTACTTATTTCCAGCAACGCTTCATTCACCTGAAACTACAATGTCCCCATTTCTCCCTTTATCAGCAAATCTAGTTCTGTAATTCTAGGAGATGCTCAATTTCCAGCAATTTGTTAGATTTAGCACTTCTGTAGGTTCTCCGCATTCACTGGAAGTTCAAGTCCTCCATATCTGGAAATAGCAGGAGAACTGGTACTTTCTATCTAACAAATTCTCAATGGCTGGCAATAGAGCAAATTCCAGCAATTTCTCTATCTGCAGATATATCTTATTCCCAATATTTGTAAAATCTCCCATTTCCATCTAATTCGCTGCTTGTAGCATCTGCAACATCAGCGAGTTTAAAAACCTCTCCATTTCCATTAACTTCTCCATCTCTACAAATTTCAACTGTCCACTTGCTTTAATCTCTATATTTATATCTACATCCACATTCCCAACGACTCCTCATTCATCTCAAAGTTTACTTTTTCAACTTCTCTCTTTATCAGCAAACGCAGTTCTCTGTAGCTGTCAAATTCTCAATTCTCAGCAATATGTCATATTGAGCACCTTTGCAGCGAGTAGCATTCAGTATTCGTTTTTCCGCATTCTTCCAATTCTGAAAAGCTGGCTCTCTGTAACTAGCGAAATGAAAATTTCAAAGAATTGATCACTTCTTCCATTTTCTATATCTGCAGATATTTCTCTTTCGCCATGTTTGTATATTCTCCGATTTTGATTAAATCTGCTCTGTTCGCATCAACTGCTCGTTCACTGACTGTACATGTTTCTACAATACAATCAACTTCTCCAAGCAGAATAATATCTGCTAGCGTTCTGCATTAATATCCCCATATCCAACAATCAACACACTTCCACATGTTTGTTGTTCAACTGGACCTTCAATTTCCCACTTTCTACCTATGTCAACAAATCCAGTTCTGTGTATCCAGGAAATACTGTTTCTTGCAATTAATCAAATTCTGAACATTTCCAGCTTCTCTGCATTTGACCTCAACTTCAATTTCCTTGGATCCTGCAATTTAAGTAAACATGGCTCTCTCCATCTATAGGAAATTATCACTTTCTAGCGATTGATAAAATTGTAGCATTTTCTCTATCTGCAGTTGTTTCTCGTTGCCCATATTTATAAAAACTCCCATTTTCATGAAACTTGTTGCTTTTAGGATCAGCTCCTTCTCCGAATGTACAGGCTTCTCCATTTCCATCAACCACACTATCTCTATTAATTTCTAATGTCTATCTGCATAAATGTCTCTATTTCTAACAATCTACTTATTTCCAGCAACTCTTCATTCACCTGAAACTACAATGTCCCCATTTCTCCCTTCATCAGAAAATCTAGTTCTATAATTCTATGAAATGCTCAATTTCCAGCAATTTGTTAGATTTATCACTTTTGTAGGTTCTCCGCATTCACTGGAAGTTCAAGTCCTCCATATCTGGAAATACCAGGAGAACTGGTACTCTCTATCTATCAAATTCTCAATTGCTGGCAATAGAGCAAATTCGAGCAATTCCTCTATCTGCAGATATATCGTATTCCCAATATTTGTAAAATCTCCCATTTCCATCGAATTCGCTGCTTGTAGCATCTGCAACATCAGCGAGTGTAAAAACATCTCCATTTCCATTAACTTCTCCATCTCTACAAATTTCAACTGTCCACTTGCTTTAATCTCTATATTTATATCTACATCCACATTCCCAACGACTCCTCATTCATCTCAAAGTTCAATTGTTCAACTTCTCTCTTTATCAGCAAATGTAGATCTCTGTATCTGTCAAATTCTCAATTCTCAGCAATATGTCATATTGAGCACCTTTGCAGCGAGTAGCATTCAGTATTCGTTTTTCCGTATTCTTCCAATTCTGAAAAGCTGGCTCTCTGTAACTAGCGAAATGAGAATTTCAATCAATTGATCAACTTCTTCCATTTTCTATATCTGCAGATATTTCTCTTTCACCATGTTTGTATATTCTCCGATTTTGATTAAATCTGCTCTGTTCGCAGCATCTGCTCGTTCACTGACTGTACATGTTTCTACATTTCAATCAACTTCTCCAAGCAGAATAATATCTGCTAGCGTTCTGCATTAATATCCCCATATCCAACAATCAACACACTTCCACACGTTCGTTGTTCAACTAGACCTTCAATTTCCAACTTTCTACCTTTGTCAACAAATCCACTTCTCTGTATCCAGGAAATACTGTTTCTTGCAATTAATCAAATTCGGAACATTTCCAGCTTTTCTGCAATTGACCTCAACTTCATTTTCCCTTGATCCTGCAATTTAAGTGAACATGGCTCTCACTATCTATAGCCAAATATCACTTTCTAGCGATTGATAGAATTCTAGCATTTTCTCTATCTGCAGTTATTTCTCGTTGCCCATATTTATAAAAACTCCCATTTTCATGAAACTCGTTGCATTTAGCATCAGCTCCTTCTCCGAATGTACAGGCTTCTCCATTTCCATCAACCACACTATCTCTATTAATTTCTAATGTCTATCTGCATAAATGTCTCTATTTCTAACAATCTACTTATTTCCAGCAACGCTTCATTCACCTGAAACTACAATGTCCCCATTTCTCCCTTTATCAGCAAATCTAGTTTTGTAATTCTAGGAGATGCTCAATTTCCAGCAATTTGTTAGATTTAGCACTTCTGTAGGTTCTCCGCATTCACTGGAAGTTCAAGTCCTCCATATCTGGAAATAGCAGGAGAACTGGTACTCTCTATCTAACAAATTCTCAATGGCTGGCAATAGAGCAAATTCAAGCAATTTCTCTATCTGCAGATATATCTTATTCCCAATATTTGTAAAATCTCCCATTTCCATCTAATTCGCTGCTTGTAGCATCTGCAACATCAGCGAGTGTAGAAACCTCTCCATTTCCATTAACTTCTCCATCTCTACAAATTTCAACTGTCCACTTGCTTTAATCTCTATATTTATATCTACATCCACATTCCCAACGACTCCTCATTCATCTCAAAGTTTATTTTTTCAACTTCTCTCTTTATCAGCAAACGCAGTTCTCTGTAGCTGTCAAATTCTAAATTCTCAGCAATATGTCATATGGAGCACCTTTGCAGCGAGTCGCATTCAGTATTCGTTTTTCCGCATTCTTCCAATTCTGAAAAGCTGGCTCTCTGTAAGTAGCGAAATGAGAATTTCAAAGAATTGATCACTTCTTCCATTTTCTATAGCTGCAGATATTTCTCTTTCGCCATGTTTGTATATTCTCCGATTTTGATTAAATCTGCTCTGTTCGCATCATCTGCTCGTTCACTGACTGTACATGTTTCTACAATACAATCAACTTCTCCAAGCAGAATAATATCTGCTAGCGTTCTGCATTAATATCCCCATATCCAACAATCAACACACTTCCACATGTTTGTTGTTCAACTGGACCTTCAATTTCCCACTTTCTACCTATGTCAACAAATCCAGTTCTGTGTATCCAGGAAATACTGTTTCTTGCAATTAATCAAATTCTGAACATTTCCAGCTTCTCTGCATTTGACCTCAACTTCAATTTCCTTGGATCCTGCAATTTAAGTAAACATGGCTCTCTCCATCTATAGGAAATTATCACTTTCTAGCGATTGATAAAATTGTAGCATTTTCTCTATCTGCAGTTGTTTCTCGTTGCCCATATTTATCAAAACTCCCATTTTCATGAAACTTGTTGCTTTTAGGATCAGCTCCTTCTCCGAATGTACAGGCTTCTCCATTTCCATCAACCACACTATCTCTATTAATTTCTAATGTCTATCTGCATAAATGTCTCTATTTCTAACAATCTACTTATTTCCAGCAACTCTTCATTCACCTGAAACTACAATGTCCCCATTTCTCCCTTTATCAGCAAATCCAGTTCTGTAATTCTATGAAATGCTCAATTTCCAGCAATTTGTTAGATTTAGCACTTTTGTAGGTTCTCCGCATTCACTGGAAGTTCAAGTCCTCCATATCTGGAAATACCAGGAGAACTGGTACTCTCTATCTATCAAATTCTCAATTGCTGGCAATAGAGCAAATTCGAGCAATTCCTCTATCTGCAGATATATCTTATTCCCAATATTTGTAAAATCTCCCATTTCCATCTAATTCGCTGCTTGTAGCATCTGCAACATCAGCGAGTGTAAAAACATCTCCATTTCCATTAACTTCTCCATCTCTACAAATTTCAACTGTCCACTTGCTTTAATCTCTATATTTATATCTAGATCCACATTCCCAACGACTCCTCATTCATCTCAAAGTTCAATTGTTCAACTTCTCTCTTTATCAGAAAACGGAGATCTCTGTATCTGTCAAATTCTCAATTCTCAGCAATATGTCATATTGAGCACCTTTGCAGCGAGTAGCATTCAGTATTCGTTTTTCCGTATTCTTCCAATTCTGAAAAGCTGGCTCTCTGTAACTAGCGAAATGAGAATTTCAATCAATTGATCAACTTCTTCCATTTTCTATATCTGCAGATATTTCTCTTTCACCATGTTTGTATATTCTCCGATTTTGATTAAATCTGCTCTGTTCGCAGCATCTGCTCGTTCACTGACTGTACATGTTTCTACATTTCAATCAACTTCTCCAAGCAGAATAATATCTGCTAGCGTTCTGCATTAATATCCCCATATCCAACAATCAACACACTTCCACACGTTCGTTGTTCAACTAGACCTTCAATTTCCAACTTTCTACCTTTGTCAACAAATCCACTTCTCTGTATCCAGGAAATACTGTTTCTTGCAATTAATCAAATTCGGAACATTTCCAGCTTTTCTGCAATTGACCTCAACTTCATTTTCCCTTGATCCTGCAATTTAAGTGAACATGGCTCTCACTATCTATAGCCAAATATCACTTTCTAGCGATTGATAGAATTCTAGCATTTTCTCTATCTGCAGTTATTTCTCGTTGCCCATATTTATAAAAACTCCCATTTTCATGAAACTCGTTGCATTTAGCATCAGCTCCTTCTCCGAATGTACAGGCTTCTCCATTTCCATCAACCACACTATCTCTATTAATTTCTAATGTCTATCTGCATAAATGTCTCTATTTCTAACAATCTACTTATTTCCAGCAACGCTTCATTCACCTGAAACTACAATGTCCCCATTTCTCCCTTTATCAGCAAATCTAGTTTTGTAATTCTAGGAGATGCTCAATTTCCAGCAATTTGTTAGATTTAGCACTTCTGTAGGTTCTCCGCATTCACTGGAAGTTCAAGTCCTCCATATCTGGAAATAGCAGGAGAACTGGTACTTTCTATCTAACAAATTCTCAATGGCTGGCAATAGAGCAAATTCCAGCAATTTCTCTATCTGCAGATATATCTTATTCCCAATATTTGTAAAATCTCCCATTTCCATCTAATTCGCTGCTTGTAGCATCTGCAACATCAGCGAGTGTAAAAACCTCTCCATTTCCATTAACTTCTCCATCTCTACAAATTTCAACTGTCCACTTGCTTTAATCTCTATATTTATATCTACATCCACATTCCCAACGACTCCTCATTCATCTCAAAGTTCAATTGTTCAACTTCTCTCTTTATCAGCAAACGTAGTTCTCTGTATGTGTCAAATTCTCAATTCTCAGCAATATGTCATATTGAGCACCTTTGCAGCGAGTAGCATTCAGTATTCGTTTTTCCGCATTCTTCCAATTCTGAAAAGCTGGCTCTCTGTAACTAGCGAAATGAAAATTTCAAAGAATTGATCACTTCTTCCATTTTCTATATCTGCAGATATTTCTCTTTCGCCATGTTTGTATATTCTCCGATTTTGATTAAATCTGCTCTGTTCGCATCAACTGCTCGTTCACTGACTGTACATGTTTCTACAATACAATCAACTTCTCCAAGCAGAATAATATCTGCTAGCGTTCTGCATTAATATCCCCATATCCAACAATCAACATACTTCCACATGTTTGTTGTTCAACTGGACCTTCAATTTCCCACTTTCTACCTATGTCAACAAATCCAGTTCTGTGTATCCAGGAAATACTGTTTCTTGCAATTAATCAAATTCTGAACATTTCCAGCTTCTCTGCATTTGACCTCAACTTCAATTTCCTTGGATCCTGCAATTTAAGTAAACATGGCTCTCTCCATCTATAGGAAATTATCACTTTCTAGCGATTGATAAAATTGTAGCATTTTCTCTATCTGCAGTTGTTTCTCGTTGCCCATATTTATAAAAACTCCCATTTTCATGAAACTTGTTGCTTTTAGGATCAGCTCCTTCTCCGAATGTACAGGCTTCTCCATTTCCATCAACCACACTATCTCTATTAATTTCTAATGTCTATCTGCATAAATGTCTCTATTTCTAACAATCTACTTATTTCCAGCAACTCTTCATTCACCTGAAACTACAATGTCCCCATTTCTCCCTTTATCAGCAAATCTAGTTCTATAATTCTATGAAATGCTCAATTTCCAGCAATTTGTTAGATTTATCACTTTTGTAGGTTCTCCGCATTCACTGGAAGTTCAAGTCCTCCATATCTGGAAATAGCAGGAGAACTGGTACTCTCTATCTATCAAATTCTCAATTGCTGGCAATAGAGCAAATTCGAGCAATTCCTCTATCTGCAGATATATCGTATTCCCAATATTTGTAAAATCTCCCATTTCCATCGAATTCGCTGCTTGTAGCATCTGCAACATCAGCGAGTGTAAAAACATCTCCATTTCCATTAACTTCTCCATCTCTACAAATTTCAACTGTCCACTTGCTTTAATCTCTATATTTATATCTACATCCACATTCCCAACGACTCCTCATTCATCTCAAAGTTCAATTGTTCAACTTCGCTCTTTATCAGCAAACGGAGATCTCTGTATCTGTCAAATTCTCAATTCTCAGCAATATGTCATATTGAGCACCTTTGCAGCGAGTAGCATTCAGTATTCGTTTTTCCGTATTCTTCCAATTCTGAAAAGTTGGCTCTCTGTAACTAGCGAAATGAGAATTTCAATCAATTGATCAACTTCTTCCATTTTCTATATCTGCAGATATTTCTCTTTCACCATGTTTGTATATTCTCCGATTTTGATTAAATCTGCTCTGTTCGCAGCATCTGCTCGTTCACTGACTGTACATGTTTCTACATTTCAATCAACTTCTCCAAGCAGAATAATATCTGCTAGCGTTCTGCATTAATATCCCCATATCCAACAATCAACACACTTCCACACGTTCGTTGTTCAACTAGACCTTCAATTTCCAACTTTCTACCTTTGTCAACAAATCCACTTCTCTGTATCCAGGAAATACTGTTTCTTGCAATTAATCAAATTCGGAACATTTCCAGCTTTTCTGCAATTGACCTCAACTTCATTTTCCCTTGATCCTGCAATTTAAGTGAACATGGCTCTCACTATCTATAGCCAAATATCACTTTCTAGCGATTGATAGAATTCTAGCATTTTCTCTATCTGCAGTTATTTCTCGTTGCCCATATTTATAAAAACTCCCATTTTCATGAAACTCGTTGCATTTAGCATCAGCTCCTTCTCCGAATGTACAGGCTTCTCCATTTCCATCAACCACACTATCTCTATTAATTTTTAATGTCTATCTGCATAAATGTCTCTATTTCTAACAATCTACTTATTTCCAGCAACGCTTCATTCACCTGAAACTACAATGTCCCCATTTCTCCCTTTATCAGCAAATCTAGTTTTGTAATTCTAGGAGATGCTCAATTTCCAGCAATTTGTTAGATTTAGCACTTCTGTAGGTTCTCCGCATTCACTGGAAGTTCAAGTCCTCCATATCTGGAAATAGCAGGAGAACTGGTACTCTCTATCTAACAAATTCTCAATGGCTGGCAATTGAGCAAATTCAAGCAATTTCTCTATCTGCAGATATATCTTATTCCCAATATTTGTAAAATCTCCCATTTCCATCTAATTCGCTGCTTGTAGCATCTGCAACATCAGCGAGTGTAAAAACCTCTCCATTTCCATTAACTTCTCCATCTCTACAAATTTCAACTGTCCACTTGCTTTAATCTCTATATTTATATCTACATCCACATTCCCAACGACTCCTCATTCATCTCAAAGTTTACTTTTTCAACTTCTCTCTTTATCAGCAAACGCAGTTCTCTGTAGCTGTCAAATTCTCAATTCTCAGCAATATGTCATATGGAGCACCTTTGCAGCGAGTCGCATTCAGTATTCGTTTTTCCGCATTCTTCCAATTCTGAAAAGCTGGCTCTCTGTAAGTAGCGAAATGAGAATTTCAAAGAATTGATCACTTCTTCCATTTTCTATAGCTGCAGATATTTCTCTTTCGCCATGTTTGTATATTCTCCGATTTTGATTAAATCTGCTCTGTTCGCATCATCTGCTCGTTCACTGACTGTACATCTTTCTACAATACAATCAACTTCTCCAAGCAGAATAATATCTGCTAGCGTTCTGCATTAATATCCCCATATCCAACAATCAACACACTTCCACATGTTTGTTGTTCAACTGGACCTTCAATTTCCCAGTTTCTACCGAAGTCAACAAATCCAGTTCTGTGTATCCAGGAAATACTGTTTCTTGCAATTAATCAAATTCGGAACATTTCCAGCTTCTCTGCATTTGACCTCAACTTCAATTTCCTTGGATCCTGCAATTTAAGTAAACATGGCTCTCTCCATCTATAGGAAATTATCACTTTCTAGCGATTGATAAAATTGTAGCATTTTCTCTATCTGCAGTTGTTTCTCGTTGCCCATATTTATCAAAACTCCCATTTTCATGAAACTTGTTGCTTTTAGGATCAGCTCCTTCTCCGAATGTACAGGCTTCTCCATTTCCATCAACCACACTATCTCTATTAATTTCTAATGTCTATCTGCATAAATGTCTCTATTTCTAACAATCTACTTATTTCCAGCAACTCTTCATTCACCTGAAACTACAATGTCCCCATTTTTCCCTTTATCAGCAAATCCAGTTCTGTAATTCTATGAAATGCTCAATTTCCAGCAATTTGTTAGATTTAGCACTTTTGTAGGTTCTCCGCATTCACTGGAAGTTCAAGTCCTCCATATCTGGAAATAGCAGGAGAACTGGTACTCTCTATCTATCAAATTCTCAATTGCTGGCAATAGAGCAAATTCGAGCAATTCCTCTATCTGCAGATATATCTTATTCCCAATATTTGTAAAATCTCCCATTTCCATCTAATTCGCTGCTTGTAGCATCTGCAACATCAGCGAGTGTAAAAACATCTCCATTTCCATTAACTTCTCCATCTCTACAAATTTCAACTGTCCACTTGCTTTAATCTCTATATTTATATCTACATCCACATTCCCAATGACTCCTCATTCATCTCAAAGTTCAATTGTTCAACTTCTCTCTTTATCAGCAAACGGAGATCTCTGTATCTGTCAAATTCTCAATTCTCAGCAATATGTCATATTGAGCACCTTTGCAGCGAGTAGCATTCAGTATTCGTTTTTCCGTATTCTTCCAATTCTGAAAAGCTGGCTCTCTGTAACTAGCGAAATGAGAATTTCAATCAATTGATCAACTTCTTCCATTTTCTATATCTGCAGATATTTCTCTTTCACCATGTTTGTATATTCTCCGATTTTGATTAAATCTGCTCTGTTCGCAGCATCTGCTCGTTCACTGACTGTACATGTTTCTACATTTCAATCAACTTCTCCAAGCAGAATAATATCTGCTAGCGTTCTGCATTAATATCCCCATATCCAACAATCAACACACTTCCACACGTTCGTTGTTCAACTAGACCTTCAATTTCCAACTTTCTACCTTTGTCAACAAATCCACTTCTCTGTATCCAGGAAATACTGTTTCTTGCAATTAATCAAATTCGGAACATTTCCAGCTTTTCTGCAATTGACCTCAACTTCATTTTCCCTTGATCCTGCAATTTAAGTGAACATGGCTCTCACTATCTATAGCCAAATATCACTTTCTAGCGATTGATAGAATTCTAGCATTTTCTCTATCTGCAGTTATTTCTCGTTGCCCATATTTATAAAAACTCCCATTTTCATGAAACTCGTTGCATTTAGCATCAGCTCCTTCTCCGAATGTACAGGCTTCTCCATTTCCATCAACCACACTATCTCTATTAATTTCTAATGTCTATCTGCATAAATGTCTCTATTTCTAACAATCTACTTATTTCCAGCAACGCTTCATTCACCTGAAACTACAATGTCCCCATTTCTCCCTTTATCAGCAAATCTAGTTTTGTAATTCTAGGAGATGCTCAATTTCCAGCAATTTGTTAGATTTAGCACTTCTGTAGGTTCTCCGCATTCACTGGAAGTTCAAGTCCTCCATATCTGGAAATAGCAGGAGAACTGGTACTCTCTATCTAACAAATTCTCAATGGCTGGCAATAGAGCAAATTCAAGCAATTTCTCTATCTGCAGATATATCTTATTCCCAATATTTGTAAAATCTCCCATTTCCATCTAATTCGCTGATTGTAGCATCTGCAACATCAGCGAGTGTAAAAACCTCTCCATTTCCATTAACTTCTCCATCTCTACAAATTTCAACTGTCCACTTGCTTTAATTTCTATATTTATATCTACATCCACATTCCCAACGACTCCTCATTCATCTAAAAGTTTACTTTTTCAACTTCTCTCTTTATCAGCAAACGTAGTTCTCTGTATCTGTCAAATTCTCAATTCTCAGCAATATGTCATATTGAGAACCTTTGCAGCGAGTAGCATTCAGTACAACTTTCGTTTTTCCGCATTCTTCCAATTCTGAAAAGCTGGCTCTCTGTAACTAGCGAAATGAGAATTTCAAAGAATTGATCACTTCTTCCATTTTCTATATCTGCAGATATTTCTCTTTCGCCATGTTTGTATATTCTCCGATTTTGATTAAATCTGCTCTGTTCGCATCATCTGCTCGTTCACTGACTGTACATGTTTCTACAATACAATCAATTTCTCCAAGCAGAATAATATCTGCTAGCGTTCTGCATTAATATCCCCATATCCAACAATCAACACACTTCCACATGTTCGTTGTTCAACTAGACCTTCAATTTCCCACTTTCTACCTTTGTCAAGAATTCCTGTTCTATGTATCCAGGAAATACTGTTTCTTGCAATTAATCAAATTCTGAACATTTCCAGCTTCTCTGCATTTGACCTCAACTTCAATTTCCTTGGATCCTGCAATTTAAGTAAACATGGCTCTCGCCATCTATAGCAAATTATCACTTTCTAGCGATTGATAAAATTGTAGCCTTTTCTCTCTGCAGTTGTTTCTCGTTGCCCATATTTATAAAAACTCCCATTTTCATGAAACTTGTTGCATTTAGCTTCAGCTCCTTCTCCGCATGTACAGGCTTCTCCATTTCCATCAACCACACTATCTCTATTAATTTCTAATGTCTATCTGCATAAATGTCTCTATTTCTAACAATCTACTTATTTCCAGCAACTCTTCATTCACCTGAAACTACAATGTCCCCATTTCTCCCTTTATCAGAAAATCTAGTTCTGTAATTCTATGAAATGCTCAATTTCCAGCAATTTGTTAGATTTAGCACTTTTGTAGGTTCTCCGCATTCACTGGAAGTTCAAGTCGTCCATATCTGGAAATACCAGGAGAATTGGTACTCTCTATCTATCAAATTGTCAATCGCTGGCAATAGTGCAAATTCAAGCAATTTCTCTATCTGCAGATATATCTTATTCCCAATATTTGTAAAATCTCCCATTTCCATCTAATTCGCTGCTTGTAGCATCTGCAACATCACCGAGTGTAAAAACCTTTCCATTTCCATTAACTTCTCCATCTCTACAAATTCAACTGTCCACTTGCTTTAATCTCTATATTTATACCTACATCCACATTCCCAACGACTCATTCATCTCAAAGTTAAATTGTTCAACTTCTCTCTTTATCAGCAAACGTATTTCTCTGTATCTGTCAAATTCTGAATTCTAAGCCATATGTGATATTGAGCACCTTTGCAGCGAGTAGCATTCAGTATTCGTTTTTCCGTATTCTTCCAATTCTGAAAAGCTGGCTCTCTGTAACTAGCGAAATGAGAATTTCAATCAATTGATCAACTTCTTCCATTTTCTATATCTGCAGATATTTCTCTTTCACCATGTTTGTATATTCTCCGATTTTGATTAAATCTGCTCTGTTCGCAGCATCTGCTCGTTCACTGACTGTACATGTTTCTACATTTCAATCAACTTCTCCAAGCAGAATAATATCTGCTAGCGTTCTGCATTAATATCCCCATATCCAACAATCAACACACTTCCACACGTTCGTTGTTCAACTAGACCTTCAATTTCCAACTTTCTACCTTTGTCAACAAATCCACTTCTCTGTATCCAGGAAATACTGTTTCTTGCAATTAATCAAATTCGGAACATTTCCAGCTTTTCTGCAATTGACCTCAACTTCATTTTCCCTTGATCCTGCAATTTAAGTGAACATGGCTCTCACTATCTATAGCCAAATATCACTTTCTAGCGATTGATAGAATTCTAGCATTTTCTCTATCTGCAGTTATTTCTCGTTGCCCATATTTATAAAAACTCCCATTTTCATGAAACTCGTTGCATTTAGCATCAGCTCCTTCTCCGAATGTACAGGCTTCTCCATTTCCATCAACCACACTATCTCTATTAATTTCTAATGTCTATCTGCATAAATGTCTCTATTTCTAACAATCTACTTATTTCCAGCAACGCTTCATTCACCTGAAACTACAATGTCCCCATTTCTCCCTTTATCAGCAAATCTAGTTTTGTAATTCTAGGAGATGCTCAATTTCCAGCAATTTGTTAGATTTAGCACTTCTGTAGGTTCTCCGCATTCACTGGAAGTTCAAGTCCTCCATATCTGGAAATAGCAGGAGAACTGGTACTCTCTATCTAACAAATTCTCAATGGCTGGCAATAGAGCAAATTCAAGCAATTTCTCTATCTGCAGATATATCTTATTCCCAATATTTGTAAAATCTCCCATTTCCATCTAATTCGCTGATTGTAGCATCTGCAACATCAGCGAGTGTAAAAACCTCTCCATTTCCATTAACTTCTCCATCTCTACAAATTTCAACTGTCCACTTGCTTTAATTTCTATATTTATATCTACATCCACATTCCCAACGACTCCTCATTCATCTAAAAGTTTACTTTTTCAACTTCTCTCTTTATCAGCAAACGTAGTTCTCTGTATCTGTCAAATTCTCAATTCTCAGCAATATGTCATATTGAGAACCTTTGCAGCGAGTAGCATTCAGTACAACTTTCGTTTTTCCGCATTCTTCCAATTCTGAAAAGCTGGCTCTCTGTAACTAGCGAAATGAGAATTTCAAAGAATTGATCACTTCTTCCATTTTCTATATCTGCAGATATTTCTCTTTCGCCATGTTTGTATATTCTCCGATTTTGATTAAATCTGCTCTGTTCGCATCATCTGCTCGTTCACTGACTGTACATGTTTCTACAATACAATCAATTTCTCCAAGCAGAATAATATCTGCTAGCGTTCTGCATTAATATCCCCATATCCAACAATCAACACACTTCCACATGTTCGTTGTTCAACTAGACCTTCAATTTCCCACTTTCTACCTTTGTCAAGAATTCCTGTTCTATGTATCCAGGAAATACTGTTTCTTGCAATTAATCAAATTCTGAACATTTCCAGCTTCTCTGCATTTGACCTCAACTTCAATTTCCTTGGATCCTGCAATTTAAGTAAACATGGCTCTCGCCATCTATAGCAAATTATCACTTTCTAGCGATTGATAAAATTGTAGCCTTTTCTCTCTGCAGTTGTTTCTCGTTGCCCATATTTATAAAAACTCCCATTTTCATGAAACTTGTTGCATTTAGCTTCAGCTCCTTCTCCGCATGTACAGGCTTCTCCATTTCCATCAACCACACTATCTCTATTAATTTCTAATGTCTATCTGCATAAATGTCTCTATTTCTAACAATCTACTTATTTCCAGCAACTCTTCATTCACCTGAAACTACAATGTCCCCATTTCTCCCTTTATCAGAAAATCTAGTTCTGTAATTCTATGAAATGCTCAATTTCCAGCAATTTGTTAGATTTAGCACTTTTGTAGGTTCTCCGCATTCACTGGAAGTTCAAGTCGTCCATATCTGGAAATACCAGGAGAATTGGTACTCTCTATCTATCAAATTGTCAATCGCTGGCAATAGTGCAAATTCAAGCAATTTCTCTATCTGCAGATATATCTTATTCCCAATATTTGTAAAATCTCCCATTTCCATCTAATTCGCTGCTTGTAGCATCTGCAACATCACCGAGTGTAAAAACCTTTCCATTTCCATTAACTTCTCCATCTCTACAAATTCAACTGTCCACTTGCTTTAATCTCTATATTTATACCTACATCCACATTCCCAACGACTCATTCATCTCAAAGTTAAATTGTTCAACTTCTCTCTTTATCAGCAAACGTATTTCTCTGTATCTGTCAAATTCTGAATTCTAAGCCATATGTGATATTGAGCACCTTTGCAGCGAGTAGCATTCAGTATTCGTTTTTCCGTATTCTTCCAATTCTGAAAAGCTGGCTCTCTGTAACTAGCGAAATGGGAATTTCAAAGAATTGATCACTTCTTCCATTTTCTATATCTGCAGATATTTCTCTTTCGCCATGTTTGTATATTCTCCGATTTTGATTAAATCTGCTCTGTACGCATCATCTGCTCGTTCACTGACTGTACATGTTTCTACATTTCAATCAATTTTTCCAAGCAGAATAATATTTGCTAGCGTTCTGCATTAATATCCCCATATCCAACAATCAACACACTTCCACATGTTCGTTCTTCAACTAGACCTTCAATTTCCAACTTTCTACCTTTTTTCAACAAATCCAGTTCTCTGTATCCAGGAAATACTGTTTCTTGCAATTAATCAAATTCTGAACATTTCCAGCTTCTCTGCATTTGACCTCAACTTCAATTTCCCTTGATCCTTCAATTTAAGTAAACATGGCACTCTCCATCTATAGCAAATTATCACTTTCTAGCGATTGATAAAATTCTAGCATTTTCTCTATCTGCAGTTGTTTCTCGTTGCCCATATTTATAAAAACTCCCATTTTCATGAAACTCGTTGCATTTAGCATCAGCTCCTTCTCCGAATGTACAGGCTTCTCCATTTCCATCAACCACACTATCTCTATTAATTTCTAATGTCTATCTGCATAAATGTCTCTATTTCTAACAATCTACTTATTTCCAGCAACGCTTCATTCACCTGAAACTACAATGTCCCCATTTCTCCCTTTATCAGCAAATCTAGTTTTGTAATTCTAGGAGATGCTCAATTTCCAGCAATTTGTTAGATTTAGCACTTCTGTAGGTTCTCCGCATTCACTGGAAGTTCAAGTCCTCCATATCTGGAAATAGCAGGAGAACTGGTACTCTCTATCTAACAAATTCTCAATGGCTGGCAATAGAGCAAATTCCAGCAATTTCTCTATCTGCAGATATATCTTATTCCCAATATTTGTAAAATCTCCCATTTCCATCTAATTCGCTGCTTGTAGCATCTGCAACATCAGCGAGTGTAAAAACCTCTCCATTTCCATTAACTTCTCCATCTCTACAAATTTCAACTGTCCACTTGCTTTAATCTCTATATTTATATCTACATCCACATTCCCAACGACTCCTCATTCATCTCAAAGTTTACTTTTTCAACTTCTCTCTTTATCAGCAAACGCAGTTCTCTGTAGCTGTCAAATTCTCAATTCTCAGCAATATGTCATATTGAGCACCTTTGCAGCGAGTAGCATTCAGTATTCGTTTTTCCGCATTCTTCCAATTCTGAAAAGCTGGCTCTCTGTAACTAGCGAAATGAAAATTTCAAAGAATTGATCACTTCTTCCATTTTCTATATCTGCAGATATTTCTCTTTCGCCATGTTTGTATATTCTCCGATTTTGATTAAATCTGCTCTGTTCGCATCAACTGCTCGTTCACTGACTGTACATGTTTCTACAATACAATCAACTTCTCCAAGCAGAATAATATCTGCTAGCGTTCTGCATTAATATCCCCATATCCAACAATCAACACACTTCCACATGTTTGTTGTTCAACTGGACCTTCAATTTCCCACTTTCTACCTATGTCAACAAATCCAGTTCTGTGTATCCAGGAAATACTGTTTCTTGCAATTAATCAAATTCTGAACATTTCCAGCTTCTCTGCATTTGACCTCAACTTCAATTTCCTTGGATCCTGCAATTTAAGTAAACATGGCTCTCTCCATCTATAGGAAATTATCACTTTCTAGCGATTGATAAAATTGTAGCATTTTCTCTATCTGCAGTTGTTTCTCGTTGCCCATATTTATCAAAACTCCCATTTTCATGAAACTTGTTGCTTTTAGGATCAGCTCCTTCTCCGAATGTACAGGCTTCTCCATTTCCATCAACCACACTATCTCTATTAATTTCTAATGTCTATCTGCATAAATGTCTCTATTTCTAACAATCTACTTATTTCCAGCAACTCTTCATTCACCTGAAACTACAATGTCCCCATTTCTCCCTTTATCAGCAAATCTAGTTCTATAATTCTATGAAATGCTCAATTTCCAGCAATTTGTTAGATTTATCACTTTTGTAGGTTCTCCGCATTCACTGGAAGTTCAAGTCCTCCATATCTGGAAATACCAGGAGAACTGGTACTCTCTATCTATCAAATTCTCAATTGCTGGCAATAGAGCAAATTCGAGCAATTCCTCTATCTGCAGATATATCGTATTCCCAATATTTGTAAAATCTCCCATTTCCATCGAATTCGCTGCTTGTAGCATCTGCAACATCAGCGAGTGTAAAAACATCTCCATTTCCATTAACTTCTCCATCTCTACAAATTTCAACTGTCCACTTGCTTTAATCTCTATATTTATATCTACATCCACATTCCCAACGACTCCTCATTCATCTCAAAGTTCAATTGTTCAACTTCGCTCTTTATCAGCAAACGGAGATCTCTGTATCTGTCAAATTCTCAATTCTCAGCAATATGTCATATTGAGCACCTTTGCAGCGAGTAGCATTCAGTATTCGTTTTTCCGTATTCTTCCAATTCTGAAAAGCTGGCTCTCTGTAACTAGCGAAATGAGAATTTCAATCAATTGATCAACTTCTTCCATTTTCTATATCTGCAGATATTTCTCTTTCACCATGTTTGTATATTCTCCGATTTTGATTAAATCTGCTCTGTTCGCAGCATCTGCTCGTTCACTGACTGTACATGTTTCTACATTTCAATCAACTTCTCCAAGCAGAATAATATCTGCTAGCGTTCTGCATTAATATCCCCATATCCAACAATCAACACACTTCCACACGTTCGTTGTTCAACTAGACCTTCAATTTCCAACTTTCTACCTTTGTCAACAAATCCACTTCTCTGTATCCAGGAAATACTGTTTCTTGCAATTAATCAAATTCGGAACATTTCCAGCTTTTCTGCAATTGACCTCAACTTCATTTTCCCTTGATCCTGCAATTTAAGTGAACATGGCTCTCACTATCTATAGCCAAATATCACTTTCTAGCGATCGATAGAATTCTAGCATTTTCTCTATCTGCAGTTATTTCTCGTTGCCCATATTTATAAAAACTCCCATTTTCATGAAACTCGTTGCATTTAGCATCAGCTCCTTCTCCGAATGTACAGGCTTCTCCATTTCCATCAACCACACTATCTCTATTAATTTTTAATGTCTATCTGCATAAATGTCTCTATTTCTAACAATCTACTTATTTCCAGCAACGCTTCATTCACCTGAAACTACAATGTCCCCATTTCTCCCTTTATCAGCAAATCTAGTTTTGTAATTCTAGGAGATGCTCAATTTCCAGCAATTTGTTAGATTTAGCACTTCTGTAGGTTCTCCGCATTCACTGGAAGTTCAAGTCCTCCATATCTGGAAATAGCAGGAGAACTGGTACTCTCTATCTAACAAATTCTCAATGGCTGGCAATAGAGCAAATTCAAGCAATTTCTCTATCTGCAGATATATCTTATTCCCAATATTTGTAAAATCTCCCATTTCCATCTAATTCGCTGCTTGTAGCATCTGCAACATCAGCGAGTGTAAAAACCTCTCCATTTCCATTAACTTCTCCATCTCTACAAATTTCAACTGTCCACTTGCTTTAATCTCTATATTTATATCTACATCCACATTCCCAACGACTCCTCATTCATCTCAAAGTTTACTTTTTCAACTTCTCTCTTTATCAGCAAACGCAGTTCTCTGTAGCTGTCAAATTCTCAATTCTCAGCAATATGTCATATGGAGCACCTTTGCAGCGAGTCGCATTCAGTATTCGTTTTTCCGCATTCTTCAAATTCTGAAAAGCTGGCTCTCTGTAAGTAGCGAAATGAGAATTTCAAAGAATTGATCACTTCTTCCATTTTCTATAGCTGCAGATATTTCTCTTTCGCCATGTTTGTATATTCTCCGATTTTGATTAAATCTGCTCTGTTCGCATCATCTGCTCGTTCACTGACTGTACATCTTTCTACAATACAATCAACTTCTCCAAGCAGAATAATATCTGCTAGCGTTCTGCATTAATATCCCCATATCCAACAATCAACACACTTCCACATGTTTGTTGTTCAACTGGACCTTCAATTTCCCAGTTTCTACCGAAGTCAACAAATCCAGTTCTGTGTATCCAGGAAATACTGTTTCTTGCAATTAATCAAATTCGGAACATTTCCAGCTTCTCTGCATTTGACCTCAACTTCAATTTCCTTGGATCCTGCAATTTAAGTAAACATGGCTCTCTCCATCTATAGGAAATTATCACTTTCTAGCGATTGATAAAATTGTAGCATTTTCTCTATCTGCAGTTGTTTCTCGTTGCCCATATTTATCAAAACTCCCATTTTCATGAAACTTGTTGCTTTTAGGATCAGCTCCTTCTCCGAATGTACAGGCTTCTCCATTTCCATCAACCACACTATCTCTATTAATTTCTAATGTCTATCTGCATAAATGTCTCTATTTCTAACAATCTACTTATTTCCAGCAACTCTTCATTCACCTGAAACTACAATGTCCCCATTTTTCCCTTTATCAGCAAATCCAGTTCTGTAATTCTATGAAATGCTCAATTTCCAGCAATTTGTTAGATTTAGCACTTTTGTAGGTTCTCCGCATTCACTGGAAGTTCAAGTCCTCCATATCTGGAAATAGCAGGAGAACTGGTACTCTCTATCTATCAAATTCTCAATTGCTGGCAATAGAGCAAATTCGAGCAATTCCTCTATCTGCAGATATATCTTATTCCCAATATTTGTAAAATCTCCCATTTCCATCTAATTCGCTGCTTGTAGCATCTGCAACATCAGCGAGTGTAAAAACATCTCCATTTCCATTAACTTCTCCATCTCTACAAATTTCAACTGTCCACTTGCTTTAATCTCTATATTTATATCTACATCCACATTCCCAATGACTCCTCATTCATCTCAAAGTTCAATTGTTCAACTTCGCTCTTTATCAGCAAACGGAGATCTCTGTATCTGTCAAATTCTCAATTCTCAGCAATATGTCATATTGAGCACCTTTGCAGCGAGTAGCATTCAGTATTCGTTTTTCCGTATTCTTCCAATTCTGAAAAGCTGGCTCTCTGTAACTAGCGAAATGAGAATTTCAATCAATTGATCAACTTCTTCCATTTTCTATATCTGCAGATATTTCTCTTTCACCATGTTTGTATATTCTCCGATTTTGATTAAATCTGCTCTGTTCGCAGCATCTGCTCGTTCACTGACTGTACATGTTTCTACATTTCAATCAACTTCTCCAAGCAGAATAATATCTGCTAGCGTTCTGCATTAATATCCCCATATCCAACAATCAACACACTTCCACACGTTCGTTGTTCAACTAGACCTTCAATTTCCAACTTTCTACCTTTGTCAACAAATCCACTTCTCTGTATCCAGGAAATACTGTTTCTTGCAATTAATCAAATTCGGAACATTTCCAGCTTTTCTGCAATTGACCTCAACTTCATTTTCCCTTGATCCTGCAATTTAAGTGAACATGGCTCTCACTATCTATAGCCAAATATCACTTTCTAGCGATTGATAGAATTCTAGCATTTTCTCTATCTGCAGTTATTTCTCGTTGCCCATATTTATAAAAACTCCCATTTTCATGAAACTCGTTGCATTTAGCATCAGCTCCTTCTCCGAATGTACAGGCTTCTCCATTTCCATCAACCACACTATCTCTATTAATTTCTAATGTCTATCTGCATAAATGTCTCTATTTCTAACAATCTACTTATTTCCAGCAACGCTTCATTCACCTGAAACTACAATGTCCCCATTTCTCCCTTTATCAGCAAATCTAGTTTTGTAATTCTAGGAGATGCTCAATTTCCAGCAATTTGTTAGATTTAGCACTTCTGTAGGTTCTCCGCATTCACTGGAAGTTCAAGTCCTCCATATCTGGAAATAGCAGGAGAACTGGTACTCTCTATCTAACAAATTCTCAATGGCTGGCAATAGAGCAAATTCAAGCAATTTCTCTATCTGCAGATATATCTTATTCCCAATATTTGTAAAATCTCCCATTTCCATCTAATTCGCTGATTGTAGCATCTGCAACATCAGCGAGTGTAAAAACCTCTCCATTTCCATTAACTTCTCCATCTCTACAAATTTCAACTGTCCACTTGCTTTAATTTCTATATTTATATCTACATCCACATTCCCAACGACTCCTCATTCATCTAAAAGTTTACTTTTTCAACTTCTCTCTTTATCAGCAAATGTAGTTCTCTGTATCTGTCAAATTCTCAATTCTCAGCAATATGACATATTGAGAACCTTTGCAGCGAGTAGCATTCAGTACAACTTTCGTTTTTCCGCATTCTTCCAATTCTGAAAAGCTGGCTCTCTGTAACTAGCGAAATGAGAATTTCAAAGAATTGATCACTTCTTCCATTTTCTATATCTGCAGATATTTCTCTTTCGCCATGTTTGTATATTCTCCGATTTTGATTAAATCTGCTCTGTTCGCATCATCTGCTCGTTCACTGACTGTACATGTTTCTACAATACAATCAATTTCTCCAAGCAGAATAATATCTGCTAGCGTTCTGCATTAATATCCCCATATCCAACAATCAACACACTTCCACATGTTCGTTGTTCAACTAGACCTTCAATTTCCCACTTTCTACCTTTGTCAAGAATTCCTGTTCTATGTATCCAGGAAATACTGTTTCTTGCAATTAATCAAATTCTGAACATTTCCAGCTTCTCTGCATTTGACCTCAACTTCAATTTCCTTGGATCCTGCAATTTAAGTAAACATGGCTCTCGCCATCTATAGCAAATTATCACTTTCTAGCGATTGATAAAATTGTAGCCTTTTCTCTCTGCAGTTGTTTCTCGTTGCCCATATTTATAAAAACTCCCATTTTCATGAAACTTGTTGCATTTAGCTTCAGCTCCTTCTCCGCATGTACAGGCTTCTCCATTTCCATCAACCACACTATCTCTATTAATTTCTAATGTCTATCTGCATAAATGTCTCTATTTCTAACAATCTACTTATTTCCAGCAACTCTTCATTCACCTGAAACTACAATGTCCCCATTTCTCCCTTTATCAGAAAATCTAGTTCTGTAATTCTATGAAATGCTCAATTTCCAGCAATTTGTTAGATTTAGCACTTTTGTAGGTTCTCCGCATTCACTGGAAGTTCAAGTCGTCCATATCTGGAAATAACAGGAGAACTGGTACTCTCTATCTATCAAATTCTCAATTGCTGGCAATAGAGCAAATTCGAGCAATTCCTCTATCTGCAGATATATCTTATTCCCAATATTTGTAAAATCTCCCATTTCCATCTAATTCGCTGCTTGTAGCATCTGCAACATCAGCGACTGTAAAAACCTCTCCATTTCCATTAACTTCTCCATCTCTACAAATTTCAACTGTCCACTTGCTTTAATCTCTATATTTATATCTACATCCACATTCCCAACGACTCCTCTTTCATCTCAAAGTTCAATTGTTCAACTTCTCTCTTTATCAGCAAACCTATTTCTCTGTATCTGTCAAATTCTCAATTCTCAGCAATATGTCATATTGAGCACCTTTGCAGCGAATAGAATTCAGTATTCGTTTTTCCGTATTCTTCCAATTCTGAAAAGCTGGCTCTCTGTAACTAGCGAAATGAGAATTTCAAAGAATTGATCAACTTCTTCCATTTTCTATATCTGCAGATATTTCTCTTTCACCATGTTTGTATATTCTCCGTTTTTGATTAAATCTGCTCTGTTCGCAGCATCTGCTCGTTCACTGAATGTACATGTTTCTACATTTCAATCAATTTCTCCAAGCAGAATAATATCTGCTAGCGTTCTGCATTAATATCCCCATATCCAACAATCAACACACTTCCACATGTTCGTTGTTCAATTAAACCTTCAATTTCCCACTTTCTACGTTTGTCAACAAATCCACTTCTCTGTGTCCAGGAACTACGGTTTCTTGCAATTAATCAAATTCTGAACATTTCCAGCTTCTCTTCATTTGACCTCAACTTCAATTTCCCTTGATCCTGCAATTTAAGTAAACATGGCTCTCTGTATCTACAGCAAAATATCACTTTCTAGCGTTTGATAAAATTCTAGCATTTTCTCTATCTGCAGTTATTTCTCATTGTCCATATTTATAAAAACTCCCATTTTCATGGAACTCGTTGCATTAAGCATCAGCTCCTTCTCCGAATGTACAGGCTTCTCCATTTCCATCAACCACACTATCTTTATTAATTTCTAATGTCTATCTGCATAAATGTCTCTATTTCTAACAATCTACTTATTTCCAGCAACTCTTCTTTCGTCTGATACTACAATGTCCCCATTTCTCCCTTCATCAGAAAATCTAGTTCTGTAATTCTATGAAATGCTCAATTTCCAGCAATTTGTTAGATTTAGCACTTTTATAGGTTCTCCGCATTCACTGGAAGTTCAAGTCCTCCATATCTGGAAATACCAGGAGAATTGGTACTCTCTATCTATCAAATTGTCAATCGCTGGCAATAGTGCAAATTCAAGCAATTTCTCTATCTGCAGATATATCTTATTCCCAATATTTGTAAAATCTCCCATTTCCATCTAATTCGCTGCTTGTAGCATCTGCAACATCACCGAGTGTAAAAACCTTTCCATTTCCATTAACTTCTCCATCTCTACAAATTCAACTGTCCACTTGCTTTAATCTCTATATTTATATCTACATCCACATTCC
Organism: Cetorhinus maximus; assembly: GCF_964194155.1. Lineage (NCBI taxonomy): Eukaryota > Metazoa > Chordata > Chondrichthyes > Lamniformes > Cetorhinidae > Cetorhinus > Cetorhinus maximus. Next base: position 396,352 of record NW_027596154.1, read on the forward strand.
CAACGACTCATTCATCTCAAAGTTAAATTGTTCAACTTCTCTCTTTATCAGCAAACGTATTTCTCTGTATCTGTCAAATTCTGAATTCTAAGCCATATGTGATATTGAGCACCTTTGCAGCGAGTAGCATTCAGTATTCGTTTTTCCGTATTCTTCCAATTCTGAAAAGCTGGCTCTCTGTAACTAGCGAAATGGGAATTTCAAAGAATTGATCACTTCTTCCATTTTCTATATCTGCAGATATTTCTCTTTCGCCATGTTTGTATATTCTCCGATTTTGATTAAATCTGCTCTGTTCGCATCAACTGCTCGTTCACTGACTGTACATGTTTCTACAATACAATCAACTTCTCCAAGCAGAATAATATCTGCTAGCGTTCTGCATTAATATCCCCATATCCAACAATCAACACACTTCCACATGTTTGTTGTTCAACTGGACCTTCAATTTCCCACTTTCTACCTATGTCAACAAATCCAGTTCTGTGTATCCAGGAAATACTGTTTCTTGCAATTAATCAAATTCTGAACATTTCCAGCTTCTCTGCATTTGACCTCAACTTCAATTTCCTTGGATCCTGCAATTTAAGTAAACATGGCTCTCTCCATCTATAGGAAATTATCACTTTCTAGCGATTGATAAAATTGTAGCATTTTCTCTATCTGCAGTTGTTTCTCGTTGCCCATATTTATAAAAACTCCCATTTTCATGAAACTTGTTGCTTTTAGGATCAGCTCCTTCTCCGAATGTACAGGCTTCTCCATTTCCATCAACCACACTATCTCTATTAATTTCTAATGTCTATCTGCATAAATGTCTCTATTTCTAACAATCTACTTATTTCCAGCAACTCTTCATTCACCTGAAACTACAATGTCCCCATTTCTCCCTTCATCAGAAAATCTAGTTCTATAATTCTATGAAATGCTCAATTTCCAGCAATTTGTTAGATTTATCACTTTTGTAGGTTCTCCGCATTCACTGGAAGTTCAAGTCCTCCATATCTGGAAATACCAGGAGAACTGGTACTCTCTATCTATCAAATTCTCAATTGCTGGCAATAGAGCAAATTCGAGCAATTCCTCTATCTGCAGATATATCGTATTCCCAATATTTGTAAAATCTCCCATTTCCATCGAATTCGCTGCTTGTAGCATCTGCAACATCAGCGAGTGTAAAAACATCTCCATTTCCATTAACTTCTCCATCTCTACAAATTTCAACTGTCCACTTGCTTTAATCTCTATATTTATATCTACATCCACATTCCCAACGACTCCTCATTCATCTCAAAGTTCAATTGTTCAACTTCTCTCTTTATCAGCAAATGTAGATCTCTGTATCTGTCAAATTCTCAATTCTCAGCAATATGTCATATTGAGCACCTTTGCAGCGAGTAGCATTCAGTATTCGTTTTTCCGTATTCTTCCAATTCTGAAAAGCTGGCTCTCTGTAACTAGCGAAATGAGAATTTCAATCAATTGATCAACTTCTTCCATTTTCTATATCTGCAGATATTTCTCTTTCACCATGTTTGTATATTCTCCGATTTTGATTAAATCTGCTCTGTTCGCAGCATCTGCTCGTTCACTGACTGTACATGTTTCTACATTTCAATCAACTTCTCCAAGCAGAATAATATCTGCTAGCGTTCTGCATTAATATCCCCATATCCAACAATCAACACACTTCCACACGTTCGTTGTTCAACTAGACCTTCAATTTCCAACTTTCTACCTTTGTCAACAAATCCACTTCTCTGTATCCAGGAAATACTGTTTCTTGCAATTAATCAAATTCGGAACATTTCCAGCTTTTCTGCAATTGACCTCAACTTCATTTTCCCTTGATCCTGCAATTTAAGTGAACATGGCTCTCACTATCTATAGCCAAATATCACTTTCTAGCGATTGATAGAATTCTAGCATTTTCTCTATCTGCAGTTATTTCTCGTTGCCCATATTTATAAAAACTCCCATTTTCATGAAACTCGTTGCATTTAGCATCAGCTCCTTCTCCGAATGTACAGGCTTCTCCATTTCCATCAACCACACTATCTCTATTAATTTCTAATGTCTATCTGCATAAATGTCTCTATTTCTAACAATCTACTTATTTCCAGCAACGCTTCATTCACCTGAAACTACAATGTCCCCATTTCTCCCTTTATCAGCAAATCTAGTTTTGTAATTCTAGGAGATGCTCAATTTCCAGCAATTTGTTAGATTTAGCACTTCTGTAGGTTCTCCGCATTCACTGGAAGTTCAAGTCCTCCATATCTGGAAATAGCAGGAGAACTGGTACTCTCTATCTAACAAATTCTCAATGGCTGGCAATAGAGCAAATTCAAGCAATTTCTCTATCTGCAGATATATCTTATTCCCAATATTTGTAAAATCTCCCATTTCCATCTAATTCGCTGCTTGTAGCATCTGCAACATCAGCGAGTGTAGAAACATCTCCATTTCCATTAACTTCTCCATCTCTACAAATTTCAACTGTCCACTTGCTTTAATCTCTATATTTATATCTACATCCACATTCCCAACGACTCCTCATTCATCTCAAAGTTTATTTTTTCAACTTCTCTCTTTATCAGCAAACGCAGTTCTCTGTAGCTGTCAAATTCTAAATTCTCAGCAATATGTCATATGGAGCACCTTTGCAGCGAGTCGCATTCAGTATTCGTTTTTCCGCATTCTTCCAATTCTGAAAAGCTGGCTCTCTGTAAGTAGCGAAATGAGAATTTCAAAGAATTGATCACTTCTTCCATTTTCTATAGCTGCAGATATTTCTCTTTCGCCATGTTTGTATATTCTCCGATTTTGATTAAATCTGCTCTGTTCGCATCATCTGCTCGTTCACTGACTGTACATCTTTCTACAATACAATCAACTTCTCCAAGCAGAATAATATCTGCTAGCGTTCTGCATTAATATCCCCATATCCAACAATCAACACACTTCCACATGTTTGTTGTTCAACTGGACCTTCAATTTCCCACTTTCTACCTATGTCAACAAATCCAGTTCTGTGTATCCAGGAAATACTGTTTCTTGCAATTAATCAAATTCTGAACATTTCCAGCTTCTCTGCATTTGACCTCAACTTCAATTTCCTTGGATCCTGCAATTTAAGTAAACATGGCTCTCTCCATCTATAGGAAATTATCACTTTCTAGCGATTGATAAAATTGTAGCATTTTCTCTATCTGCAGTTGTTTCTCGTTGCCCATATTTATCAAAACTCCCATTTTCATGAAACTTGTTGCTTTTAGGATCAGCTCCTTCTCCGAATGTACAGGCTTCTCCATTTCCATCAACCACACTATCTCTATTAATTTCTAATGTCTATCTGCATAAATGTCTCTATTTCTAACAATCTACTTATTTCCAGCAACTCTTCATTCACCTGAAACTACAATGTCCCCATTTCTCCCTTTATCAGCAAATCCAGTTCTGTAATTCTATGAAATGCTCAATTTCCAGCAATTTGTTAGATTTAGCACTTTTGTAGGTTCTCCGCATTCACTGGAAGTTCAAGTCCTCCATATCTGGAAATACCAGGAGAACTGGTACTCTCTATCTATCAAATTCTCAATTGCTGGCAATAGAGCAAATTCGAGCAATTCCTCTATCTGCAGATATATCTTATTCCCAATATTTGTAAAATCTCCCATTTCCATCTAATTCGCTGCTTGTAGCATCTGCAACATCAGCGAGTGTAAAAACATCTCCATTTCCATTAACTTCTCCATCTCTACAAATTTCAACTGTCCACTTGCTTTAATCTCTATATTTATATCTAGATCCACATTCCCAACGACTCCTCATTCATCTCAAAGTTCAATTGTTCAACTTCTCTCTTTATCAGAAAACGGAGATCTCTGTATCTGTCAAATTCTCAATTCTCAGCAATATGTCATATTGAGCACCTTTGCAGCGAGTAGCATTCAGTATTCGTTTTTCCGTATTCTTCCAATTCTGAAAAGCTGGCTCTCTGTAACTAGCGAAATGAGAATTTCAATCAATTGATCAACTTCTTCCATTTTCTATATCTGCAGATATTTCTCTTTCACCATGTTTGTATATTCTCCGATTTTGATTAAATCTGCTCTGTTCGCAGCATCTGCTCGTTCACTGACTGTACATGTTTCTACATTTCAATCAACTTCTCCAAGCAGAATAATATCTGCTAGCGTTCTGCATTAATATCCCCATATCCAACAATCAACACACTTCCACACGTTCGTTGTTCAACTAGACCTTCAATTTCCAACTTTCTACCTTTGTCAACAAATCCACTTCTCTGTATCCAGGAAATACTGTTTCTTGCAATTAATCAAATTCGGAACATTTCCAGCTTTTCTGCAATTGACCTCAACTTCATTTTCCCTTGATCCTGCAATTTAAGTGAACATGGCTCTCACTATCTATAGCCAAATATCACTTTCTAGCGATTGATAGAATTCTAGCATTTTCTCTATCTGCAGTTATTTCTCGTTGCCCATATATATAAAAACTCCCATTTTCATGAAACTCGTTGCATTTAGCATCAGCTCCTTCTCCGAATGTACAGGCTTCTCCATTTCCATCAACCACACTATCTCTATTAATTTCTAATGTCTATCTGCATAAATGTCTCTATTTCTAACAATCTACTTATTTCCAGCAACGCTTCATTCACCTGAAACTACAATGTCCCCATTTCTCCCTTTATCAGCAAATCTAGTTTTGTAATTCTAGGAGATGCTCAATTTCCAGCAATTTGTTAGATTTAGCACTTCTGTAGGTTCTCCGCATTCACTGGAAGTTCAAGTCCTCCATATCTGGAAATAGCAGGAGAACTGGTACTTTCTATCTACCAAATTCTCAATGGCTGGCAATAGAGCAAATTCCAGCAATTTCTCTATCTGCAGATATATCTTATTCCCAATATTTGTAAAATCTCCCATTTCCATCTAATTCGCTGCTTGTAGCATCTGCAACATCAGCGAGTGTAAAAACCTCTCCATTTCCATTAACTTCTCCATCTCTACAAATTTCAACTGTCCACTTGCTTTAATCTCTATATTTATATCTACATCCACATTCCCAACGACTCCTCATTCATCTCAAAGTTTACTTTTTCAACTTCTCTCTTTATCAGCAAACGCAGTTCTCTGTAGCTGTCAAATTCTCAATTCTCAGCAATATGTCATATTGAGCACCTTTGCAGCGAGTAGCATTCAGTATTCGTTTTTCCGCATTCTTCCAATTCTGAAAAGCTGGCTCTCTGTAACTAGCGAAATGAAAATTTCAAAGAATTGATCACTTCTTCCATTTTCTATATCTGCAGATATTTCTCTTTCGCCATGTTTGTATATTCTCCGATTTTGATTAAATCTGCTCTGTTCGCATCAACTGCTCGTTCACTGACTGTACATGTTTCTACAATACAATCAACTTCTCCAAGCAGAATAATATCTGCTAGCGTTCTGCATTAATATCCCCATATCCAACAATCAACACACTTCCACATGTTTGTTGTTCAACTGGACCTTCAATTTCCCACTTTCTACCTATGTCAACAAATCCAGTTCTGTGTATCCAGGAAATACTGTTTCTTGCAATTAATCAAATTCTGAACATTTCCAGCTTCTCTGCATTTGACCTCAACTTCAATTTCCTTGGATCCTGCAATTTAAGTAAACATGGCTCTCTCCATCTATAGGAAATTATCACTTTCTAGCGATTGATAAAATTGTAGCATTTTCTCTATCTGCAGTTGTTTCTCGTTGCCCATATTTATAAAAACTCCCATTTTCATGAAACTTGTTGCTTTTAGGATCAGCTCCTTCTCCGAATGTACAGGCTTCTCCATTTCCATCAACCACACTATCTCTATTAATTTCTAATGTCTATCTGCATAAATGTCTCTATTTCTAACAATCTACTTATTTCCAGCAACTCTTCATTCACCTGAAACTACAATGTCCCCATTTCTCCCTTTATCAGCAAATCTAGTTCTATAATTCTATGAAATGCTCAATTTCCAGCAATTTGTTAGATTTATCACTTTTGTAGGTTCTCCGCATTCACTGGAAGTTCAAGTCCTCCATATCTGGAAATACCAGGAGAACTGGTACTCTCTATCTATCAAATTCTCAATTGCTGGCAATAGAGCAAATTCGAGCAATTCCTCTATCTGCAGATATATCGTATTCCCAATATTTGTAAAATCTCCCATTTCCATCGAATTCGCTGCTTGTAGCATCTGCAACATCAGCGAGTGTAAAAACATCTCCATTTCCATTAACTTCTCCATCTCTACAAATTTCAACTGTCCACTTGCTTTAATCTCTATATTTATATCTACATCCACATTCCCAACGACTCCTCATTCATCTCAAAGTTCAATTGTTCAACTTCGCTCTTTATCAGCAAACGGAGATCTCTGTATCTGTCAAATTCTCAATTCTCAGCAATATGTCATATTGAGCACCTTTGCAGCGAGTAGCATTCAGTATTCGTTTTTCCGTATTCTTCCAATTCTGAAAAGCTGGCTCTCTGTAACTAGCGAAATGAGAATTTCAATCAATTGATCAACTTCTTCCATTTTCTATATCTGCAGATATTTCTCTTTCACCATGTTTGTATATTCTCCGATTTTGATTAAATCTGCTCTGTTCGCAGCATCTGCTCGTTCACTGACTGTACATGTTTCTACATTTCAATCAACTTCTCCAAGCAGAATAATATCTGCTAGCGTTCTGCATTAATATCCCCATATCCAACAATCAACACACTTCCACACGTTCGTTGTTCAACTAGACCTTCAATTTCCAACTTTCTACCTTTGTCAACAAATCCACTTCTCTGTATCCAGGAAATACTGTTTCTTGCAATTAATCAAATTCGGAACATTTCCAGCTTTTCTGCAATTGACCTCAACTTCATTTTCCCTTGATCCTGCAATTTAAGTGAACATGGCTCTCACTATCTATAGCCAAATATCACTTTCTAGCGATTGATAGAATTCTAGCATTTTCTCTATCTGCAGTTATTTCTCGTTGCCCATATTTATAAAAACTCCCATTTTCATGAAACTCGTTGCATTTAGCATCAGCTCCTTCTCCGAATGTACAGGCTTCTCCATTTCCATCAACCACACTATCTCTATTAATTTTTAATGTCTATCTGCATAAATGTCTCTATTTCTAACAATCTACTTATTTCCAGCAACGCTTCATTCACCTGAAACTACAATGTCCCCATTTCTCCCTTTATCAGCAAATCTAGTTTTGTAATTCTAGGAGATGCTCAATTTCCAGCAATTTGTTAGATTTAGCACTTCTGTAGGTTCTCCGCATTCACTGGAAGTTCAAGTCCTCCATATCTGGAAATAGCAGGAGAACTGGTACTCTCTATCTAACAAATTCTCAATGGCTGGCAATTGAGCAAATTCAAGCAATTTCTCTATCTGCAGATATATCTTATTCCCAATATTTGTAAAATCTCCCATTTCCATCTAATTCGCTGCTTGTAGCATCTGCAACATCAGCGAGTGTAAAAACCTCTCCATTTCCATTAACTTCTCCATCTCTACAAATTTCAACTGTCCACTTGCTTTAATCTCTATATTTATATCTACATCCACATTCCCAACGACTCCTCATTCATCTCAAAGTTTACTTTTTCAACTTCTCTCTTTATCAGCAAACGCAGTTCTCTGTAGCTGTCAAATTCTCAATTCTCAGCAATATGTCATATGGAGCACCTTTGCAGCGAGTCGCATTCAGTATTCGTTTTTCCGCATTCTTCAAATTCTGAAAAGCTGGCTCTCTGTAAGTAGCGAAATGAGAATTTCAAAGAATTGATCACTTCTTCCATTTTCTATAGCTGCAGATATTTCTCTTTCGCCATGTTTGTATATTCTCCGATTTTGATTAAATCTGCTCTGTTCGCATCATCTGCTCGTTCACTGACTGTACATCTTTCTACAATACAATCAACTTCTCCAAGCAGAATAATATCTGCTAGCGTTCTGCATTAATATCCCCACATCCAACAATCAACACACTTCCACATGTTTGTTGTTCAACTGGACCTTCAATTTCCCAGTTTCTACCGAAGTCAACAAATCCAGTTCTGTGTATCCAGGAAATACTGTTTCTTGCAATTAATCAAATTCGGAACATTTCCAGCTTCTCTGCATTTGACCTCAACTTCAATTTCCTTGGATCCTGCAATTTAAGTAAACATGGCTCTCTCCATCTATAGGAAATTATCACTTTCTAGCGATTGATAAAATTGTAGCATTTTCTCTATCTGCAGTTGTTTCTCGTTGCCCATATTTATCAAAACTCCCATTTTCATGAAACTTGTTGCTTTTAGGATCAGCTCCTTCTCCGAATGTACAGGCTTCTCCATTTCCATCAACCACACTATCTCTATTAATTTCTAATGTCTATCTGCATAAATGTCTCTATTTCTAACAATCTACTTATTTCCAGCAACTCTTCATTCACCTGAAACTACAATGTCCCCATTTCTCCCTTTATCAGCAAATCCAGTTCTGTAATTCTATGAAAAGCTCAATTTCCAGCAATTTGTTAGATTTAGCACTTTTGTAGGTTCTCCGCATTCACTGGAAGTTCAAGTCCTCCATATCTGGAAATAGCAGGAGAACTGGTACTCTCTATCTATCAAATTCTCAATTGCTGGCAATAGAGCAAATTCGAGCAATTCCTCTATCTGCAGATATATCTTATTCCCAATATTTGTAAAATCTCCCATTTCCATCTAATTCGCTGCTTGTAGCATCTGCAACATCAGCGAGTGTAAAAACATCTCCATTTCCATTAACTTCTCCATCTCTACAAATTTCAACTGTCCACTTGCTTTAATCTCTATATTTATATCTACATCCACATTCCCAATGACTCCTCATTCATCTCAAAGTTCAATTGTTCAACTTCTCTCTTTATCAGCAAACGGAGATCTCTGTATCTGTCAAATTCTCAATTCTCAGCAATATGTCATATTGAGCACCTTTGCAGCGAGTAGCATTCAGTATTCGTTTTTCCGTATTCTTCCAATTCTGAAAAGCTGGCTCTCTGTAACTAGCGAAATGAGAATTTCAATCAATTGATCAACTTCTTCCATTTTCTATATCTGCAGATATTTCTCTTTCACCATGTTTGTATATTCTCCGATTTTGATTAAATCTGCTCTGTTCGCAGCATCTGCTCGTTCACTGACTGTACATGTTTCTACATTTCAATCAACTTCTCCAAGCAGAATAATATCTGCTAGCGTTCTGCATTAATATCCCCATATCCAACAATCAACACACTTCCACACGTTCGTTGTTCAACTAGACCTTCAATTTCCAACTTTCTACCTTTGTCAACAAATCCACTTCTCTGTATCCAGGAAATACTGTTTCTTGCAATTAATCAAATTCGGAACATTTCCAGCTTTTCTGCAATTGACCTCAACTTCATTTTCCCTTGATCCTGCAATTTAAGTGAACATGGCTCTCACTATCTATAGCCAAATATCACTTTCTAGCGATTGATAGAATTCTAGCATTTTCTCTATCTGCAGTTATTTCTCGTTGCCCATATTTATAAAAACTCCCATTTTCATGAAACTCGTTGCATTTAGCATCAGCTCCTTCTCCGAATGTACAGGCTTCTCCATTTCCATCAACCACACTATCTCTATTAATTTCTAATGTCTATCTGCATAAATGTCTCTATTTCTAACAATCTACTTATTTCCAGCAACGCTTCATTCACCTGAAACTACAATGTCCCCATTTCTCCCTTTATCAGCAAATCTAGTTTTGTAATTCTAGGAGATGCTCAATTTCCAGCAATTTGTTAGATTTAGCACTTCTGTAGGTTCTCCGCATTCATGGAAGTTCAAGTCCTCCATATCTGGAAATAGCAGGAGAACTGGTACTCTCTATCTAACAAATTCTCAATGGCTGGCAATAGAGCAAATTCAAGCAATTTCTCTATCTGCAGATATATCTTATTCCCAATATTTGTAAAATCTCCCATTTCCATCTAATTCGCTGATTGTAGCATCTGCAACATCAGCGAGTGTAAAAACCTCTCCATTTCCATTAACTTCTCCATCTCTACAAATTTCAACTGTCCACTTGCTTTAATTTCTATATTTATATCTACATCCACATTCCCAACGACTCCTCATTCATCTAAAAGTTTACTTTTTCAACTTCTCTCTTTATCAGCAAACGTAGTTCTCTGTATCTGTCAAATTCTCAATTCTCAGCAATATGTCATATTGAGAACCTTTGCAGCGAGTAGCATTCAGTACAACTTTCGTTTTTCCGCATTCTTCCAATTCTGAAAAGCTGGCTCTCTGTAACTAGCGAAATGAGAATTTCAAAGAATTGATCACTTCTTCCATTTTCTATATCTGCAGATATTTCTCTTTCGCCATGTTTGTATATTCTCCGATTTTGATTAAATCTGCTCTGTTCGCATCATCTGCTCGTTCACTGACTGTACATGTTTCTACAATACAATCAATTTCTCCAAGCAGAATAATATCTGCTAGCGTTCTGCATTAATATCCCCATATCCAACAATCAACACACTTCCACATGTTCGTTGTTCAACTAGACCTTCAATTTCCCACTTTCTACCTTTGTCAAGAATTCCTGTTCTATGTATCCAGGAAATACTGTTTCTTGCAATTAATCAAATTCTGAACATTTCCAGCTTCTCTGCATTTGACCTCAACTTCAATTTCCTTGGATCCTGCAATTTAAGTAAACATGGCTCTCGCCATCTATAGCAAATTATCACTTTCTAGCGATTGATAAAATTGTAGCCTTTTCTCTCTGCAGTTGTTTCTCGTTGCCCATATTTATAAAAACTCCCATTTTCATGAAACTTGTTGCATTTAGCTTCAGCTCCTTCTCCGCATGTACAGGCTTCTCCATTTCCATCAACCACACTATCTCTATTAATTTCTAATGTCTATCTGCATAAATGTCTCTATTTCTAACAATCTACTTATTTCCAGCAACTCTTCATTCACCTGAAACTACAATGTCCCCATTTCTCCCTTTATCAGAAAATCTAGTTCTGTAATTCTATGAAATGCTCAATTTCCAGCAATTTGTTAGATTTAGCACTTTTGTAGGTTCTCCGCATTCACTGGAAGTTCAAGTCCTCCATATCTGGAAATACCAGGAGAATTGGTACTCTCTATCTATCAAATTGTCAATCGCTGGCAATAGTGCAAATTCAAGCAATTTCTCTATCTGCAGATATATCTTATTCCCAATATTTGTAAAATCTCCCATTTCCATCTAATTCGCTGCTTGTAGCATCTGCAACATCACCGAGTGTAAAAACCTTTCCATTTCCATTAACTTCTCCATCTCTACAAATTCAACTGTCCACTTGCTTTAATCTCTATATTTATATCTACATCCACATTCCCAACGACTCATTCATCTCAAAGTTAAATTGTTCAACTTCTCTCTTTATCAGCAAACGTATTTCTCTGTATCTGTCAAATTCTGAATTCTAAGCCATATGTGATATTGAGCACCTTTGCAGCGAGTAGCATTCAGTATTCGTTTTTCCGTATTCTTCCAATTCTGAAAAGCTGGCTCTCTGTAACTAGCGAAATGGGAATTTCAAAGAATTGATCACTTCTTCCATTTTCTATATCTGCAGATATTTCTCTTTCGCCATGTTTGTATATTCTCCGATTTTGATTAAATCTGCTCTGTACGCATCATCTGCTCGTTCACTGACTGTACATGTTTCTACATTTCAATCAATTTTTCCAAGCAGAATAATATTTGCTAGCGTTCTGCATTAATATCCCCATATCCAACAATCAACACACTTCCACATGTTCGTTCTTCAACTAGACCTTCAATTTCCAACTTTCTACCTTTTTTCAACAAATCCAGTTCTCTGTATCCAGGAAATACTGTTTCTTGCAATTAATCAAATTCTGAACATTTCCAGCTTCTCTGCATTTGACCTCAACTTCAATTTCCCTTGATCCTTCAATTTAAGTAAACATGGCACTCTCCATCTATAGCAAATTATCACTTTCTAGCGATTGATAAAATTCTAGCATTTTCTCTATCTGCAGTTGTTTCTCGTTGCCCATATTTATAAAAACTCCCATTTTCATGAAACTCGTTGCATTTAGCATCAGCTCCTTCTCCGAATGTACAGGCTTCTCCATTTCCATCAACCACACTATCTCTATTAATTTCTAATGTCTATCTGCATAAATGTCTCTATTTCTAACAATCTACTTATTTCCAGCAACGCTTCATTCACCTGAAACTACAATGTCCCCATTTCTCCCTTTATCAGCAAATCTAGTTTTGTAATTCTAGGAGATGCTCAATTTCCAGCAATTTGTTAGATTTAGCACTTCTGTAGGTTCTCCGCATTCACTGGAAGTTCAAGTCCTCCATATCTGGAAATAGCAGGAGAACTGGTACTCTCTATCTAACAAATTCTCAATGGCTGGCAATAGAGCAAATTCCAGCAATTTCTCTATCTGCAGATATATCTTATTCCCAATATTTGTAAAATCTCCCATTTCCATCTAATTCGCTGCTTGTAGCATCTGCAACATCAGCGAGTGTAAAAACCTCTCCATTTCCATTAACTTCTCCATCTCTACAAATTTCAACTGTCCACTTGCTTTAATCTCTATATTTATATCTACATCCACATTCCCAACGACTCCTCATTCATCTCAAAGTTTACTTTTTCAACTTCTCTCTTTATCAGCAAACGCAGTTCTCTGTAGCTGTCAAATTCTCAATTCTCAGCAATATGTCATATTGAGCACCTTTGCAGCGAGTAGCATTCAGTATTCGTTTTTCCGCATTCTTCCAATTCTGAAAAGCTGGCTCTCTGTAACTAGCGAAATGAAAATTTCAAAGAATTGATCACTTCTTCCATTTTCTATATCTGCAGATATTTCTCTTTCGCCATGTTTGTATATTCTCCGATTTTGATTAAATCTGCTCTGTTCGCATCAACTGCTCGTTCACTGACTGTACATGTTTCTACAATACAATCAACTTCTCCAAGCAGAATAATATCTGCTAGCGTTCTGCATTAATATCCCCATATCCAACAATCAACACACTTCCACATGTTTGTTGTTCAACTGGACCTTCAATTTCCCACTTTCTACCTATGTCAACAAATCCAGTTCTGTGTATCCAGGAAATACTGTTTCTTGCAATTAATCAAATTCTGAACATTTCCAGCTTCTCTGCATTTGACCTCAACTTCAATTTCCTTGGATCCTGCAATTTAAGTAAACATGGCTCTCTCCATCTATAGGAAATTATCACTTTCTAGCGATTGATAAAATTGTAGCATTTTCTCTATCTGCAGTTGTTTCTCGTTGCCCATATTTATCAAAACTCCCATTTTCATGAAACTTGTTGCTTTTAGGATCAGCTCCTTCTCCGAATGTACAGGCTTCTCCATTTCCATCAACCACACTATCTCTATTAATTTCTAATGTCTATCTGCATAAATGTCTCTATTTCTAACAATCTACTTATTTCCAGCAACTCTTCATTCACCTGAAACTACAATGTCCCCATTTCTCCCTTTATCAGCAAATCTAGTTCTATAATTCTATGAAATGCTCAATTTCCAGCAATTTGTTAGATTTATCACTTTTGTAGGTTCTCCGCATTCACTGGAAGTTCAAGTCCTCCATATCTGGAAATACCAGGAGAACTGGTACTCTCTATCTATCAAATTCTCAATTGCTGGCAATAGAGCAAATTCGAGCAATTCCTCTATCTGCAGATATATCGTATTCCCAATATTTGTAAAATCTCCCATTTCCATCGAATTCGCTGCTTGTAGCATCTGCAACATCAGCGAGTGTAAAAACATCTCCATTTCCATTAACTTCTCCATCTCTACAAATTTCAACTGTCCACTTGCTTTAATCTCTATATTTATATCTACATCCACATTCCCAACGACTCCTCATTCATCTCAAAGTTCAATTGTTCAACTTCGCTCTTTATCAGCAAACGGAGATCTCTGTATCTGTCAAATTCTCAATTCTCAGCAATATGTCATATTGAGCACCTTTGCAGCGAGTAGCATTCAGTATTCGTTTTTCCGTATTCTTCCAATTCTGAAAAGCTGGCTCTCTGTAACTAGCGAAATGAGAATTTCAATCAATTGATCAACTTCTTCCATTTTCTATATCTGCAGATATTTCTCTTTCACCATGTTTGTATATTCTCCGATTTTGATTAAATCTGCTCTGTTCGCAGCATCTGCTCGTTCACTGACTGTACATGTTTCTACATTTCAATCAACTTCTCCAAGCAGAATAATATCTGCTAGCGTTCTGCATTAATATCCCCATATCCAACAATCAACACACTTCCACACGTTCGTTGTTCAACTAGACCTTCAATTTCCAACTTTCTACCTTTGTCAACAAATCCACTTCTCTGTATCCAGGAAATACTGTTTCTTGCAATTAATCAAATTCGGAACATTTCCAGCTTTTCTGCAATTGACCTCAACTTCATTTTCCCTTGATCCTGCAATTTAAGTGAACATGGCTCTCACTATCTATAGCCAAATATCACTTTCTAGCGATTGATAGAATTCTAGCATTTTCTCTATCTGCAGTTATTTCTCGTTGCCCATATTTATAAAAACTCCCATTTTCATGAAACTCGTTGCATTTAGCATCAGCTCCTTCTCCGAATGTACAGGCTTCTCCATTTCCATCAACCACACTATCTCTATTAATTTCTAATGTCTATCTGCATAAATGTCTCTATTTCTAACAATCTACTTATTTCCAGCAACGCTTCATTCACCTGAAACTACAATGTCCCCATTTCTCCCTTTATCAGCAAATCTAGTTTTGTAATTCTAGGAGATGCTCAATTTCCAGCAATTTGTTAGATTTAGCACTTCTGTAGGTTCTCCGCATTCACTGGAAGTTCAAGTCCTCCATATCTGGAAATAGCAGGAGAACTGGTACTCTCTATCTAACAAATTCTCAATGGCTGGCAATAGAGCAAATTCAAGCAATTTCTCTATCTGCAGATATATCTTATTCCCAATATTTGTAAAATCTCCCATTTCCATCTAATTCGCTGCTTGTAGCATCTGCAACATCAGCGAGTGTAGAAACATCTCCATTTCCATTAACTTCTCCATCTCTACAAATTTCAACTGTCCACTTGCTTTAATCTCTATATTTATATCTACATCCACATTCCCAACGACTCCTCATTCATCTCAAAGTTTATTTTTTCAACTTCTCTCTTTATCAGCAAACGCAGTTCTCTGTAGCTGTCAAATTCTAAATTCTCAGCAATATGTCATATGGAGCACCTTTGCAGCGAGTCGCATTCAGTATTCGTTTTTCCGCATTCTTCCAATTCTGAAAAGCTGGCTCTCTGTAAGTAGCGAAATGAGAATTTCAAAGAATTGATCACTTCTTCCATTTTCTATAGCTGCAGATATTTCTCTTTCGCCATGTTTGTATATTCTCCGATTTTGATTAAATCTGCTCTGTTCGCATCATCTGCTCGTTCACTGACTGTACATCTTTCTACAATACAATCAACTTCTCCAAGCAGAATAATATCTGCTAGCGTTCTGCATTAATATCCCCATATCCAACAATCAACACACTTCCACATGTTTGTTGTTCAACTGGACCTTCAATTTCCCACTTTCTACCTATGTCAACAAATCCAGTTCTGTGTATCCAGGAAATACTGTTTCTTGCAATTAATCAAATTCTGAACATTTCCAGCTTCTCTGCATTTGACCTCAACTTCAATTTCCTTGGATCCTGCAATTTAAGTAAACATGGCTCTCTCCATCTATAGGAAATTATCACTTTCTAGCGATTGATAAAATTGTAGCATTTTCTCTATCTGCAGTTGTTTCTCGTTGCCCATATTTATCAAAACTCCCATTTTCATGAAACTTGTTGCTTTTAGGATCAGCTCCTTCTCCGAATGTACAGGCTTCTCCATTTCCATCAACCACACTATCTCTATTAATTTCTAATGTCTATCTGCATAAATGTCTCTATTTCTAACAATCTACTTATTTCCAGCAACTCTTCATTCACCTGAAACTACAATGTCCCCATTTCTCCCTTTATCAGCAAATCCAGTTCTGTAATTCTATGAAATGCTCAATTTCCAGCAATTTGTTAGATTTAGCACTTTTGTAGGTTCTCCGCATTCACTGGAAGTTCAAGTCCTCCATATCTGGAAATACCAGGAGAACTGGTACTCTCTATCTATCAAATTCTCAATTGCTGGCAATAGAGCAAATTCGAGCAATTCCTCTATCTGCAGATATATCTTATTCCCAATATTTGTAAAATCTCCCATTTCCATCTAATTCGCTGCTTGTAGCATCTGCAACATCAGCGAGTGTAAAAACATCTCCATTTCCATTAACTTCTCCATCTCTACAAATTTCAACTGTCCACTTGCTTTAATCTCTATATTTATATCTAGATCCACATTCCCAACGACTCCTCATTCATCTCAAAGTTCAATTGTTCAACTTCTCTCTTTATCAGAAAACGGAGATCTCTGTATCTGTCAAATTCTCAATTCTCAGCAATATGTCATATTGAGCACCTTTGCAGCGAGTAGCATTCAGTATTCGTTTTTCCGTATTCTTCCAATTCTGAAAAGCTGGCTCTCTGTAACTAGCGAAATGAGAATTTCAATCAATTGATCAACTTCTTCCATTTTCTATATCTGCAGATATTTCTCTTTCACCATGTTTGTATATTCTCCGATTTTGATTAAATCTGCTCTGTTCGCAGCATCTGCTCGTTCACTGACTGTACATGTTTCTACATTTCAATCAACTTCTCCAAGCAGAATAATATCTGCTAGCGTTCTGCATTAATATCCCCATATCCAACAATCAACACACTTCCACACGTTCGTTGTTCAACTAGACCTTCAATTTCCAACTTTCTACCTTTGTCAACAAATCCACTTCTCTGTATCCAGGAAATACTGTTTCTTGCAATTAATCAAATTCGGAACATTTCCAGCTTTTCTGCAATTGACCTCAACTTCATTTTCCCTTGATCCTGCAATTTAAGTGAACATGGCTCTCACTATCTATAGCCAAATATCACTTTCTAGCGATTGATAGAATTCTAGCATTTTCTCTATCTGCAGTTATTTCTCGTTGCCCATATATATAAAAACTCCCATTTTCATGAAACTCGTTGCATTTAGCATCAGCTCCTTCTCCGAATGTACAGGCTTCTCCATTTCCATCAACCACACTATCTCTATTAATTTCTAATGTCTATCTGCATAAATGTCTCTATTTCTAACAATCTACTTATTTCCAGCAACGCTTCATTCACCTGAAACTACAATGTCCCCATTTCTCCCTTTATCAGCAAATCTAGTTTTGTAATTCTAGGAGATGCTCAATTTCCAGCAATTTGTTAGATTTAGCACTTCTGTAGGTTCTCCGCATTCACTGGAAGTTCAAGTCCTCCATATCTGGAAATAGCAGGAGAACTGGTACTTTCTATCTACCAAATTCTCAATGGCTGGCAATAGAGCAAATTCCAGCAATTTCTCTATCTGCAGATATATCTTATTCCCAATATTTGTAAAATCTCCCATTTCCATCTAATTCGCTGCTTGTAGCATCTGCAACATCAGCGAGTGTAAAAACCTCTCCATTTCCATTAACTTCTCCATCTCTACAAATTTCAACTGTCCACTTGCTTTAATCTCTATATTTATATCTACATCCACATTCCCAACGACTCCTCATTCATCTCAAAGTTTACTTTTTCAACTTCTCTCTTTATCAGCAAACGCAGTTCTCTGTAGCTGTCAAATTCTCAATTCTCAGCAATATGTCATATTGAGCACCTTTGCAGCGAGTAGCATTCAGTATTCGTTTTTCCGCATTCTTCCAATTCTGAAAAGCTGGCTCTCTGTAACTAGCGAAATGAAAATTTCAAAGAATTGATCACTTCTTCCATTTTCTATATCTGCAGATATTTCTCTTTCGCCATGTTTGTATATTCTCCGATTTTGATTAAATCTGCTCTGTTCGCATCAACTGCTCGTTCACTGACTGTACATGTTTCTACAATACAATCAACTTCTCCAAGCAGAATAATATCTGCTAGCGTTCTGCATTAATATCCCCATATCCAACAATCAACACACTTCCACATGTTTGTTGTTCAACTGGACCTTCAATTTCCCACTTTCTACCTATGTCAACAAATCCAGTTCTGTGTATCCAGGAAATACTGTTTCTTGCAATTAATCAAATTCTGAACATTTCCAGCTTCTCTGCATTTGACCTCAACTTCAATTTCCTTGGATCCTGCAATTTAAGTAAACATGGCTCTCTCCATCTATAGGAAATTATCACTTTCTAGCGATTGATAAAATTGTAGCATTTTCTCTATCTGCAGTTGTTTCTCGTTGCCCATATTTATAAAAACTCCCATTTTCATGAAACTTGTTGCTTTTGGGATCAGCTCCTTCTCCGAATGTACAGGCTTCTCCATTTCCATCAACCACACTATCTCTATTAATTTCTAATGTCTATCTGCATAAATGTCTCTATTTCTAACAATCTACTTATTTCCAGCAACTCTTCATTCACCTGAAACTACAATGTCCCCATTTCTCCCTTTATCAGCAAATCTAGTTCTATAATTCTATGAAATGCTCAATTTCCAGCAATTTGTTAGATTTATCACTTTTGTAGGTTCTCCGCATTCACTGGAAGTTCAAGTCCTCCATATCTGGAAATACCAGGAGAACTGGTACTCTCTATCTATCAAATTCTCAATTGCTGGCAATAGAGCAAATTCGAGCAATTCCTCTATCTGCAGATATATCGTATTCCCAATATTTGTAAAATCTCCCATTTCCATCGAATTCGCTGCTTGTAGCATCTGCAACATCAGCGAGTGTAAAAACATCTCCATTTCCATTAACTTCTCCATCTCTACAAATTTCAACTGTCCACTTGCTTTAATCTCTATATTTATATCTACATCCACATTCCCAACGACTCCTCATTCATCTCAAAGTTCAATTGTTCAACTTCGCTCTTTATCAGCAAACGGAGATCTCTGTATCTGTCAAATTCTCAATTCTCAGCAATATGTCATATTGAGCACCTTTGCAGCGAGTAGCATTCAGTATTCGTTTTTCCGTATTCTTCCAATTCTGAAAAGCTGGCTCTCTGTAACTAGCGAAATGAGAATTTCAATCAATTGATCAACTTCTTCCATTTTCTATATCTGCAGATATTTCTCTTTCACCATGTTTGTATATTCTCCGATTTTGATTAAATCTGCTCTGTTCGCAGCATCTGCTCGTTCACTGACTGTACATGTTTCTACATTTCAATCAACTTCTCCAAGCAGAATAATATCTGCTAGCGTTCTGCATTAATATCCCCATATCCAACAATCAACACACTTCCACACGTTCGTTGTTCAACTAGACCTTCAATTTCCAACTTTCTACCTTTGTCAACAAATCCAGTTCTCTGTATCCAGGAAATACTGTTTCTTGCAATTAATCGAATTCGGAACATTTCCAGCTTTTCTGCAATTGACCTCAACTTCATTTTCCCTTGATCCTGCAATTTAAGTGAACATGGCTCTCACTATCTATAGCCAAATATCACTTTCTAGCGATTGATAGAATTCTAGCATTTTCTCTATCTGCAGTTATTTCTCGTTGCCCATATTTATAAAAACTCCCATTTTCATGAAACTCGTTGCATTTAGCATCAGCTCCTTCTCCGAATGCACAGGCTTCTCCATTTCCATCAACCACACTATCTCTATTAATTTCTAATGTCTATCTGCATAAATGTCTCTATTTCTAACAATCTACTTATTTCCAGCAACTCTTCATTCACCTGAAACTACAGTGTCCTCATTTCTCCCTTTATCAGCAAATCTAGTTCTGTAATTCTAGACAAATGCTCAATTTCCAGCAATTTGTTAGATTTAGCACTTCTGTAGGTTCTCCGCATTCACTGGAAGTTCAAGTCCTCCATATCTGGAAATAGCAGGAGAACTGGTACTCTCTATCTAACAAATTCTCAATGGCTGGCAATAGAGCAAATTCAAGCAATTTCTCTATCTGCAGATATATCTTATTCCCAATATTTGTAAAATCTCCCATTTCCATCTAATTCGCTGCTTGTAGCATCTGCAACATCAGCGACTGTAAAAACCTCTCCATTTCCATTAACTTCTACATCTCTACAAATTTCAACTGTCCACTTGCTTTAATCTCTATATTTATACCTACATCCACATTCCCAACGACTCCTCATTCATCTCAAAGTTTACTTTTTCAACTTCTCTCTTTATCAGCAAACGCAGTTCTCTGTAGCTGTCAAATTCTCAATTCTCAGCAATATGTCATATTGAGCACCTTTGCAGCGAGTAGCATTCAGTATTCGTTTTTCCGCATTCTTCCAATTCTGAAAAGCTGGCTCTCTGTAACTAGGGAAATGAGAATTTCAAAGAATTGATCACTTCTTCCATTTTCTATATCTGCAGATATTTCTCTTTCGCCATGTTTGTATATTCTCCGATTTTGATTAAATCTGCTCTGTTCGCATCATCTGCTCGTTCACTGACTGTGCATGTTTCTACAATACAATCAACTTCTCCAAGCAGAATAATATCTGCTAGCGTTCTGCATTAATATCCCCATATCCAACAATCAACACACTTCCACATGTTTGTTGTTCAACTGGACCTTCAATTTCCCACTTTCTACCGAAGTCAACAAATCCAGTTCTGTGTATCCAGGAAATACTGTTTCTTGCAATTAATCAAATTCGGACCATTTCCAGCTTCTCTGCATTTGACCTCAACTTCAATTTCCTTGGATCCTGCAATTTAAGTAAACATGGCTCTCTCCATCTATAGGAAATTATCACTTTCTAGCGATTGATAAAATTGTAGCATTTTCTCTATCTGCAGTTGTTTCTCGTTGCCCATATTTATAAAAACTCCCATTTTCATGAAACTTGTTGCTTTTAGGATCAGCTCCTTCTCCGAATGTACAGGCTTCTCCATTTCCATCAACCACACTATCTCTATTAATTTCTAATGTCTATCTGCATAAATGTCTCTATTTCTAACAATCTACTTATTTCCAGCAACACTTCATTCACCTGAAACTACAATGTCCCCATTTCTCCCTTTATCAGCAAATCTAGTTCTGTAATTCTATGAAATGTTCAATTTCCATCAATTTGTTAGATTTAGCACTTTTGTAGGTTCTCCGCATTCACTGGAAGTTCAAGTCCTCCATATCTGGAAATACCAGGAGAACTGGTACTCTCTTTCTATCAAATTCTCAATTGCTGGCAATAGAGGAAATTCGAGCAATTCCTCTATCTGCAGATATATCTTATTCCCAATATTTGTAAAATCTCCCATTTCCATCTAATTCGCTGCTTGTAGCATCTGCAACATCAGCGAGTGTAAAAACCTCTCCATTTCCATTAACTTCTCCATCTCTACAAATTTCAACTGTCCACTTGCTTTAATCTCTATATTTATATCTACATCCACATTCCCAACGACTCCTCATTCATCTCAAAGTTCAATTGTTCAACTTCTCTCTTTATCAGCAAACGTAGTTCTCTGTATGTGTCAAATTTTCAATTCTCAGCTATATGTCATATTGAGCACCTTTGCAGCGAGTAGCATTCAGTATTCGTTTTTCCGTATTCTTCCAATTCTGAAAAGCTGGCTCTCTGTAACTAGCGAAATGAGAATTTCAAACAATTGATCAACTTCTTCCATTTTCTATATCTGCAGATATTTCTCTTTCACCATGTTTGTATATTCTCCGATTTTGATTAAATCTGCTCTGTTCGCAGCATCTGCTCGTTCACTGACTGTACATGTTTCTACATTTCAATCAACTTCTCCAAGCAGAATAATATCTGCTAGCGTTCTGCATTAATATCCCCATATCCAACAATCAACACACTTCCACATGTTCGTTGTTCAACTAGACCTTCAATTTCCAACTTTCTACCTTTGTCAACAAATCCACTTCTCTGTATCCAGGAAATACTGTTTCTTGCAATTAATCAAATTCGGAACATTTCCAGCTTCTCTGCATTTGACCTCAACTTCAATTTCCCTTGATCCTGCAATTTAAGTAAACATGGCTCTCTCTATCTATAGCAAAATATCACTTTCTAGCGATTGATAAAATTCTAGCATTTTCTCTATCTGCAGTTATTTCTCGTTGCCCATATTTATATAAACTCCCATTTTCATGAAACTCGTTGCATTTAGCATCAGCTCCTTCTCCGAATGTACAGGCTTCTCCATTTCCATCAACCACACTATCTCTATTAATTTCTAATGTCTATCTGCATAAATGTCTCCATTTGTAAGAATCTACTTATTTCCAGCAACTCTTCATTCACCTGAAACTACAATGTACCCATTTCTCCCATTATCAGCAAATCTAGTTCTGTAATTGTATGAAATGCTCAATTTCCAGCAATTTGTTAGATTTAGCACTTCTGTAGGTTCTCCGCATTCACTGGAATTTCAAGTCCTCCATATCTGGAAATAGCAGGAGAACTGGTACTCTCTATCTATCAAATTCTCAATGGCTGGCAATAGAGCAAATTCAAGCAATTTCTCTATCTGCAGATATATCTTATTCCCAATATTTGTAAAATCTCCCAATTTCCATCTAATTCGCTGCTTGTAACATCTGCAACATCAGCGACTGTAATAACCTCTCCATTTCCATTAACTTCTCCATCTCTACAAATTTCAACTGTCCACTTAATTAAATCTCTATATTTATACCTACATCCACATTCCCAACGACTCCTCATTCATCTCAAAGTTTACTTTTTCAACTTCTCTCTTTATCAGCAAACGTAGTTCTCTGTATCTGTCAAATTCTCAATTCTCAGCAATATGTCATATTGAGCACATTTGCAGCGAGTAGCATTCAGTATTCGTTTTTCCGTATTCTTCCAATTCTGAAAAGCTGGCTCTCTGTAACTAGCGAAATGAGAATTTCAAAGAATTGATCACTTCTTCCATTTTCTATATCTGCAGATATTTCTCTTTCGCCATGTTTGTATATTCTCCGATTTTGATTAAATCTGCTCTGTTCGCATCATCTGCTCGTTCACTGACTGTGCATGTTTCTACAATACAATCAACTTCTCCAAGCAGAATAATATCTGCTAGCGTTCTGCATTAATATCCCCATATCCAACAATCAACACACTTCCACATGTTTGTTGTTCAACTGGACCTTCAATTTCCCACTTTCTACCGAAGTCAACAAATCCAGTTCTGTGTATCCAGGAAATACTGTTTCTTGCAATTAATCAAATTCGGACCATTTCCAGCTTCTCTGCATTTGACCTCAACTTCAATTTCCTTGGATCCTGCAATTTAAGTAAACATGGCTCTCTCCATCTATAGGAAATTATCACTTTCTAGCGATTGATAAAATTGTAGCATTTTCTCTATCTGCAGTTGTTTCTCGTTGCCCATATTTATAAAAACTCCCATTTTCATGAAACTTGTTGCTTTTAGGATCAGCTCCTTCTCCGAATGTACAGGCTTCTCCATTTCCATCAACCACACTATCTCTATTAATTTCTAATGTCTATCTGCATAAATGTCTCTATTTCTAACAATCTACTTATTTCCAGCAACTCTTCATTCACCTGAAACTACAATGTCCCCATTTCTCCCTTTATCAGCAAATCTAGTTCTGTAATTCTATGAAATGTTCAATTTCCATCAATTTGTTAGATTTAGCACTTTTGTAGGTTCTCCGCATTCACTGGAAGTTCAAGTCCTCCATATCTGGAAATACCAGGAGAACTGGTACTCTCTTTCTATCAAATTCTCAATTGCTGGCAATAGAGCAAATTCAAGCAATTCCTCTATCTGCAGATATATCTTATTCCCAATATTTGTAAAATCTCCCATTTCCATCTAATTCGCTGCTTGTAGCATCTGCAACATCAGCGAGTGTACAAACCTCTCCATTTCCATTAACTTCTCCATCTCTACAAATTTCAACTGTCCACTTGCTTTAATCTCTATATTTATATCTACATCCACATTCCCAACGACTCCTCATTCATCTCAAAGTTCAATTGTTCAACTTCTCTCTTTATCAGCAAACGTAGTTCTCTGTATGTGTCAAATTCTCAATTCTCAGCAATATGTCATATTGAGCACCTTTGCAGCGAGTAGCATTCAGTATTCGTTTTTCCGTATTCTTCCAATTCTGAAAAGCTGGCTCTCTGTAACTAGCGAAATGAGAATTTCAAACAATTGATCAACTTCTTCCATTTTCTATATCTGCAGATATTTCTCTTTCACCATGTTTGTATATTCTCCGATTTTGATTAAATCTGCTCTGTTCGCAGCATCTGCTCGTTCACTGAATGTACATGTTTCTACATTTCAATCAACTTCTCCAAGCAGAATAATATCTGCTAGCGTTCTGCATTAATATCCCCATATCCAACAATCAACACACTTCCACATGTTCGTTGTTCAACTAGACCTTCAATTTCCAACTTTCAACCTTTGTCAACAAATCCACTTCTCTGTATCCAGGAAATACTGTTTCTTGCAATTAATCAAATTCGGAACATTTCCAGCTTCTCTGCATTTGACCTCAACTTCAATTTCCCTTGATCCTGCAATTTAAGTAAACATGGCTCTCTCTATCTATAGCAAAATATCACTTTCTAGCGATTGATAAAATTCTAGCATTTTCTCTATCTGCAGTTATTTCTCGTTGCCCATATTTATAAAAACTCCCATTTTCATGAAACTCGTTGAATTTAGCATCAGCTCCTTCTCCGAATGTACAGGCTTCTCCATTTCCATCAACCACACTATCTCTATTAATTTCTAATGTCTATCTGCATAAATGTCTCCATTTGTAAGAATCTACTTATTTCCAGCAACTCTTCATTCACCTGAAACTACAATGTACCCATTTCTCCCATTATCAGCAAATCTAGTTCTGTAATTGTATGAAATGCTCAATTTCCAGCAATTTGTTAGATTTAGCACTTCTGTAGGTTCTCCGCATTCACTGGAATTTCAAGTCCTCCATATCTGGAAATAGCAGGAGAACTGGTACTCTCTATCTATCAAATTCTCAATGGCTGGCAATAGAGCAAATTCAAGCAATTTCTCTATCTGCAGATATATCTTATTCCCAATATTTGTAAAATCTCCCAATTTCCATCTAATTCGCTGCTTGTAGCATCTGCAACATCAGCGACTGTAAAAACCTCTCCATTTCCATTAACTTCTCCATCTCTACAAATTTCAACTGTCCACTTAATTAAATCTCTATATTTATACCTACATCCACATTCCCAACGACTCCTCATTCATCTCAAAGTTTACTTTTTCAACTTCTCTCTTTATCAGCAAACGTAGTTCTCTGTATCTGTCAAATTCTCAATTCTCAGCAATATGTCATATTGAGCACCTTTGCAGCGAGTAGCATTCAGTATTCGTTTTTCCGTATTCTTCCAATTCTGAAAAGCTGGCTCTCTGTAACTAGCGAAATGAGAATTTCAAAGAATTGATCACTTCTTCCATTTTCTATATCTGCAGATATTTATCTTTCACCATGTTTGTATATTCTCCGATTTTGATTAAATCTGCTTTGTTCGCATCATCTGCTCGTTCACTGACTGTACATGTTTCTACAATGCAATCAATTTCTCCAAGCAGAATAATATCTGCTAGCGTTGTGCATTAATATCCCCATATCCAACAATCAACACACTTCCACATGTTCGCTGTTCAACTGGACCTTCAATTTCCCACTTTCTACGTTTGTCAACAAATCCAGTTCTCTGTGTCCAGGAAATACGGTTTCTTGCAATTAATCGTATTCGGAACATTTCCAGCTTCTCTGCATTTGACCTCAACTTCAATTTCCTTGGATCCTGCAATTTAAGTAAACATGGCTCTCTCCATCTATAGCAAATTATCACTTTCAAGCGATTGATAATCTTCTAGCATTTTCTCTATCTGCAGTTGTTTCTCGTTGCCCATATTTATAGAACTCCCATGTTCATGAAACTCGTTGCATTTAGCATCAGCTCCTTCTCCGAATGCACAGGCTTCTCCATTTCCATCAACCACACTATCTCTATTAATTTCTAATGTCTATCTGCATAAATGTCTCTATTTCTAACAATCTACTTATTTCCAGCAACTCTTCATTCACCTGAATCTACAGTGTCCTCATTTCTCCCTTTATCAGCAAATCTAGTTCTGTAATTCTAGAAAAATGCTCAATTTCCAGTAATTTGTTAGATTTAGCACTTTTGTAGGTTCTCCGCATTCACTGGAAGTTCAAGTCCTCCATATCTGGAAATACCAGGAGAACTGGTACTCTCTATCTATCAAATTCTCAATTGCTGGAAATAGAGCAAATTCGAGCAATTCCTCTATCTGCAGATATATCTTATTCCCAATATTTGTAAAATCTCCCATTTCCATCTAATGCGCTGCTTGTAGCATCCGCAACATCAGCGACTGTAAAAACCTCTCCATTTCCATTAAATTCTCCAGCTCTACAAATTTCAACTGTCCATATGCTTTAATCTCTATATTTATATCTACATCGACATTCCCAACGACTCCTCATTCATCTCAAAGTTAAATTGTTCAACTTCTGTCTTTATCAGCAAACGTAGTTCTCTGTATCTGTCAAATTCTCAATTCTCAGCAATATGTCATATTGAGCACCTTTGCAGCGAGTAGCAATCAGTATTCGTTTTTCCGTATTCTTTCAATTCTGAAAAGCTGGCTCTCTGTAACTAGCGAAATGAGAATTTCAAAGAATTGATCACTTCTTCCATTTTCTATATCTGCAGATATTTCTCTTTCGCCATGTTTGTATATTCTCCGATTTTGATTAAATCTGCTCTGTTCGCATCATCTGCTCGTTCACTGACTGTACATGTTTCTACATTTCAATCAACTTCTCCAAGCAGAATAATATCTGCTAGCGTTCTGCATTAATATCCCCATATCCAACAATCAACACACTTCCACATGTTCGTTGTTAAACTAGACCTTCAATTTCCAACTTTCTACCTTTGTCAACAAATCCACTTCTCTGTATCCAGGAAATACTGTTTCTTGCAATTAATCAAATTCGGAACATTTCCAGCTTTTCTGCAATTGACCTCAACTTCATTTTCCCTTGATCCTGCAATTTAAGTGAACATGGCTCTCACTATCTATAGCCAAATATCACTTTCTAGCGATTGATAGAATTCTAGCATTTTCTCTATCTGCCGTTATTTCTCGTTGCCCATATTTATAAAAACTCCCATTTTCATGAAACTCGCTGCTTTTAGCATCAGCTCCTTCTCCGAATGTACAGGCTTCTCCATTTCCATTAACCACACTATCTCTATTAATTTCTAATGTCTATCTGCATAAATGTCTCTATTTCTAACAATTTACTTATTTCCAGGAACTCTTCATTCGCCTGAAACTACAATGTCCCCATTTCTCCCTTTATCAGCAAATCTAGTTCTGTAATTCTATGAAATGCTCAATTTCCAGCAATTTGTTAGATTTAGCACTTTTGTAGGTTCTCCGCATTCACTGGAAGTTCAAGTCCTCCATATGTGGAAATACCAGGAGAACTGGTACTCTCTATCTATCAAATTGTCAATTGCTGGCAATAGAGCAAATTCGAGCAATTCCTCTATCTGCAGATATATCTTATTCCCAATATTTGTCAAATCTCCCATTTCCATCTAATTCGCTGCTGGTAGCATCTCCAACATCAGCGAGTGTAAAAACCTCTCCATTTCCATTAACTTCTCCATCTCTACAAATTTCAACTGTCCACTTGCTTTAATCTCTATATTTATATCTACATCCACATTCCCAACGACTCCTCATTCATCTCAAAGTTCAATTGTTCAACTTCTCTCTTTATCAGCAAACGTAGTTCTCTGTATGTGTCAAATTTTCAATTCTCAGCAATATGTCATATTGAGCACGTTTGCAGCGAGTAGCATTCAGTATTCGTTTTTCCGTATTCTTCCAATTCTGAAAAGCTGGCTCTCTGTAACTAGCGAAATGAGAATTTCAAACAATTGATCAACTTCTTCCATTTTCTGTATCTGCAGATAGTTCTCTTTCACCATGTTTGTATATTCTCCGATTTTGATTAAATCTGCTCTGTTCGCAGCATCTGCTCGTTCACTGAATGTACATGTTTCTACATTTCAAGCAACTTCTCCACGCAGAATAATATCTGCTAGCGTTCTGCATTAATATCCCCATATCCAACAATCAACACACATCCACATGTTCGTTGTTCTACTAGACATTCAATTTCCCACTTTCTACGTTTCTCAACAAATCCAGTTCTCTTTGTCCAGGAAATACGGTATCTTGCAATTAATCGAATTCTGAACATTTCCAGCTTCTCTGCATTTGACCTCAACTTCAATTTCCTTGGATCCTGCAATTTAAGTAAACATGGCTCTCTCCATCTATAGGAAATTATCACTTTCTAGCGATTGGTAAAATTCTATCATTTTCTCTATCTGCAGCTGTTTCTCGTTGCCCATATTTATAAAAACTCCCATTTTCATGAAACTTGTTGCTTTTAGCATCAGCTCCTTCTCCGAATGTACAGGCTTCTCCATATTCATCAACCACACTATCTCTATTAATTTCTAATATCTATCTGCATAAATGTCTCTATTTCTAACAATCTACTTATTTCCAGCAAATCTTCATTCACCTGAAACTACAATGTCCTCATTTCTCCCTTGATCAGCAAATCTAGTTCTGTAATTCTATGAAATGCTCAATTTCCAGCAATTTGTTAGATTTAGCACTTTTGTAGGTTCTCCGCATTCACTGGAAGTTCAAGTCCTCCATATCTGGAAATAGCAGGAGAACTGGTACTCTCTTTCTATCAAATTCTCAATTGCTGGCAATAGAGCAAATTCGAGCAATTCCTCTATCTGCAGATATATCTTATTCCCAATATTTGTAAAATCTCCCATTTCCATCTAATTCGCTGCTTGTAGCATCTGCGACATCAGCGAGTGTTAATACCTCTCCATTTCCATTAACTTCTCCATCACTACAAATTTCAACTGTCCACTTGCTTTAATCTCTATATTTATATCTACATCCACATTCCCAACGACTCCTCATTCATCTCAAAGTACAATTGTTCTACTTCTCTCTTTATCAGCAAACGTAGTTCTCTGTATCTGTCAAATTCTCAATTCTCAGCAATATGTCATATTGAGCACCTTTGCAGCGAGCAGCATTCAGTATTCGTTTTTCCGTATTCTTCCAATTCTGAAAAGCTGGCTCTCTGTAACTAGCGAAATGAGAATTTCAAAGAATTGATCAACTTCTTCCATTTTCTATATCTGCAGATATTTCTCTTTCGCCATGTTTGTATATTCTCCGATTTTGATTAATTCTGCTCTGTTCGCAGCAACTGCTCGTTCACTGACTACATGTTTCTACATTTCAATCAATTTCTCCAAGCAGAATAATATTTGCTACCGTTCTGCATTAATATCCCCATATCCAACAATCAACACACTTCCACATGTTCGTTGTTCAACTAGACATTCAATTTCCAACTTTCTACCTTCGACAACATATCCAGTTCACTGTATCCAGCAAATACTTTTTCTTGCAATTAATCAAATTCTGAACATTTCCAGCATCTCTGCATTTGACCTCAACTTCAATTTCCCTTGATCCTGCGATTTAAGTAAACATGGCTCTCTCTATCTATAGCAAAATATCACTTTCTAGCGATTGATAAAATTCTAGCATTTTCTCTATCTGCAGTTATTTCACGTTGCCCATATATATAAAAACTCCCATTATCATGACACGTGTAGCTTTTAGCTTCAGCTCCTTCTCCAAAATGTACAGGCTTCACCATTTCCATCAACCACACTATCTCTATTAATTTCTAATGTCTATCTGCATAAATGTCTCTATTTCTAACAATCTACTTATTTCCAGCAACTCTTCATTCACATGAAACTACAATGTCCTCATTTCTCCCTTGATCAGCAAATCTAGTTCTGTAATTCTATGAAATGCTCAATTTCCAGCAATTTGTTAGATTTAGCACTTTTGTAGCTTCTCCGCATTGACTGGAAGTTCAAGTCCTCCACATCTGGAAATACCAGGAGAACTGGTACTCTCTATCTAACAAATTGTCAATTGTTGGCAATAGAGCAAATTCAAGCAATTTCTCCATCTGCAGATAAAGCTTATTCCCATTATTTGTAAAATCTCCCATTTCCATCTAATTCGCTGCTTGTAGCATCTGCAACATCACCGAGTGTAAAAACCTCTCCATTTCCATTAACTTCTCCATCTCTACAAATTTCAACTGTCCACTTGCTTTATTCTCTATATTTATATCTACATCCACATTCCCAACGACTCCTCATTCATCTCAAAGTTAAATTGTTCAACTTCTCTCTTTATCAGCAAACGTAATTCTCTATATCTGTCAAATTCTCAATTCTCAGCAATATGTCATATTGAGCACCTTTGCCGCGATTAGCATTCAGTACAACTTTGGTTTTTCCGTATTCTTCCAATTCGGAAAAGCTGGCTCTCTGTAACTAGAGAAATGAGAATTTCAAAGAATTGATCAACTTCTTCCATTTTCTATATCTGCAGATATTTCTCTTTCGCCATGTTTGTATATTCTCCGATTTTGATTAAAACTGCTCTGTTCGCATCATCTGCTCGTTCACTGACTGTACATGTTTCTACATTTCAATCAATTTCTCCAAGCAGAATAATATTTGCTAGCGTTCTGCATTAATATCCCCATATCCAACAATCAACACACTTCCACATGTTCGTTGTTCAACTAGACCTTCAATTTCCAACTTTCTACCTTTGTGAACAAATCCACTTCTCTGTATCCAGGAAATACTGCTTCTTGCAATTAATCAAATTCTGAACATTCCCAGCTTCTCTGCATTTGACCTCAACTTCAATTTCCTTGGATCCTGCAATTTAAGTAAACATGGCTCTCTCGATCTATTGCAAATTATCACTTTCTAGCGATTGATAAACTTCTAGCATTTTCTCTATCTGCAGTTGTTTCTCGTTGCCCATATTTATAAAAACTCCCATTTTCAGAAAATTGTTGCTATTAGCATCAGCTCCTTCTCCGAATGTACAGGCTTCTCTATTTCCATCAACCACACTATCTCTATTAACTTCTAATGTCTATCTGCAAAAATGTCTCTATTTCTAACAAACTACTTATTTCCAGCAACTCTTCATTCACCTGAAACTACAATGTCCCCTTTTCTCCCTTTGTCAGCAAATCTAGTTCAGTATTTCTATGAAATGCACAATTTCCAGCAATTTGTTAGATTTAGCACTTTTGTAGGTTCTCCGCATTCACTGGAAGTTCAAGTCCTCCATATCTGGAAATAGCAGGAGAACTGTTAATCTCTTTCTGTCAAATTCTCAATCGCTGACAATAGAGCAAATTCAAGCAATTTCTCTATCTGCAGATATATCTTATTCCCAATATTTGTAAAATCTCCCATTTCCATCTAATTCGCTGCTTGTAGCATCTGCAACATCAGCGAGTGTAAAAACCTCTCCTTTTCCATTAACTTCTCCATCTCTACAAATTTCAACTGTCCACTTGCTTTAATCTCTATATTTATATCTACATCCACATTCCCAACGACGACTCATTCATCTCAAAGTTAAATTTTTCAACTTCTCTCTTTATCAGCAAACGTAGTTCTGTGTATCTGTCAAATTCTCAATTCTCAGCAATATGTCATATTGAGCACCTTTGCAGCGAGTAGCATTCAGTACAACTTTGGTTTTTCCGTATTCTTCCAATTCTGAAAAGCTGGCTCTCTGTAACTAGCGAAATGAGAATTTCAAAGAATTGATCAACTTCTTCCATTTTCTGTATCTGCAGATATTTCTCTTTCGCCATGTTTGTATATTCTCCGATTTTGATTAAATCTGCTCTGTTCGCAGCATCTGCTCGTTCACTGAATGTACATGTTTCTGCAATACAATCAATTTCTCCAAGCAGAATAATATCTGCTAGCGTTCTGCATTAATATCCCCATATCCAACAATCAACACACTTCCACATGTTCGTTGCTCAACTAGACCTTCAATTTCCCACTTTCTACCTTTGTCAACAAATCCAGTTCTCTGTATCGAGGAAAAACGGTTTCTTGCAATTAATCAAATTCTAAACATTTCCAGCTTCTCTGCATTTGACCTCAACTTCAATTTCCCTTGATCCTGCAATTTAAGTAAACATGGCTCTCTGTATCTATAGCAAAATATCACTTTCTAGCGATTGATAAAATTGTAGCATCTTCTCTATCTGCAGTTATTTCTCGTTGCCCATATTTATAAAAACTCCCATTTTCATGATACCTGTAGCTTTTCGCTTCAGCTCCTTCTCCGAATGTACAGGCTTCACCATTTCCATCAACCACACTATCTCTATTAATTTCTAATGTCTATCTGCATAAATGTCTCTATTTCTAACAATCTACTTATTTCCAGCAACACTTCATTCAACTGAAACTACAATGTCCCCATTTCTCCCTTTATCAGCAAATCTAATTCTGTAATTCTATGAAATGCTCAATTTCCAGCAATTTGTTAGATTTAGCACTTATGTAGCTTCTCCGCATTCACTGGAAGTTCAAGTCCTCCACATCTGGAAATACCAGGAGAACTGGTACTCTCTATCTATCAATTGTCAATTGTTGGCAATAGAGCAAATTCAAGCAATTTCTCTATCTGCAGACATATCTTATTCCCAATATTTGTAAAATCTCCCATTTCCATGTAATTCGCTGCTTGTAGCATTTGCAACATCATCGAGTGTAATAACCTCTCCATTTCCATTAACTTCTCCATCTCTACAAATTTCAACTGTCCACTTGCTTTAATCTCTATATTTATATCTACATCCACATTCCCAACGACTCCTCATTCATCTCAAAGTTAAATTTTTCAACCTCTCACTTTATCAGCAAACGTAGTTCTCTGCGTCTGTCAAATTCTCAATTCTCAGCAATTTGTCATATTGAGCACCTTTGCAGCGAGTAGCATTCAGTACAACTTTCGTTTTTCCGTATTCTTCCAATTCTGAAAAGCTGGCTCTCTGTAACTAGCGAAATGAGAATTTCAAAGAATTGATCAACTTCTTCCATTTTCTATATCTGCAGATATTGCTCTTTCGCCATGTTTGTATATTCTCCGATTTTGATTAAATCTGCTCTGTTCGCAGCATCTGCTCGTTCACTGACTGTACATGTTTCTACAATACAATCAATATCTCCAAGCAGAATAATATTTGCTAGCCTTCTGCATTAATATCCTCATATCCAACAATCAACACACTTCCACATGTTCGTTGTTCAACTAGACCTTTAATTTCCAACTTTCTTCCTTTGTCAACAAATCCAGTTCTCTGTATCCAGGAAATACTGTTTCTTGCAATTAATCAAATTCGGAACATTTCCAGTTTCTCTGCATTTGACTTCAACTTCAATCTCCCTTGATCCTGAAATTTAAGTAAACATGGCTCTCTCCATCTATAGCAAAATATCACTTTCTAGCGATTGATAAAATTCTAGCATTTTCTCTATCTGCAGTTGTTTCTCGTTGCCCATATTTATGAAAACTCCCATTTTCATGAAGCTCGTTGCATTTAGCATCAGCTCCTTCTCCGAATGTACAGGCTTCTCCATTTCCATCAACCACACTATCTCTATTAATTTCTAATGTCTATCTGCATAAATGCCTCTATTTCTAATAATCTACTTATTTCCAGCAACTCTTCATTCACCGGAAACTACAATGTCTCCATTTCTCCCTTTATCAGCAAATCTAGTTCTGTAATTCTATGAAATGCTCAATTTCCAGCAATATGTTAGATTTAGCACTTTTGTAGGTTCTCCGAATTCACTGGAAGTTCAACCTCCATATCTGGAAATAGCAGGAGAACTGGTACTCTCTATCTATCAAATTGTCAACTGCTGGCAATAGAGCAAATTCAATTAATTTCTCTATCTGCAGATATATCTTATTCCCAATATTTGTAAAATCTCCCATTTCCATCTAATTCGCTGCTTGTAGTATTTGCAACATCACCGAGTGTAAAAACCTCTCCATTTCCATTAACTTCTCCATCTCTACAAATTTCAACTGTCCACTTGCTTTAATCTCTATATTTATATCTACATCCACATTCCCAACGAATCCTCATTCATCTCAAAGTTAAATTTTTCAACCTCTCACTTTATCAGCAAACGTAGTTCTCTGCGTCTGTCAAATTCTCAATTCTCAGCAATATGTCATATTGAGCACCTTTGCAGCGAGTAGCATTCAGTACAACTTTGGTTTTTCCGTATTCTTCCAATTCTGAAAAGCTTGCTCTCTGTCACTAGCGAAATGAGTATTTCAAATAATTGATCAACTTCTTCCATTTTCTATATCTGCAGATATTTCTCTTTCGCCATGTTTGTATATTCTCCGATTTTGATTAAATCTGCTCTGTTCGCAGCATCTGCTCGTTCACTGACTGTACATGTTTCTACATTTCAATCAATTTCTCCAAGCAGAATAATATTTGCTAGCGTTCTGCATTAATATCCCCATATCCAACAATCAACACACTTCCACATGTTTGTTGTTCAACTAGACCTTCAATTTCCAACTTTCTATCTTTGTCAACAAATCCAGTTCTCTGTATCCAGGAAATACTGTTTCTTGCAATTAATCAAATTCTGAACAATTCCAGCTTCTCTGCATTTGACCTCAACTTCAATTTCCCTGATCCTGCAATTTAAGTAAACATGGCTCTCTGTATCTATAGCAAAATATCACTTTCTAGCGATTGATAAAATTCTAGCATTTTCTCTATCTGCAGATGTTTCTCGTTGCCCATAATTATAAAAACTCCCATTTTCATGAAACTCCTTGCATTTAACATCAGCTCCTTCTCCGAATGTACAGGCTTCTCCATTTCCATCAACCACACTATCTCTATTAATTTCTAATATCTATCTGCATAAATGCCTCTATTTCTAACAATCTACTTATTTCCAGCAATTCTTCATTCACCGGAAACTACAATATCTCCATTTCTCCCTTTATCAGCATATCTAGTTCTGTTATTCTATGAAATGCTCAATTTCCAGCAATATGTTAGATTTAGCACTTTTGTAGGTTCTCCGCATTCACTGGAAGTTCAAGTCCTCCATATCTGGAAATAGCAGGAGAACTGGTACTCTCTATCTATCAAATTGTCAACTGCTGGCAATAGAGCAAATTCAAGCAATTTCTCTATCTGCAGATATATCTTATTCCCAATATTTGTAAAATCTCCCATTTCCATCTAATTCGCTGCTTGTAGCATCTGCAACATCACCGAGTGTAAAAACCTCTCCATTTCCATTAACTTCTCCATCTCTACAAATTTCAACTGTCCACTTGCTTTAATCTCTATATTTATATCTACATCCACATTCCCAACGACTCCTCATTCATCTGAATGTTAAATTGTTCAACTTCTCTCTTTATCAGCAAAAGTAGTTCTGTGTATCTGTCAAATTCTCAAGTCTCAACAATATGTCATATTGAGCACCTTTGCAGCGATTAGCATTCACTACAACTTTCGTTTTTCCGTATTCTTCCAATTCTGAAAAGCTGGCTCTCTGTAATTAGCGAAATGAGAATTTCAAAGAATTGATCAACTTCTTCCATTTTCTATATCTGCAGATATTTCTCTTTCACCATGTTTGTATATTCTCCGATTTTGATTATATCTGCTCTGTTCGCAGCATCTGCTGATTCACTGAATGTACATGTTTCTACATTTCAATCAATTTCTCCAAGCAGAATAATATCTGCTACCGTTCTGCATTAATATCCCCATATCCAACAATCAACACACTTCCACATGTTCGTTGTTCAACTAGACCTTCAATTTCCCACTTTCTATGTTTGTCAACAAATCCAGTTCTCTGTATCCAGGAAATACGGTTTCTTGCAATTAATCAAATTCTGAACATTTCCAGCTTCTCTGCATTTGACCTCAACTTCAATTTCCCTTGATCCTGCAATTTAAGTAAACATGGCTCTCTCCATCTATAGCAAAATATCACTTTCTAGCGATTGATAAATTTCTAGCATTTTCTCTATCTGCAGTTGTTTCTCGTTGCCCATATTTATAAAAACTCTCATTTTCATGAAACTTGTTGCTTTTAGCATCAGCTCCTTCTCCGCATGTACAGGCTTCTCCATTTCCATCAACCACACTATCTCCATTAATTTCTAATGTCTATCTGCATAAATGTCTCTTTTTCTGACAATCTACTTATTTCCAGTAGCTCTTCATTCACCTGAAACTACAATGTCCTTATTTCTCCCTTTATCTGCAAATCTAGTTCTGTAATTGTATGAAATGCTCAATTTCCAGCAATTTGTTAGATTTAGCACTTTTGTAGGTTCTCCGCATTCACTGGAAGTTCAAGTCCTCCATATCTGGAAATAGCAGGAGAACTGGTACTCTCTATCTATCAAATTCTCAATGGCTGGCAATAGAGCAAATTCGAGCAATTCGTCTATCTGCAGATACATCTTATTCCCAATATTTGTAAAATCTCCCATTGCCATCTAATTTGCTGCTTGTAACATCTGCAACATCAGCGAGTGTATAAACCTTTCCATTTCCATTAACTTCTCCATCTCTACAAATTTCAACTGTCCACTTGCTTTAATCTCTTTATTTATATCTACATCCACATTCCCATCGACTCCTCATTCATCTCAAAGTTTAATTTTTCAACTTCTCTCTTTATCAGCAAACGTAGTTCTCTGTATCTGTCAAATTCTCAATTCTCAGCAATATGTCATATTGAGCACCTTTGCAGCGAGTGGCATTCACTAGAACTTTCGTTTTTCCGTATTCTTCCAATTCTGAAAAGCTGGCTCTCTGTAACTAGCGAAATGAGAATTTCAAAGAATTGATCAACTTCTTCCATTTTCTATATCAGCAGATATTTCTCTTTCGCCATGTTTGTATATTCTCCGATTTTGATTAAATCTGATCTGTTCGCAACATCTGCTCGTTCACTGACTGTACATGTTTCTACATTTCAATCAATTTCTCCAAGCAGAATAATATTTGCTAGCGTTCCGCATTAATATCCCCATATCCAACAATGAGCACACTTCCACATGTTGGTTGTTCAACTAGACCTTCAATTTCCAACTTTCTACCTATGTCAACAAATCCAGTTCTCTGCATCCAGGAAATACTGTTTCTTGCAATTAATCAAATTCGGAACATTTCCAGCTTCTCTGCATTTGACCTCAACTTCAATTTCCCTTGATCCTGGAATTTAAGTAAACATGGCTCTCTCTATCTATAGCAAAATATCACTTTCTTGCGATTGATAAAATTATAGCATTTTCTCTATCTGCAGTTATTTCTCATTGCCCATATTTATAAAAACTCCCATTTTCATGAAACTCGTTGCATTTAGCATCAGCTCCTTCTCCGACTGTACAGGCTTCTCCACTTCCATCAACCACACTATCTCTATTAATTTCTAATGTCTATCTGCATAAATGTCTCTATTTCTAACAATCTACTTATTTCCAGCAACTCTTCATTCACCTGAAACTACAATGTCCCCATTTCTCCCTTTATCAGCAAATCTAGTTCTGTAATTCTATGAAATGCTCAATTTCCAGCAATTTGTTAGATTTAGAACTTTTGTAGGTTCTCCGCATTCACTGGAAGTTCAAGTCCTCCATATCTGGAAATAGCAGGAGAACTGGTACTCTCTATCTATCAAATTGTCAATTGCTGGCAATAGAGCAAATTCAAGCAATTTCTCCATCTGCAGATATATCTTATTCCCAATATTTGTAAAATCTCCCATTTCCAACTAATTCGCTGCTTGTAGCATCTGCAACATCAGCGAGTGTAAAACCTTTCCATTTCCATTAACTTCTCCATCTCTACAAATTTCAACTGTCCACTTGCTTTAATCTCTATATTTATATCTACATCCACATTCCCAACGACTCCTCATTCATCTCAAAGTTAAATTTTTCAACTTCTCTTTTTATCAGCAAACATAGTTCTCTGTATCTGTCAAATTCTCAATTCTCAGAAATATGTCATATTGAGCACCTTTGCAGCGAGTAGCATTCAGTACAACTTTGGTTTTTCCATATTCTTCCAATTCTGACAAAGCTGGCTCCCTGTAACTAGCGAAATGAGAATTTCAAAGAATTGATCAACTTCTTCCATTTTCTATATCTGCAGATATTTCTCTTTCACCATGTTTGTATATTCTCCGATTTTGATTATATCTGCTCTGTTCGCAGCATCTGCTGATTCACTGAATGTACATGTTTCTACATTTCAATCAATTTCTCCAAGCAGAATAATATCTGCTACCGTTCTGCATTAATATCCCCATATCCAACAATCAACACACTTCCACATGTTCGTTGTTCAACTAGACCTTCAATTTCCCACTTTCTATGTTTGTCAACAAATCCAGTTCTCTGTATCCAGGAAATACGGTTTCTTGCAATTAATCAAATTCTGAACATTTCCAGCTTCTCCGCATTTGACCTCAACTTCAATTTCCCTTGATCCTGCAATTTAAGTAAACATGGCTCTCTGTATCTGTAGCAAAATATCACTTTCTAGCGATTGATAAAATTGTAGCATTTTCTATATCTGCAGTTATTTCTCGTTGCCCATTTTATAAAAACTCCCATTTTCATGAAACACGTTGCATTTAGCATCAGCTCCTTCTCCGAATGTACAGGCTTCTCCATTTCCATCAACCACACTATCTCTATTAATTTCTAATGTCTATCTGCATAAATGTCTCTATTTCTAACAATCTAATTATTTCCAGCAACTCTTCATTCACCTGAAACTACAATGTCCCCATTTCTCCCTTTATCAGCAAATCTAGTTCTGTAATTCTATGAAATGCTCAATTTCCAGCAATTTGTTAGATTTAGCACTTTTGTAGGTTCTCCGCATTCACTGGAAGTTCAAGTCCTCCATATCTGGAAATAGCAGGAGAACTGGTACTCTCTATCTATCAAATTGTCAATCGCTGGCAATAGAACAAATTCGAGCAATTCCTCTATCTGCAGATATATCTTATTCCCAAAATTTGTAAAATCTCCCATTTCCATCTAATTCGCTGCATGTAGCATCTGCAACATCAGCGAGTGTAAAAAGCTCTCCATTTCCAGTAACTTCTCCATCTCTACAAATTTCAACTGTGCACTTGATTTAATCTCTATATTTATATCTACATCCACATTCACAACGACTCCTCATTCATCTAAAAGTTAAATTGTTCAACTTCTCTCTTTATCAGCAAACGTAGATCTCTGTATCTGTCAAATTCTCAATTCTCAGCAATATGTCATATTGAGCACCTGTGCAGCGAGTAGCATTCAGTATTCGTTTTTCCGTATTCTTCCAATTCTGAAAAGCTGGCTCTCTGTAACTAGCGAAATGAGAATTTCAAAGAATTGATCAACTTCTTCCATTTTCTATATCTGCAGATATTTCTCTTTCGCCATGTTTGTATATTCTCCGATTTTGATTAAATCTGCTCTGTTCGCTCCACCTGCTCGTCCACTGACTGTACATGTTTCTACATTTCAATCAATTTCTCCAAGCAGAATAATATTTGCTAGCGTTCTGCATTAATATCCCCATATCCAACAATCAACGCACTTCCACATATTCGTTGTTCAACTGGACGATCAATTTCCAACTTTCTACCTTTGTCAACAAATCCAGTTCTCTCCATCCAGGAAATATTGTTTCTTGCAATTAATCAAATTCTGAACATTTCCAGCGTCTCTGCATTTGACCTCAACTTCAATTTCCCTTGATCCTGCAATTTAAGTAATCATGCCTCACTGTATCTTAGCAAAATATCACTTTCTAGCGATTGATAAAACACTAGCATTTTCTCTACCTGCAGTTATTTTTCGTTGCCCATATATAAAAAAACTCCCATTTTCATGAAACTCGTTGCATTTAGCATCAGCTCCTTCTCCGAATGTACAGGTTTCTCCATTTCCATCAACCACACTATCTCTATTAATTTCTAATGTCTATCTGCATAAATGTCTCTATTTCTAACAAACTACTTATTTCCAGCAACTCTTCATTCACGTGAAACTACAATGTCCCCATTTCTCCCATTATCAGCAAATCTAGTTCTGTAATGCTAAGAAAAGCTCAATTTCCAGCAATTTGTTAGATTTAGCCATTTTGTACGTTCTCCGCATTCACTGGAAGTTCAAGTCCTCCATATCTGGAAATAGCAGGAGAACTGGTACTCTCTATCTATCAAATTGTCAATCGCTGGCAATAGAGCAAATTCAAGCAATTTCTCCATCTGCAGATATATCTTATTCCCAATATTTGTAAAATCTCCCATTTCCATCTAATTCGCTGCTTGTAGCATCTGCAACATCAGCGAGTGTAAAAACCTCTCCATTTCCATTAACTTCTCCATCTCTACAAATTTCAACTGTCCACTTGCTTTAATCTCTATATTTATATCTACATCCACGTTCCCAACGTCACCTCATTCATCTCAAAGTTGATTTTTTCAACTTCTCTCTTTATCAGCATACGTAGTTCTCTGTATCTGTCAAATTCTCAATTGTCAGCAATATGTCATATTGAGCACCTTTGCAGCGAGTAGCATTCAGTACAACTTTGGTTTTTCCGTATTCTTCCAATTCTGAAAAGCTGGTCTCTGTAACTAGCGAAATGAGAATTTCAAACAATTGATCAACTTCTTCCATTTTCTATATCTGCAGATATTTCTCTTTCGCCATGTTTGTATATTCTCCGATTTTGATTAAATCTGCTCTGTTCACAGCATCTACTCGTTCACTCACTGTACATGTTTCTACATTTCAATCAATTTCTCCAAGCAGAATAATATCTGCTAGCGTTCTGCATTAATATCCCCATATCCAACAATCAACACACTTCCACATGTTCGTTGTTCAACTAGACCTTCAATTTCCCACTTTCTATGTTTGTCAACAAATCCAGTTCTCTGTATCCAGGAAATACGGCTTCTTGCAATTAATCAAATTCGGAACATTTCCAGCTTCTCTGCATTTGACCTCAACTTCAATTTCCCTTGATCCTGCAATTTAAGTAAACAAGGCTCTCTGTATCTATAGCAAAATATCACTTTCTAGCGATTGATAAAATTCTAGCATTTTCTCTATCTGCAGTAATTTCTCGTTGCCCATTTTATAAAAACTCCCATTTTCATGAAGCACGTTGCATTTAGCATCAGCTCCTTCTCCGACTGTACAGGCTTCCCCATTTCCATCAACCACACTATCTCTATTAATTTCTAATGTCTATCTGCATAAATGTCTCTATTTCTAACAATCTACTTATTTCCAGCAACTCTTCATTCACCTGAAACTACAATGTCCCCATTTCTCCCTTTATCAGCAAATCTAGTTCTGTAATTCTATGAAATGCTCAATTTCCAGCAATTTGTTAGATTTAGCACTTTTATAGGTTCTCCACATTCACTGGAAGTTCAAGTCCTCCATATCTGGAAGTAGCAGGAGAACTGGTACTCTCTATCTATCAAATTGTCAACTGCTGCCAATAGAGCAAATTCAAGCAATTTATCTATCTGCGGATATATCTTATTCCCAATATTTGTAAAATCTCCCATTTCCATCTAATTCGCTGCTTGTAGCATCTGCAACATCACCGAGTGTAAAAACCTCTCCATTTCCATTAACTTCTCCATCTCTACAAATTTCAACTGCCCACTTGCTTTAATCTCTATATTTATATCTACTTCCACATTCCCAACGACTCCTCATTCATCTCAAAGTTAAATTTTTGAACTTCTCTCTTTATCAGCAAACGTAGTTCTCTGTATCTGTCAAATTCTCAATTGTCAGCAATATGTCATATTGAGCACCTTTGCAGC
Source organism: Cetorhinus maximus (assembly GCF_964194155.1). Lineage (NCBI taxonomy): Eukaryota > Metazoa > Chordata > Chondrichthyes > Lamniformes > Cetorhinidae > Cetorhinus > Cetorhinus maximus. Next base: position 438,567 of record NW_027596154.1, read on the forward strand.
GATTTGCATTCACTACAACTTTGGTTTTTCCGTATTCTTCCAATTCTGAAAAGCTGGCTCTCTGTAGCTAGCGAAATGAGAATTTCAAAGAATTGATCACTTCTTCCATTTTCTATATCTGCAGATATTTCTCTTTCGCCATGTTTGTATATTCTCCGATTTTGATTAAATCTGCTCTGTTCGCATCATCTGCTCGTTCACTGACTGTGCATGTTTCTACAATACAATCAATTTCTCCAAGCAGAATAATATCTGCTAGCGTTCTGCATTAATATCCCCATATCCAACAATCAACACACTTCCACATTTTCGTTTTTCAACTAGACCTTCAATTTCCCACTTTCTACCTTTGTCAACAAATCCACTTCTCTGTATCCAGGAAATACTGCTTCTTGCAATTAACCAAATTCTGAACATTTCCAGCTTCTCTGCATTTGACCTCAACTTCAATTTCCTTGGATCCTGCAAATTAAGTAAACATGGCTCTCTCTATCTATAGCAAATTATCACTTTCTAGCGATTGATAAAATTCTAGCATTTTCTCCATCTGCAGTTGTTTCTCGTTGCCCATATTTATAAAAACTCCCATTTTCATGAAACTTATTGCTTTTAGCTTCAGCTCCTTCTCCGAATGTACAGGCTTCTCTATTTCCATTAACCACACTATCTCTATTAATTTCTAATGTCTATCTGCAAAAATGTCTCTATTTCTAACAATCTACTTATTTCCAGCAATTCTTCATTCACCTGAAACTACAATGTCCCCATTTCTCCCTTTATCAGCAAATCTAGTTCAGTAATTCCTTGAAATGCTCAATTTCCAGCAATTTGTTAGATTTAGCACTTTTGTTGGTTCTCAGCATTCACTGGAAGTTCAAGTCCTCCATATCTGGAAATAGCAGGAGAACTGGTACTCTCTATCTATCAAATTGTCAATCGCTGGCAATAGAGGAAGTTCAAGCAATTTCTCTATCTGCAGATATATCTTATTCCCAATATTTGTAAAATCTCCCATTGCCATCTAATTCGCTGCTTGTAGCATCTGCAACATCACCGAGTGTAAAACCTCTCCATTTCCATTAACTTCTCCATCTCTACAAATTTCAACTGTCCACTTGCTTTAATCTCTATATTTATATCTACATCCACATTCCCAACGACTCCTCATTCATCTCAAAGTTAAATTGTTCAACTTCTTGCTTTATCAGCAAACGTTGTTCTCTGTGTCGGTCAAATTCTCAATTGTCAGCAATATGTCATATTGAGCACCTTTGCAGCGAGTAGCATTGAGTACAACTTTGGTTTTTCCGTATTCTTCCATATTCTGAAAGGCTGGCTCTCTGTAACTAGCGAAATGAGAATTTCAAAGAATTGATCAACTTCTTCCATTTTCCATATCTGCAGATATTTCTCTTTCGCCATGTTTGTATATTCTCCGATTTTGATTAAATCTGCTCTATTCGCAGCATCTGCTCGTTCACTGACTGTACATGTTTCTACATTTCAATCAATTTCTCCAAGCAGAATAATATTTGCTAGCGTTCTGCATTAATATCCCCATATCCAACAATCAACACACTTCCACATGTTCGTTGTTCAACTAGACCTTCAATTTCCCACTTTCTACGTTTGTCAACAAATCCAGTTCTCTGTATCCAGGAAATACTGCTTCTTGCAATTAATCAAATTCTGAACATTTCCAGATTCTCTGCATTTGACCTCAACTTCAATTTCCCTTGATCCTGCAATTTAAGTAAACATGGCTCTCTCTATCTATAGCAAAATATCACTTTCTAGCGATTGATAAAATTCTAGCATTTTCTCTATCTGCAGTTATTTCTCGTTGCCCATATTTATAAAAACTCCCATTTTCATGAAACTTGTTGCTTTTAGCATCAGATCCTTCTCCGAATGTACAGGCTTCTCTATTTCCATCAAGCACACTATCTCTATTAATTTCTAATGTCTATCTGCAAAAATGTCACTATTTCAAACAATCTACTTATTTCCAGCAACTCTGCATTCACCTGAAACTACAATGTCCCCATTTCTCCCTTTTTCAGCAAATCTAGTTCTGTAATTCTATGAAATGCTCAATTTCCAGCAATTTGTTAGATTTAGCACTTTTGTAGGTTCTCCGCATTCACTGGAAGTTCAAGTCCTCCATATCTGGAAATAGCAGGAGAACTGGTACTCTCTATCTATCAAATTCTCAATCGCTGGCAATAGAGGAAATTCAAGCAATTTCTGTATTTGCAGATATACCTTATTCCCAATATTTGTAAAATCTCCCATTTCCATCTAATTCGCTGCTTGTAGCATCTGCAACATCAGCGAGTGTAAAAACCTCTCCATTTCCATTCACTTCTCCATCTCTACAAATTTCAACTGTCCACTTGCTTTAATCTCTATATTCATATCTCCATCCACATTCCCAACGAGTCCTCATTCATCGCAAAGTTAAATTTTTCAACTTCTCTCTTGATCAGCAAACGTAGTTCTCTGTATCTGTCAAATTCTCAATTCTCAGCAATATGTCATATTGAGCACTTTTGCAGCGAGTAGCATTCAGTACAACTTTCGTTTTTCCGTATTCTTTCAATTCTGAAAAGCTGGCTCTCTGTAACTAGCGAAATGAGAATTTGAAACAATTGATCAACTTCTTCCATTTTCCATATCTGCAGGTATTTCTCTTTCGCCATGTTTGTATATTCTCCGATTTTGATTAAATCTGCTCTGTTCGCATCATCTGCTCGTTCACTGACTGTACATGTTTCTACAATTCAATCAATTTCTCCAAGCAGAATAATATCTGCTAGAGTTCTGCATTAATATCCCCATATCCAACAATCAACACACTTCCACATGTTCGTTGTTAAACTAGACCTTCAATTTCCAACTTTCTAACTTTGTCAACAAATCCAGTTCTCTGTATCCAGGAAATACTGTTTTTTGCAATTAATCAAATTATGAACATTTCCAGCTTCTCTGCATTTGAACTCAACTTCAATTTCCCTTGATCCTGCAATTTAAGTAAACATGGCTCTCACTATCTATAGCAAATTATCACTTTCTAGCGATTGATAAAATTCTAGCATTTGCCCTATCTGCAGTTATTTCTCGTTGCCCATATTTATAAAAACTCCCATTTTCATGAAACTCGTTGCATTTAGCATCAGCTCCTTCTCCGAATGTACAGGCTTCTCCATTTCCATCAACCACACTATCTCTATTAATTTCTAATGTCGATCTGCATAAATGTCTCTATTTCTAACAATCTACTTATGTCCAGCAACTCTTCATTCACCTGAAACTACAATGTCCCCATTTCTCCCTTTATCAGCAAATCTAGTTCTGTAATTCTATGAAATGTTCAATTTCCAGCAATTTGTTAGATTTAGCACTTCTGTAGGTTCTCCGCATTCACTGGAAGTTCAAGTCCTCCATATCTGGAAATAGCAGAAGAACTGGTACTCTCTATCTATCAAATTGTCAAATGTTGGCAATAGAGCAAATTCAAGCAATGTCTCTATCTGCAGATATATCTTATTCCCAATGTTTGTAAAATCTCCCATTTCCATCTAATTCGCTACTTGTAGCATCTGCAGAATCAGCGAGTGTAAAAACATCTCCATTTCCATTCACTTCTCCATCTCTACAAATTTGAACTGTCCACTTGCTTTAATCTCTATATTTATATCTACATCCACATTCCCAACGACTCCTCCTTCATCTCAAAGTTAAATTTTTCAACTTTTCTCTTTATCAGCAAACGTAGTTCTCTGTATCTGTCAAATTCTCAATTCTCAGCAATATGTCATATTGAGCATATTTGCAGCGAGTAGCATTCAGTACAACTTTGGTTTTTCCGTATTCTTCCAATTCTGAAAAGCTGGCTCTCTGTAACTAGCGAAATGAGAATTTCAAAGAATTGATCAACTTCTTCCATTTTCGATATCTGCAGATATTTCCCTTTCGCCATGTTTGTATACTCTCTATTTTGATTAAATCTGCTCTGTTCGCAGCATCTGCTAGTTCACTGACTGTACATGTTTCTACATTTCAATTAATTTCTCCTAGCAGAATAATATTTGCTAGCGTTCTGCATTACTATCCCCATATCCAACAATCAACACACTTCCACATGTTCGTTGAACATCTAGACCTTCAATTTCCAACTTTCTACCTTTGTCAACAAATCCAGTTCTCTGTATCCAGGAAATACTGTTTCTTGCAATTAATCAAATTCTGAACATTTCCAGCTTCTCTGCATTTGACCTCAACTTCAATTTCCCTTGATCCTGCAATTTAAGTAAACATGGCTCTCTGTATCTATAGCGAAATATCATTTTCTAGTGATTGATAAAATTCTAGAATTTTCTCTATCTGCAGTTATTTCTCGTTGCCCATATTTATAAAAACTCCCATTTTCATGAAATTCGTTGCATTTAGCATCAGCTCCTTCTCCGAATGTACAGGCTTCTCCATTTCCATCAACCACACTATCTCTATTAATTTTTAATGTCTATCTGCATATATGTCTCTATTTCTAACAATCTACTTATTTCCAGCAACTCTTCATTCACCTGAAACTACAATGTCCCCATTTCTCCCTTTATCAGCAAATCTAGTTCTGTAATTCTATGAAATGCTCAATTTCCAGCAATTTGTTAGATTTAGCACTTTTATAGGTTCTCCGCATTCACTGGAAGTTCAAGTCCTCCATATCTGGAAATAGCAGGAGAACTGGTACTCTCTATCTATAAAATTGTCAACTGCTGGCAATAGAGCAAATTCAAGCAATTTCTCTATCTGCAGATATATCTTATTCCCAATATTTGTAAAATCTCCCATTTCCATCTAATTTGCTGCTTGTAGCATCTGCAACATCAGCGAGTGTAAAAACCTCTCCATTTCCATTCACTTCTCCATCTCTACAAATTTCAACTGTCCACTTGCTTTAATCTCTATATTTATATCTACATCCACATTCCCAACGACTCCTCATTCATCTCAAAGTTAAATTTTTCAACTTCCCTCTTTATCAGCAAACGTAGTTCTCTGTGTCTGTCAAATTCTCAATTGTCAGCAATATGTCATATTGAGCACCTTTGCAGCGATTAGCATTCACTACAACTTTGGTTTTTCTGTATTCTTCCAATTCTGAAAAGCTGGCTCTATGTAACTAGCGAAATGAGAATTTCAAAGAATTGATCACTTCTTCCATTTTCTATATCTGCAGATATTTCTATTTCTCCATGTTTGTATATTCTCCGATTTTGATTAAATCTGCTCTGTTCGCATCATCTGCTCGTTCACTGACTGTACATGTTTCTACATTTCAATCAATTTCTCCAAGCAGAATAATATTTGCTAGAGTTCTGCATTAATATCCCCATATCCAACAATCAACACACTTCCACATGTTCGTTGTTCAACTATACCTTCAATTTCCAACTTTCTAACTTTGTCAATAAATCCAGTTCTCTGTATCCAGGAAATACTGTTTCTTGCAATTAATCAAATTCGGAACATTTCCAGCTTCTCTGCATTTGACCTCAGCTTCAATTTCCCTTGATCCTGCAAATTAAGTAAACATGGCTCTCTCTATCTATAGCAAATTATCACTTTCTAGCGATTGATAAAATTCTAGCATTTGCCCTATCTGCAGTTGTTTCTCGTTGCCCATATTTATAAAAACTCCCATTTTCATGAAACTCGTTGCATTTAGCATCAGCTCCTTCGCCGCATGTACAGGCTTCTCCATTTCCATCAACCACACTATCTCTATTAATTTCTAATGTCTATCTGCATAAATGTCTCTATTTCTAACAAACTACTTATTTCCAGCAACTCTTCATTCACGTGAAACTACAATGTCCCCATTTCTCCCTTTATCAGCAAATCTAGTTCTGTAATGCTAAAAAAAGCTTAGGTTCCAGCAATTTGTTAGATTTAGCCCCTTTGCAGGTTCTCCGCATTCACTGGAAGTTCAAGTCCTCCATATCTGGAAATAGCAGGAGAACTGGTACTCTCTATCTATCAAATTGTCAACTGCTGGCAATAGAGCAAATTCAAGCAATTTCTCTATCTGCAGATATATCTTATTCCCAATATTTGTAAAATCTCCCATTTCCATCTAATTCGCTGCTTGTAGCATCTGCAACATCAGCGAGTGTAAAAACCTCTCCATTTCCATTCACTTCTCCATCTCTACAAATTTCAACTGTCCACTTGCTTTAATCTCTATATTTATATCTACATCCACATTCCCAACGACTCCTCATTCATCTCAAAGTTAAATTTTTCAACTTCTCTCTTTATCAGCAAACGTAGTTCTCTGTGTCTGTCAAATTCTCAATTGTCAGCAATATGTCATATTGAGCACCTTTGCAGCGATTAGCATTCACTACAACTTTGGTTTTTCTGTATTCTTCCAATTCTGAAAAGCTGGCTCTATGTAACTAGCGAAATGAGAATTTCAAACAATTGATCACATCTTCCATTTTCTATATCTGCAGATATTTCTATTTCTCCATGTTTGTATATTCTCCGATTTTGATTAAATCTGCTCTGTTCGCATCATCTGCTCGTTCACTGACTGGACATGTTTCTACATTTCAATCAATTTCTCCATGCAGAATAATATTTGCTAGCGTTCTGCATTAATATCCCCATATCCAACAATCAACACACTTCCACATGTTGGTTGTTCAACTAGACATTCAATTTCCAACTTTCTACCGTTGTCAACAAATCCAGTTCATGTATTCAGGAAATACTGTTTCTTGCAATTAATCAAATTCGGAACATTTCCAGCTCCTCTGCATTTGACCTCAACTTCAATTTCCCTTGATCCTGCAATTTAAGTAAACATGGCTCTCTCTATCTATAGCAAAATATCACTTTCTAGCGATTGATAAAATTCTGGCATTTTCTCTATCTGCAGTTATTTCTCGTTGCCCATATTTATAAAAACTCCCATCTTCATGAAACTTGTTGCTTTTAGCATCAGCTCCTTCTCCGAATGTACAGGCTTCCCTATTTCCATCAAGCACACTATCTCTATTAATTTCTAATGTCTATCTGCAAAAATGTCTCTATTTCAAACAATCTACTTATTTCCAGCAACTCTTCATTCACCTGAAACTACAATGCCCCCATTTCTCCCTATTTCAGCAAATCTCGTTCAGTAATTCTAAGAAATGCTCAATTTCCAGCAATTTGTTAGATTTAGCACTTTTATAGGTTCTCCGCATTCACTGGAAGTTCAAGTCCTCCATATCTGGAAATAGCAGGTGTACTGGTACTCTCTATCTATAAAATTGTCAACTGCTGGCAATAGAGCAAATTCAAGCAATTTCTCTATCTGCAGATATATCTTATTCCCAATATTTGTAAAATCTCCCATTTCCATCTAATTCGCTGCTTGTAGCATCTGCAACATCAGCGAGTGTAAAAACCTCTCCATTTCCATTCACTTCTCCATCTCTACAAATTTCAACTGTCCACTTGCTTTAATCTCTATATTTATATCTACATCCACATTCCCAACGACTCCTCATTCATCTCAAAGTTAAATTTTTCAACTTCTCTCTTTATCAGCAAACGTAGTTCTCTGTATCTGTCAAATTCTCAATTGTCAGCAATATGTCATATTGAGCACCTTTGCAGCGATTAGCATTCACTACAACTTTGGTTTTTCTGTATTCTTCCAATTCTGAAAAGCTGGCTCTATGTAACTAGCGAAACGAGAATTTCAAACAATTGATCACTTCTTCCATTTTCTATATCTGCAGATATTTCTATTTCTCCATGTTTGTATATTCTCCGATATTGATTAAATCTGCTCTGTTCGCATCATCTGCTCGTTCACTGACTGTACATGTTTCTACATTTCAATCAATTTCTCCAAGCAGAATAATATTTGCTAGCGTTCTGCATTAATATCCCCATGTCCAACAATCAACACACTTCCACATGTTGGTTGTTCAACTAGACCTTCAAATTCCAACTTTCTACCGTTGTCAACAAATCCAGTTCTCTGTATTCAGGAAATACTGTTTCTTGCAATTAATCAAATTCGGAACATTTCCAGCTTCTCTGCATTTGACCTCAACTTCAATTTCCCTTGATCCTCCAATTTAAGTAAACATGGCTCTCTCTATCTATAGCAATATATCACTTTCTAGCGATTGATAAAATTCTAGCATTTTCTCTATCTGCAGTTATTTCTCGTTGCCCATATTTATAAAAACTCCCATTTTAATGAAACTTGTTGCTTTTAGCATCAGCTCCTTCTCCGAATGTTCAGGCTGCTCTATTTCCATCAAGCACACTATCTCTATTAATTTCTAATGTCTATCTGCAAAAATGTCTCTATTTCAAACAATCTACTTATTTCCAGCAACTCTTCATTCACCTGAAACTACAATGTCCCCATTTCTCCCTATTTCAGCAAATCTAGTTCAGTAAGTCTAAGAAATGCTCAATTTCCAGCAATTTGTTAGATTTAGCACTTTTGTAGGTTCTCCGCATTCACTGGAAGTTCAAGCCCTCCATATCTGGAAATAGCAGGAGAACTGATACTCTCTATCTATCAAATTCTCAATCGCTGGCAATAGAGCAAATTCAAGCAATTTCTCTATCTGCAGATATATCTTATTGCCAATATTTGTAAAATCTCCCATTTCCATCTAATTCGCTGCTTGTAGCATCTGCAACATCACCGAGTGTAAAAACCTTTCCATTTCCATTAACTTCTCCATCTCTACAAATTTCAACTGTCCAATTGCTTTAATCTCTATATTTATATCTACATCCACATTCCCAACGACTCCTCATTCATCTCAAAGTTAAATTTTTCAACTTCACTATTGATCAGCAAACGTAGTTCTCTGTATCTGTCAAATTCTCAATTCACAGCAATATGTCATATTGAGCACCTTTGCAGCGAGTAGCATTCAGTACAACTTTGGTTTTTCCATATTCTTTCAATTCTGAAAAGCTGGCTCTTTGTAACTAGCGAAATGAAAATTTCAAAGAATTGATCAACTTCTTCCATTTTCTATATCTGCAGATATTTCTCTTTCGCCATGTTTGTATATTCTCCAATTTTGATTAAATCTGCTCTGTTCTCAGCATCTGCTCGTTCACTGACTGTACATGTTTCTACATTTCAATCAATTTCTCCAAGCAGAATAATATTTGCTAGAGTTCTGCATTAATATCCCCATATCCAACAATCAACACACTTCCACATGTTCGTTGTTCAACTATACCTTCAATTTCCAACTTTCTAACTTTGTCAATAAATCCAGTTCTCTGTATCCAGGAAATACTGTTTCTTGCAATTAATCAAATTCGGAACATTTCCAGCTTCTCTGCATTTGACCTCTGCTTCAATTTCCCTTGATCCTGCAAATTAAGTAAACATGGCTCTCTCTATCTATAGCAAATTATCACTTTCTAGCGATTGATAAAATTCTAGCATTTGCCCTATCTGCAGTTGTTTCTCGTTGCCCATATTTATAAAAACTCCCATTTTCATGAAACTCGTTGCATTTAGCATCAGCTCCTTCGCCGCATGTACAGGCTTCTCCATTTCCATCAACCACACTATCTCTATTAATTTCTAATGTCTATCTGCATAAATGTCTCTATTTCTAACAAACTACTTATTTCCAGCAACTCTTCATTCACGTGAAACTACAATGTCCCCATTTCTCCCTTTATCAGCAAATCTAGTTCTGTAATGCTAAAAAAAGCTCAATTTCCAGCAATTTGTTAGATTTAGCACCTTTGCAGGTTCTCCGCATTCACTGGAAGTTCAAGTCCTCCATATCTGGAAATAGCAGGAGAACTTTTACTCTCTATCTATCAAATTGTCAATTGCTGGCAATAGAGCAAATTCAAGCAATTTCTCTATCTGCAGATATATCTTATTCCCAATATTTGTAAAATCTCCCATTGCCATCTAATTCGCTGCTTGTAGCATCTGCAACATCACCGAGTGTAAAAACCTCTCCATTTCCATTAACTTCTCCATCTCTACACATTTCAACTGTCCACTTGCTTTAATCTCTATATTTATATCTACATCCACATTCCCAACGACTCCTCATTCATCTCAAAGTTAAATTTTTCAACTTCTCTCTTTATCAGCAAACGTAGTTCTCTGTATCTGTCAAATTCTCAATTCTCAGCCATATGTCATATTGAGCACCTTTGCAGCGAGTAGCATTCACTACAACTTTGGTTTTTCCGTATTCTTCCAATTCTGAAAAGCTGGCTCTCTGTAACTAGCGAAATGAGAATTTCAAAGAATTGATCAACTTCTTCCATTTTCTATATCTGCAGATATTTCTCTTTCGCCATGTTTGTATATTCTCCGATTTTGATTAAATCTGCTCTGTTCGCAGCATCTGCTCATTCACTGAATGTACATGTTTCTATATTTCAATCAATTTCTCCATGCAGAATAATATTTGCTAGCGTTCTGCATTAATATCCCCATATCCAACAATCAACACACTTCCACATGTTCGTTGTTCAACTAGACCTTCAATTTCCCACTTTCTACGTTGGTCAACAAATCCTGTTCTCTGTATCCAGGAAATACGGTTTCTTGCAATTAATCAAATTCTGAACATTTCCAGCTTCTCTGCATTTGACCTCAACTTCAATTTCCTTGGATCCTGCAATTTAAGTAAACATGGCTCTCTGTATCTATAGCAAAATATCACTTTCTAGCGATTGATAAAATTGTAGCATTTTCTCTATATGCAGTTAGTTCTCGTTGCCCATATTTATAAAAACTCCCATTTTCATGAAATTCGTTGCATTTAGCATCAGCTCCTTCTCCGAATCTACAGGCTTCTCCATTTCCATCAACCACACTATCTCTATTAATTTCTGTTGTCTATCTGCATAAATGTCTCTATTTCTAACAATCTACTTATTTCCAGCAACTCTTCATTCGCCTGAAACTACAATGTCCCCATTTCTCCATTTATCAGCAAATCTAGTTCTGTAATTCTATGAAATGCTCAATTTCCTGCTATTTGTTAGATTTAGCACTTTTGTAGGTTCTCCGCATTCACTGGAAGTTCAAGTCCTCCATATCTGGAAATAGCAGGAGAACTGGTACTCTCTATCTAGCAAATTCTCAATGGCTGGCAATAGAGCAAATTCAAGCAATTTCTCTATCTGCAGATATATCTTATTCCCAATATTTGTAAAATCTCCCATTTCCATCTAATTCGCTTCTTATAGCATCTGCAACATCACCGAGTCTAAAAACCTCTCCATTTCCATTAACTTCTCCATCTCTACAAATTTCAACTGTCCACTTGCTTTAATCTCTATATTTATATCTACTTCCAGATTCCCAACGATTCCTCATTCATCTCAAAGTTAAATTTTTCAACTTCTCTCTTTATCAGCAAACGTAGTTCTCTGTATCTGTCAAATTCTCAATTCTCAGCAATATGTCATATTGCGCACCTTTGCAGCGAGTAGCATTCAGTACAACTTTGGTTTTTCCGTATTCTTCCAATTCTGAAAAGCTGGCTCTCTGTAACTAGCGAAATGAGAATTTCAAACAATTGATCAACTTCTTCCATTTTCTATATCGGCAGATATTTCTCTTTCGCCATGTTTGTATATTCTCCGATTTTGATTAAATCTGCTCTGTTCGCATCATCTGCTCGTTCACTGACTGTACATGTTTCTACAATACAATCAATTTCTCCAAGCAGAATAATATCTGCTAGCGTTCTGCATTAATATCCCCATATCCAACAATCAACACACTTCCACATGTTCGTTGAACAACTAGACCTTCAATTTCCAACTTTCTACCTTTGTCAACAAATCCAGTTCTCTGTATCCAGGAAATACTGTTTCTTGCAATTAATCAAATTCTTAGCATTTCCACTTCTCTGCATTTGACCTCAACTTCAATTTCCCTTGATCCTGCAATTTAAGTAAACATGGCTCTCTGTATCTATAGCAAAATATCATTTTCTAGTGATTGATAAAATTCTAGCATTTTCTCTATCTGCAGTTATTTCTCGTTGCCCATATTTATAAAAACTCCCATTTTCATGAAATTCGTTGCATTTAGCATCAGCTCCTTCTCCGAATGTACAGCCTTCTCCATTTCCATCAACCACACTATCTCTATTAATTTCTAATGTCTATCTGCAAAAATGTCTCTATTTCTAACAATCTACTTATTTCCAACAACTCTTCCTTATTCTGAAACTACAATGTCCCCATTTCTCCCTTTATCAGCAAATCTAGTTCAGTAAGTCTAAGAAATGCTCAATTCCAGCAATTTGTTAGATTTAGCACTTTTGTAGGTTCTCCGCATTCACTGGAAGTTCAAGCCCTCCATATCTGGAAATAGCAGGAGAACTGATACTCTCTATCTATCAAATTCTCAATCGCTGGCAATAGAGCAAATTCAACCAATTTCTCTATCTGCAGATATATCTTATTCCCAATATTTGTAAAATCTCCCATTTCCATCTAATTCGCTGCTTGTAGCATCTGCAACATCACCGAGTGTGAAAACCTCTCCATTTCCATTAACTTCTCCATCTCTACAAATTTCAACTGTCCAATTGCTTTAATCTCTATATTTATATCTACATCCACATTCCCAACGACTCCTCATTCATCTCAAAGTTAAATTTTTCAACTTCACTATTGATCAGCAAACGTAGTTCTCTGTATCTGTCAAATTCTCAATTCACAGCAATATGTCATATTGAGCACCTTTGCAGCGAGTAGCATTCAGTACAACTTTGGTTTTTCCGTATTCTTTCAATTCTGAAAAGCTGGCTCTTTGTAACTAGCGAAATGAGAATTTCAAAGAATTGATCAACTTCTTCCATTTTCTATATCTGCAGATATTTCTCTTTCGCCATGTTTGTATATTCTCTGATTTTGATTAAATCTGCTCTGTTCTCAGCATCTGCTCGTTCACTGACTGTACATGTTTCTACATTTCAATCAATTTCTCCAAGCAGAATAATATTTGCTAGAGTTCTGCATTAATATCCCCATATCCAACAATCAACACACTTCCACATGTTCGTTGTTCAACTATACCTTCAATTTCCAACTTTCTAACTTTGTCAATAAATCCAGTTCTCTGTATCCAGGAAATACTGTTTCTTGCAATTAATCAAATTCTGAACATTTCCAGCTTCTCTGCATTTGACCTCAACTTCAATTTCCCTTGATCCTGCAAATTAAGTAAACATGGCTCTCTCTATCTATAGCAAATTATCACTTTCTAGCGATTGATAAAATTCTAGCATTTGCCCTATCTGCAGTTGTTTCTCGTTGCCCATATTTATAAAAACTCCCATTTTCATGAAACTCGTTGCATTTAGCATCAGCTCCTTCGCCGCATGTACAGGCTTCTCCATTTCCATCAACCACACTATCTCTATTAATTTCTAATGTCTACCTGCATAAATGTCTCTATTTCTAACAAACTACTTATTTCCAGCAACTCTTCATTCACGTGAAACTACAATGTCCTCATTTCTCCCTTTATCAGCAAATCTAGTTCTGTAATGCTAAAAAAAGCTCAGTTTCCAGCAATTTGTTAGATTTAGCACCTTTGCAGGTTCTCCGCATTCACTGGAAGTTCAAGTCCTCCATATCTGGAAATAGCAGGAGAACTGGTACTCTCTATCTATCAAATTGTCAACTGCTGGCAATAGAGCAAATTCAAGCAATTTCTCTATCTGCAGATATATCTTATTCCCAATATTTGTAAAATCTCCCATTTCCATCTAATTCGCTTCTTATATCATCTGCAACATCACCGAGTGTAAAAACCTCTCCATTTCCATTCACTTCTCCATCTCTACAAATTTCATCTGTCCACTTGCTTTAATCTCTATATTTATATCTACATCCACATTCCCAACGACTCCTCATTCATCTCAAAGTTAAATTTTTCAACTTCTCTCTTTATCAGCAAACGTAGTTCTCTGTATCTGTCAAATTCTCAATTCTCAGCAATATGTCATATTGCGCACCTTTGCAGCGAGTAGCATTCAGTACAACTTTGGTTTTTCCGTATTCTTCCAATTCTGAAAAGCTGGCTCTCTGTAACTAGCGAAATGAGAATTTCAAAGAATTGATCAACTTCTTCCATTTTCTATATCTGCAGATATTTCTCTTTCGCCATGTTTGTATATTCTCCGATTTTGATTAAATCTGCTCTGTTCGCATCATCTGCTCGTTCACTGACTGTACATGTTTCTACAATACAATCAATTTCTCCAAGCAGAATAATATCTGCTAGCGTTCTGCATTAATATCCCCATATCCAACAATCAACACAATTCCACATGTTCGTTGAACAACTAAACCTTCAATTTCCAACTTTCTACCTTTGTCAACAAATCCAGTTCTCTGTATCCAGGAAATACTGTTTCTTGCAATTAATCAAATTCTGAACATTTCCGCTTCTCTGCATTTGACCTCAACTTCAATTTCCCTTGATCCTGCAATTTAAGTAAACATGGCTCTCTGTATCTATAGCAAAATATCATTTTCTAGTGATTGATAAAATTCGAGCATTTTCTCTATCTGCAGTTATTTCTCGTTGCCCATATTTATAAAAACTCCCATTTTCATGAAATTCGTTGCATTTAGCATCAGCTCCTTCTCCGAATGTACAGGCTTCTCCATTTCCATCAACCACACTATCTCTATTAACTTCTAATGTCTATCTGCAAAAATGTCTCTATTTCTAACAATCTACTTATTTCCAACAACTCTTCATTCTTCTGAAACTACAATGTCCCCATTTCTCCCTTTATCAGCAAATCTAGTTCTGTAATTCTATGAAATGCTCAATTTCCAGCAATTTGTTAGATTTAGCACTTTTATAGGTTCTCCGCATTCACTGGAAGTTCAAGTCCTCCATATCTGGAAATAGCAGGTTAACTGGTACTCTCTATCTATCAAATTGTCAACTGCTGGCAATAGAGCAAATTCAAGCAATTTCTCTATCTGCAGATATATCTTATTCCCAATATTTGTAAAATCTCCCATTTCCATCTAATTTGCTGTTTGTAGCATCTGCAACATCAGCGAGTGTAAAAACCTCTCCATTTCCATTAACTTCTCCATCTCTACAAATTTCAACTGTCCACTTGCTTTAATCTCTATATTTATATCTACATCCACATTCCCAACGACTCCTCATTCATCTCAAAGTTAAATTGTTCAACTTCTCTCTTTATCAGCAAACGTAGTTCTGTGTATCTGTCAAATTCTCAAGTCTCAACAATATGTCATATTGAGCACCTTTGCAGCGATTAGCATTCACTACAACTTTCGTTTTTCCGTATTCTTCCAATTCTGAAAAGCTGGCTCTCTGTAACTAGCGAAATGAGAATTTCAAAGAATTGATCAACTTCTTCCATTTTCTATATCTGCAGATATTTCTCTTTCGCCATGTTTGTATATTCTCCGATTTTGATTAAATCTGCTCTGTTCGCAGCATCTGCTCGTTCACTGAATGTACATGTTTGTACATTTGAATCAATTTCTCCAAGCAGAATAATATTTGCTAGCGTTCTGCATTAATATCCCCATATCCAACAATCAACACACTTCCACATGTTCGTTGTTCAACTAGACCTTCAATTTCCCACTTTCTACGTTTGTCAACAAATCCTTTTCTCTGTATCCAGGAAATACGGTTTCTTGCAGTTAATCAAATTCTGAACATTTCCAGCTTCTCTGCATTTGACCTCAACTTCAATTTCCTTGGATCCTGCAATTTAAGTAAACATGGCTCTCTGTATCTATAGCAAAATATCACTTTCTAGCGATTGATAAAATTGTAGCATTTTCTCTATATGCAGTTAGTTCTCGTTGCCCATATTTATAAAAACTCCCATATTCATGAAATTCGTTGCATTTAGCATCAGCTCCTTCTCCGAATCTACAGGCTTCTCCATTTCCATCAACCACACTATCTCTATTAATTTCTGTTGTCTATCTGCATAAATGTCTCTATTTCTAACAATCTACTTATTTCCAGCAACTCTTCATTCGCCTGAAACTACAATGTCCCCATTTCTCCATTTATCAGCAAATCTAGTTCTGTAATTCTATGAAATGCTCAATTTCCAGCAATTTGTTAGATTTAGCACTTCTGTAGGTTCTCCGTATTCACTGGAATTTCAAGTCCTCCATATCTGGAAATAGCAGGAGAACTGGTACTCTCTATCTAGCAAATTCTCAATCGCTGGCAATAGAGCAAATTCAAGCAATTTCTCTATCTGCAGATATATCTTATTCCCAATATTTGTAAAATCTCCCATTTCCATCTAATTCGCTGCGTATAGCATCTGCAACATCACCGAGTGTAAAAACCTCTCCATTTCCATTCACTTCTCCATCTCTACAAATTTCAACTGTCCACTTGCTTTAATCTCTATATTTATATCTACTTCCAGATTCCCAACGACTCCTCATTCATCTCAAAGTTAAATTTTTCAACTTCTCTCTTTATCCGCAAAAGTAGTTCTCTGTATCTGTCAAATTCTCAATTCTCAGCAATATGTCATATTGCGCACCTTTGCAGCGAGTAGCATTCAGTACAACTTTGGTTTTTCCGTATTCTTCCAATTCTGAAAAGCTGGCTCTCTGTAACTAGCGAAATGAGAATTTCAAACAATTGATCAACTTCTTCCATTTTCTATATCTGCAGATATTTCTCTTTCGCCATGTTTGTATATTCTCCGATTTTGATTAAATCTGCTCTGTTCGCATCATCTGCTCGTTCACTGACTGTACATGTTTCTACAATACAATCAATTTCTCCAAGCAGAATAATATCTGCTAGCGTTCTGCATTAATATCCCCATATCCAACAATCAACACACTTCCACATGTTCGTTGTTCAACTAGACCTTCAATTTCCCACTTTCTACCTTTGTCAACAAATCCACTCCTCTGTATCCAGGAAATACTGTTTCTTGCAATTAATCAAATTCTGAACATTTCCAGCTTCTCTGCATTTGACCTCAACTTCAATTTCCCTTGATCCTGCAATTTAAGTAAACATGGCTCTCTCTATCTATAGCAAAATATCACTTTCTAGCGATTGATAAAATTATAGCATTTGCCCTATCTGCAGTTATTTCTCGTTGCCCATATTTATAAAAACTCCCATTTTCATGAAACTCGTTGCATTTAGCATCAGCTCCTTCTCCGAATGTTCAGGCTTCTCCATTTCCATCAACCACACTATCTCTATTAATTTCTAATGTCTATCTGCATAAATGTCTCTATTTCTAACAATCTACTTATTTCCAGCAACTCTTCATTCACCTGAAACTACAATGTCCCCATTTCTCCCTTTATCAGCAAATCTAGTTCTGTAATTCTATGAAATGCTCAATTTCCAGCAATATGTTAGATTTAGCACTTTTATAGGTTCTCCGCATTCACTGGAAGTTCAAGTCCTCCATATCTGGAAATAGCAGGAGAACTGGTACTCTCTATCTGTGAAATTGTCAACTGCTGGCAATAGAGCAAATTCAAGCAATTTCTCTATCTGCAGATATATCTTATTCCCAATATTTGTAAAATCTCCCATTTCCATCTAATTTGCTGCTTGTAGCATCTGCAACATCAGCGAGTGTAAAAACCTCTCCATTTCCATTAACTTCTCCATCTCTACAAATTTCAACTGTCCACTTGCTTTAATCTCTATATTTATATCTACATCCACATTCCCAACGACTCCTCATTCATCTCAAAGTTAAATTGTTCAACTTCTCTCTTTATCAGCAAACGTTGTTCTGTGTACCTGTCACATTCTCAATTCTCAGCAATATTTCATATTGAGCACCTTTGCAGCGAGTAGCATTCACAACAACTTTGGTTTTTCTGTATTCTTCCAATTCTGAATAGCTGGCTCTATGTAACTAGCGAAATGAGAATTTCAAACAATTGATCACTTCTTCCATTTTCTATATCTGCAGATATTTCTATTTCTCCATGTTTGTATATTCTCCGATTTTGATTAAATCTGCTCTGTTCGCATCATCTGCTCGTTCACTGACTGTACATGTTTCTACATTTCAATCAATTTCTCCAAGCAGAATAATATTTGCTAGCGTTCTGCATTAATATCCAGATCTCTGTATCCAGGAAATACTGTTTCTTGCAATTAATCAAATTCGGAACATTTCCAGCTTCTCTGCATTTGACCTCAACTTCAATTTCCCTTGATCCTGCAATTTAAGTAAACATGGCTCTCTGTATCTATAGCGAAATATCATTTTCTAGTGATTGATAAAATTCTAGCATTTTCTCTATCTGCAGTTATTTCTCATTGCCCATATTTATAAAAACTCCCATTTTCATGAAATTCGTTGCATTTAGCATCAGCTCCTTCTCCGAATGTACAGGCTTCTCCATTTCCATCAACCACACTATCTCTATTAATTTCTAATGTCTATCTGCAAAAATGTCACTATTTCTAACAATCTACTTATTTCCAACAACTCTTCATTCTTCTGAAACTACAATGTCCCCATTTCACACTTTATCAGCAAATCTAGTTCTGTAATTCTATGAAATGCTCAATTTCCAGCAATTTGTTAGATTTAGCACTTTTATAGGTTCTCCGCATTCACTGGAAGATCAAGTCCTCCATATCTGGAAATAGCAGGAGAACTGGTACTCTCTATCTATCAAATTGTCAACTGCTGGCAATAGAGCAAATTCAAGCAATTTCTCTATCTGCAGATATATCTTATTCCCAATATTTGTAAAATCTCCCATTTCCATCTAATTCGCTGCTTGTAGCATCTGCAACATCAGCGACTGTAAAAACCTCTCCATTTCCATTAACTTCTCCATCTCTACAAATTTCAACTGTCCACTTGCTTTAATCTCTATATTTATATCTACATCCACATTCCCAACGACTCCTCCTTCATCTCAAAGTTAAATTTTTCAACTTCTCTCTTGATCAGCAAACGTACTTCTCTGTATCTGTCAAATTCTCAATTCTCAGCAATATGTCATATTGAGCACCTTTGCAGCGAGTAGCATTCAGTACAACTTTCGTTTTTCCGTATTCTTTCAATTCTGAAAAGCTGGCTCTATGTAACTAGCGAACTGAGAATTTCAAACAATTGATCAAGTTCTTCCATTTTCTATATCGGCAGGTATTTCTCTTTCGCCATGTTTGTATATTCTCTGATTTTGATTAAATCTGCTCTGTTCGCATCATCTGCTCGTTACCTGACTGTACATGTTTCTACATTTCAATCAATTTCTCCAAGCAGAATAATATCTGCTAGAGTTCTGCATTAATATCCCCATATCCAACAATCAACACACTTCCACATGTTCGTTGTTAAACTAGACCTTCAATTTCCAACTTTCTAACTTTGTCAACAAATCCAGTTCTCTGTATCCAGGAAATACTGTTTCTTGCAATTAATCAACTTCTGAACATTTCCAGCTTCTCTGCATTTGACCTCAACTTCAAATTCCCTTGATCCTGCAATTTAAGTAAACATGGCTCTCTCTATCTATAGCAAATTATGCCTTTCTAGCGATTGATAAAATTCTAGCATTTGCCCTATCTGCAGTTATTTCTCGTTGCCCATATTTATAAAAACTCCCATTTTCATGAAACTCGTTGCATTTAGCATCAGCTCCTTCTCCGAATGTACAGGCTTCTCCATTTCCATCAACCACACTATCTCTATTAATTTCTAATGTCGATCTGCATAAATGTCTCTATTTCTAACAATCTACTTATTTCCAGCAACTCTTCATTCACCTGAAACTACAATGTCCCCATTTCTCCCTTTATCAGCAAATCTAGTTCTGTAATTCTATGAAATGCTCAATTTCCAGCAATTTGTTAGATTTAGAACTTTTGTAGGTTCTCCGCATTCACTGGAAGTTCAAGTCCTCCATATCTGGAAATAGCAGAAGAACTGGTACTCTATATCTTTCAAATTGTCAATTGTTGGCAATAGAGCAAATTCAAGCAATGTCTCTATCTGCAGATATATCTTATTCCCAATGTTTGTAAAATCTGCCATTTCCATCTAATTCGCTGCTTGTAGCATCTGCAGCAACAGCGAGTGTAAAAACCTCTCCATTTCCATTAACTTCTCCATCTGTACAAATTTGAACTGTCCACTTGCTTTAATCTCTATATTTATATCTACATCCACATTCCCAACGACTCCTCCTTCATCTCAAAGTTAAATTTTTCAACTTTTCTCCTCATCAGCAAACGTAGTTCTCTGTATCTGTCAAATTCTCAATTCTCAGCAATATGTCATATTGAGCAGATTTGCAGCGAGTAGCATTCAGTACAACTTTGGTTTTTCCGTATTCTTCCAATTCTGAAAAGCTGGCTCTCTGTAACTAGCGAAATGAGAATTTCAAAGAATTGATCAACTTCTTCCATTTTCGATATCTGCAGATATTTCCCTTTCGCCATGTTTGTATACTCTCTGTTTTGATTAAATCTGCTCTGTTCGCAGCATCTGCTCGTTCACTGACTGTACATGTTTCTAGATTTCAATCAATTTCTCCTAGCAGAATAATATTTGCTAGCGTTCTGCATTAATATCCCCATATCCAACAATCAACACACTTCCACATGTTCGTTGAACAACTAGACCTTCAATTTCCAACTTTCTACCTTTGTCAACAAATCCAGTTCTCTCTATCCAGGAAATACTGTTTCTTGCAATTAATCAAATTCTGAACATTTCCAGCTTCTCTGCATTTGACCTCAACTTCAATTTCCCTTGATCCTGCAATTTAAGTAAACATGGCTCTCTCTATCTATAGCGAAATATCGTTTTCTAGTGATTGATAAAATTCTAGCATTTTCTCTATCTGCAGTTATTTCTCGTTGCCCATATTTATAAAAACTCCCATTTTCATGAAATTCATTGCATTTAGCATCAGTTCCTTCTCCGAATGTACAGGCTTCTCCATTTCCATCAACCACACTATCTCTATTAATTTCTAATGTTTATCTGCATAAATGTCTCTATTTCTAACAATCTACTTATTTCCAACAACTCTTCATTCTTCTGAAACTACAATGTCCCCATTTCTCCCTTTATCAGCAAATCTAGTTCTGTAATTCTATGAAATGCTCAATTTCCAGCAATTTGTTAGATTTAGCACTTTCATAGGTTCTCCGCATTCACTGGAAGTTCAAGTCCTCCATATCTGGAAATAGCAGGAGAACTGGTACTCTCTATCTATCAAATTGTCAACTGCTGGCAATAGAGCAAATTCAAGCAATTTCTCTATCTGCAGATATATCTTATTCCCAATATTTGTAAAATCTCCCATTTCCATCTAATTGGCTGCTTGTAGCATCTGCAACATCAGCGAGTGTAAAAACCTCTCCATTTCCATTAACTTCTCCATCTCTACAAATTTCAACTGTCCACTTGCTTTAATCTCTATATTTATATCTACATCCACATTCCCAACACTCCTCATTCATCTCAAACTTAAATTTTGAAGTTCTCTCTTTATCAGCAAACGTAGTTCTCTGTATCTGTCAAATTCTCAATTGTCAGCAATATGTCAGATTGAGCACCTTTGCAGCGAGTAGCATTCAGCACAACTTTCGTTTTTCCGTATTCTTCGAATTCTGAAAAGCTGGGTCTCTGTAACTAGCGAAATGAGAATTGCAAACAATTGATCATCTTCTTCCATTTTCTCTATCTGCAGATATTTCTCTTTCGCCATGTTTGTATATTCTCTGATTTTGATTCATTCTGCTCTGTTCGCATCATCTGCTCGTTCACTGACTGTACATGTTTCTAGATTTCAATCAATTTCTCCAAGCAGAATAATATCTGCTATCGTTCTGCATTAATATCCCCATATCCAACAATCAACACACTTCCACATGTTCGTTCTACAACTAGACCTTCAATTTCCCACTTTCTACGTTTGTCAACAAATCCAGTTCTCTGTATCCAGGAAATACTGTTGCTTGAAATTAATCAAATTCTGAACATTTCCAGCTTCTCTGCATTTGACCTCAACTTCAATTTCCCTTGATCCTGCAATTTAAGTAAACATGGCTCAATGTAGCTAAAGCAAAATATCCCTTTCTAGCGATTGATAAAATTCTAGCAATTTCTCTATCTGCAGTTATTTCTCGTTGCCCATATTTATAAAACCTCCCATTTTCATTAAACTTGTTGCTTTTAGCTTCAGCTGCTTCACCGAATGTACAGGCTTCTACATTTCCATCAACCACACTATCTCTATTAATTTCTAATGTCTATCTGCATAATGGACTCTATTTCTAACAATCTACTTATTTCCAGCAACTCTTCATTCACCTGAAACTACAATGTCCCCATTTCTCCCTTTATCAGCAAATCTAGTTCTGTAATTCTATGAAATGCTCAATTTCTGGCAATTTGTTAGATTTAGCACTTTTGTAGGTTCTCCGCATTGACTGGAATTTCAAGTCCCCCATATCTTGAAATACCAGAAGAACTGGTACTCTGTATCTATCAAATTGTCAATTGCTGGCAATAGAGCAAATTCAAGCAACTTCTCCATCTGCAGATATATCTTATTCCCAATATTTGTCCAATCTCCCAATTCCACAAAATTCGCTGCTTGTAGCATATGCAACATCACCGAGTGTAAAAACCTCTCCATTTCCATTAACTTCTCCATCTCTACATATTTCAACTGTCCACTTGCTTTAATCTCTATATTTATATTTACATCCACATTCCCAACGACTCCTCATTCATCTCAAACTTAAATTTTGAACTTCACTCTTTATCAGCAAACGTAGTTCTCTGTATCTGTCAAATACTTAATTCTCAGCAATATGTCATATTGAGCACCATTGCAGCGAGAAGCATTCAGCACAACTTTCGTTTTTCCGTATTCTTCCAATTCTGAAAAGCTGGCTCTCTGTAACTAGCGAAATGAGAATTTCAAAGAATTGATCAACATCTTCCATTTTCTCTATCTGCAGATATTTCTCTTACATCATGTTTGTATATTCTCCGATTTTGATTAAATCTGCTCTGTTCGCATCATCTGCTCGTTCACTGACCGTACATGTTTCTACATTTCAATCAATTTCTCCAAGCAGAATAATATCTGCTAGCGTTCTGCATTAATATCCCCATATCCAACAATCAACACACTTCCACATGTTCGTTGTCCAACTAGACATTCAATTTCCACTTTCTACGTTTGTCAACAAATCCAGTTCTCTATATCCAGGAAATACTGTTGCTTGCAATTAATCAAATTCTGTAAATTTCCAGCTTCTGTGCATTTGACCTCAACTTCAATTTCCCTTGATCCTGCAATTTAAGTAAACATGGCCCTCTGTATCTATAGCAATATATACCTTTTTAGCGATTGATAAAAGTCTAGCATTTTCTCTATCTGCAGTTATTTCTCGTTGCCCATATTGATAAAACCTCCCATTTTCATGAAACTTGTTGCTTTTAGCATCAGCTCCTTCTCCGAATGTACAGGCTTCTCCATTTCCATCAACCACACTATCTCCATTAATTTCTAATGTCTATCTGCATAAATGTCTCTATTTCAAACAATCTACTTATTTCCAGCAACTCTTCATTCACCTGAAACTACAATATCCCCATTTCTCCCTTTATCAGCAAATCTAGATCTGTAATTCCACGAAATGCTCAATTTCCAGCAATTTGTTAGATTTCGCACTTTTGTAGGTTCTCCGCATTCACTGGACGTTCAAGTCCTCAATATCTTGAAATACCAGGAGAACAGGTACTCTCTATCTATGAAGTTGTCAATTGCTGGCAAAAGAGCAAATTCCTGCAATTTCTCTATCTGCAGATATATCTTATTCCCAATATTTATAAAATCTCCCATTTCCATAAAATTCGCTGCTTGTAGCATATGAAACATCACCGAGTGTAAAAACCTCTCCAATTCCATTAACCTCTCCATCTCTACAAATTTCAACTGTCCACTTGCTTTAATCTGTATATTTATATCTACATCCACATTCCCAACGACTCCTCATTCGTCTCAAACTTAAATTTTGAACTTCTCTCTTTAAAAGCAAACGTAGTTCTCTGTATCTGTCAAATACTTAATTCTCAGCAATATGTCACATTGAGCACCTTTGCAGCGAGAAGCATTCAGCACACGTTTCGTTTTTCCGCATTCTTCGAATTCTGAAAAGGTGGCTCTCTGTAACTAGCGAAATGACAATTTCAAACAAATGATCAACATCTTTCATTTTCTCTATCTGCATATATTTCTCTTTCGCCATGTTTGTATATTCTCTGATTTTGATTAAATCTGCTCTGTTCGCATCATCTGCTCGTTCACTGACTGTACATGTTTGCACAATTGAATCAATTTCTCCAAGCAGAATAATATCTGCTATCGTTCTGCATTAATATCCCCATATCCAACAATCAACACACTTCCACATGTTCGTTGTTCAACTAGACCTTCAATTTCCCACTTTCTACGTTTGTCAACAAATCCAGTTCTCTGTATCCAGGAAATACTGTTTCTTGCAATTAATCAAATTCTGAACATTTCCAGCTTCTCTGCATTTGAGCTCAACTTCAATTTCCCTTGATCCTGCAATTTAAGTAAACATGGCTCTCTCTATCGATAGCAAAATATCACTTTCTAGCGATTGATAAAATTCTAGCATTTTCTCTATCTGCAGTTATTTCTCGAGGCCCATATTTATAAAAACTCCCATTTTCATGAAACTCATTGCATTTAGCATCAGCTCCTTCTCCGAATGTACAGGCTTCTCCATTTCCATCAAGCACACTATCTCTATTAATTTCTAAAGTCTATCTGCATAAATGGCTCTATTTCTAACAATCTGTTTATTTCCAGCAACTCTTCATTCACCTGAAACTACAATGTCCCCATTTCTCCCTTTATCAGCAAATCTAGTTCTGTAATTGTATGAAATGCTCAATTTCCAGCAATTTGTTAGATTTAGCACTTATGTAGATTCTGCGCATTCACTGGAAGTTCTGGTCCTCCATATCTTCAAATACCTGGAGAACTGGTACTCTCTATCTATCAAATTGACAATTGCTGTCAAAAGATCAAATTCAAGCAATTTCTCTATCTGCAGATATATCTTATTCCCATTATTTGTAAAATCTCCCATTTCCATCAAATTCGCTGCTTGTAGCATCTGCAACATCACCGAGTGTAAAAGCCTCTCCATTTCCATTAACTTCTCCATCTCTCCAAATTTCAAATGTCCACTTGCTTTAATCTCTATATTTATATCTACATCCACATTCCCAACGACTCCTATTTCATCTCAAAGTTAAATTTTTCAACTTCTCTCTTTATCAGCAAACGTAGTTCTCTGTGTCTGTCAATTTCTCAATTCTCAGCAATATGTCATATTGAGCACTTTTGCAGCGAGTAGCATTCAGTACAACTTTCGTTTTTGCGTATTCTTCCAATTCTGAAAAGCTGGCTCTCTGTAATAGCGAAATGAGAATTTCAAAGAATTGATCAACTTCTTCCATTTTCTATATCTGCAGATATTTCTCTTTCGCCATGTTTGTATATTCCGCGATTTTGATTAAATCTGCTCTGTTCGCATCATCTGCTCGTTCACTGACTGTACATGTTTCTACAATTCAATCAATTTCTCCAAGCAGAATAATATCTGCTAGCGTTCTGCATTAATATCCCCATATCCAACAATCAACACACTTCCACATGTTCGTTGTTCAACTAGACCTTCAAATTCCCACTTTCTACGCTTGTCATCAAATCCAGTTCTCTGTATCCAGGAAATACTGTTTCTTGCAATTAATTAAATTCGGAACAATTCCAGCTTCTCTGCATTTGACCTCAACTTCAATTTCCCTTCATCTTGCAATTTAAGTAAACATGGCTCTCTCTATCGATTGCAAAATATCACTTTCTAGCGATTGATAAACTTCTAGCATTTTCTCTATCTGCAGGTGTTTCTCGTTGCCCATATTTATAAAAACTCCCATTTTCATGAAACTTGTTGCTTTTAGCATCAGCTCCTTCTCCGAATGTACAGGCTTCTCCATTTCCATCAACCACACTATCTCTATTAATTTCTAATGTCTATCTGCATAAATATCTCTATTTCTAACAATCTGTTTATTTCCAGCAACTCTTCATTCACCTGAAACTACAATGTCCCCATTTCTCCCTTTATCAGCAAATCTAGTTCTGTAATTGTATGAAATGCTCAATTTCCAGCAATTTGTTAGATTTAGCACTTATGTAGATTCTGCGCATTCACTGGAAGTTCTGGTCCTCCATATCTTCAAATACCTGGAGAACTGGTACTCTCTATCTATCAAATTGACAATTGCTGTCAAAAGATCAAATTCAAGCAATTTCTCTATCTGCAGATATATCTTATTCCCATTATTTGTAAAATCTCCCATTTCCATCAAATTCGCTGCTTGTAGCATCTGCAACATCACCGAGTGTAAAAGCCTCTCCATTTCCATTAACTTCTCCATCTCTCCAAATTTCAAATGTCCACTTGCTTTAATCTCTATATTTATATCTACATCCACATTCCCAACGACTCCTATTTCATCTCAAAGTTAAATTTTTCAACTTCTCTCTTTATCAGCAAACGTAGTTCTCTGTGTCTGTCAATTTCTCAATTCTCAGCAATATGTCATATTGAGCACTTTTGCAGCGAGTAGCATTCAGTACAACTTTCGTTTTTGCGTATTCTTCCAATTCTGAAAAGCTGGCTCTCTGTAATAGCGAAATGAGAATTTCAAAGAATTGATCAACTTCTTCCATTTTCTATATCTGCAGATATTTCTCTTTCGCCATGTTTGTATATTCCGCGATTTTGATTAAATCTGCTCTGTTCGCATCATCTGCTCGTTCACTGACTGTACATGTTTCTACAATTCAATCAATTTCTCCAAGCAGAATAATATCTGCTAGCGTTCTGCATTAATATCCCCATATCCAACAATCAACACACTTCCACATGTTCGTTGTTCAACTAGACCTTCAAATTCCCACTTTCTACGCTTGTCATCAAATCCAGTTCTCTGTATCCAGGAAATACTGTTTCTTGCAATTAATTAAATTCGGAACAATTCCAGCTTCTCTGCATTTGACCTCAACTTCAATTTCCCTTCATCTTGCAATTTAAGTAAACATGGCTCTCTCTATCGATTGCAAAATATCACTTTCTAGCGATTGATAAACTTCTAGCATTTTCTCTATCTGCAGGTGTTTCTCGTTGCCCATATTTATAAAAACTCCCATTTTCATGAAACTTGTTGCTTTTAGCATCAGCTCCTTCTCCGAATGTACAGGCTTCTCCATTTCCATCAACCACACTATCTCTATTATTTTCTAATGTCTATCTGCATAAATATCTCTATTTCTAACAATCTGTTTATTTCCAGCAACTCTTCATTCACCTGAAACTACAATGTCCCCATTTCTCCCTTTATCAGCAAATCTAGTTCTGTAATTCTATGAAATGCTCAATTTCCAGCAATTTGTTAGATTTAGCACTTATGTAGGTTCTGCGCATTCACCGGAAGTTCTGGTCCTCCATATCTTCAAATACCTGGAGAACTGGTACTCTCTATCTATTAAATTGTCAATTGCTGGCAATAGAGCAAATTCAAGCAATTTCTCTATCTGCAGATATATCTTATTCCCAATATTTGTAAAATCTCCCATTTCCATCAAATTCGCTGCTTGTAGCATCTGCAACATCACCGAGTGTAAAAGCCTCTCCATTTCCATTAACTTCACCATCTCTCCAAATTTCAAATGTCCACTTGCTTTAATCTCGATATTTATATCTACATCCACTTTCCCATCGACACCTCATTCATCTCAAAGTTAAATTTTTCAACTTCTCTCTTTATCAGCAAACGTAGTTCTCTGTATCTGTCAAATTCTCAATTCTCAGCAATATGTCATATTGAGCACCTTTGCAGCGAGTAGCATTCAGTACAACTTTCGTTTTTCCGTATCCTTCCAATTCTGAAAAGCTGGCTCTCTGTAACTAGCGAAATGAGAATTTCAAACAATTGATCAACTTCTTCCATTTTCTATATCTGCAGATATTTCTATTTCTCCATGTTTGTATATTCTCCGATTTTGATTAAATCTGCTCTGTTCGCATCATCTGCTCGTTCACTGACTGTACATGTTTCTACATTTCAATCAATTTCTCCAAGCAGAATAATATCTGCTATGCGTTCTGCATTAATATCCCCATATCCAACAATCAAGACACTTCCACATGTTCGTTGTTCAACTAGACCTTCAATTTCCCGCTTTCTATTTTTGTCAACAAATCCAGTTCTCTGTATCCAGGAAATACTGTTTCTTGCAATTAAACAAATTATAAACATTTCCAGCTTCTCTGCATTTGAGCTCAACTTCAATTTCCCTTGATCCTGCAATTTAAGTAAACATGGCTCTCTCTATCGATAGCAAAATATCACTTTCTAGCGATTGATTATATTCTAGCATTTTCTCTTTCTGCAGTTATTTCTCGTTCCCCATATTTATAAAAACTCCCATTTTCATGAAACTCGTTGCATTTAGCATCAGCTCCTTCTCCGAATGTACAGGCTTCTCCATTTCCATCAACCACACTATCTCTATTAATTTCTAAAGTCTATCTGCATAAATGGCTCTATTTCTAACAATCTGTTTATTTCCAGCAACTCTTCATTCACCTGTAACTACAATGTCCCCATTTCTCCCTTTATCAGCAAATCTACTTCTGTAATTCTATGAAATGCTCAATTTCCAGCAATTTGTTAGATTTAGCACTTTGGTAGGCTCTCCGCATTCACTGGAAGTTCAAGTCCTCCATATCTTGAAATATCAGGAGATCTGGTACTCTCTATCTATCAAATTGACAATTGCTGTCAAAAGATCAAATTCAAGCAATTTCTCTATCTGCAGATATATCTTATTCCCATTATTTGTAAAATCTCCCATTTCCATCAAATTCGCTGCTTGTAGCATCTGCAACATCACCGAGTGTAAAAGCCTCTCCATTTCCATTAACTTCTCCATCTCTCCAAATTTCAAATGTCCACTTGCTTTAATCTCTATATTTATATCTACATCCACATTCCCAACGACTCCTATTTCATCTCAAAGTTAAATTTTTCAACTTCTCTCTTTATCAGCAAACGTAGTTCTCTGTGTCTGTCAATTTCTCAATTCTCAGCAATATGTCATATTGAGCACTTTTGCAGCGAGTAGCATTCAGTACAACTTTCGTTTTTGCGTATTCTTCCAATTCTGAAAAGCTGGCTCTCTGTAATAGCGAAATGAGAATTTCAAACAATTGATCAACTTCTTCCATTTTCTCTATCTGCAGATATTTCTCTTTCGCCATGTTTGTATATTCTCCGATTTTGATTAAATCTGCTCTGTTCGCATCATCTGCTCGTTCACTGACTGTACATGTTTCTACAATTGAATCAATTTCTCCAAGCAGAATAATATCTGCTAGCGTTCTGCATTAATATCCCCATATCCAACAATCAACACACTTCCACATGTTCGTTGTTCAACTAGACCTTCAATTTCCCACTTTCTGCATTTGTCAACCAATCCAGTTCTCTGTATCCAGGAAATACTGTTTCTTGCAATTAATCAAATTCTGAACATTTCCAGCTTCTCTGCATTTGACCTCAACTTCAATTTCCCTTGATCCTGCAATTTAAGTAAACATGGCTCTCTCTATCGATTGCAAAATATCACTTTCTAGCGATTGATAAACTTCTAGCATTTTCTCTATCTGCAGGTGTTTCTCGTTGCCCATATTTATAAAAACTCCCATTTTCATGAAACTTGTTGCTTTTAGCATCAGCTCCTTCTCCGAATGTACAGGCTTCTCCATTTCCATCAACCACACTATCTCTATTAATTTCTAATGTCTATCTGCATAAATATCTCTATTTCTAACAATCTGTTTATTTCCAGCAACTCTTCATTCACCTGAAACTACAATGTCCCCATTTCTCCCTTTATCAGCAAATCTAGTTCTGTAATTGTATGAAATGCTCAATTTCCAGCAATTTGTTAGATTTAGCACTTATGTAGATTCTGCGCATTCACTGGAAGTTCTGGTCCTCCATATCTTCAAATACCTGGAGAACTGGTACTCTCTATCTATCAAATTGACAATTGCTGTCAAAAGATCAAATTCAAGCAATTTCTCTATCTGCAGATATATCTTATTCCCATTATTTGTAAAATCTCCCATTTCCATCAAATTCGCTGCTTGTAGCATCTGCAACATCACCGAGTGTAAAAGCCTCTCCATTTCCATTAACTTCTCCATCTCTCCAAATTTCAAATGTCCACTTGCTTTAATCTCTATATTTATATCTACATCCACATTCCCAACGACTCCTATTTCATCTCAAAGTTAAATTTTTCAACTTCTCTCTTTATCAGCAAACGTAGTTCTCTGTGTCTGTCAATTTCTCAATTCTCAGCAATATGTCATATTGAGCACTTTTGCAGCGAGTAGCATTCAGTACAACTTTCGTTTTTGCGTATTCTTCCAATTCTGAAAAGCTGGCTCTCTGTAATAGCGAAATGAGAATTTCAAAGAATTGATCAACTTCTTCCATTTTCTATATCTGCAGATATTTCTCTTTCGCCATGTTTGTATATTCCGCGATTTTGATTAAATCTGCTCTGTTCGCATCATCTGCTCGTTCACTGACTGTACATGTTTCTACAATTCAATCAATTTCTCCAAGCAGAATAATATCTGCTAGCGTTCTGCATTAATATCCCCATATCCAACAATCAACACACTTCCACATGTTCGTTGTTCAACTAGACCTTCAAATTCCCACTTTCTACGCTTGTCATCAAATCCAGTTCTCTGTATCCAGGAAATACTGTTTCTTGCAATTAATTAAATTCGGAACAATTCCAGCTTCTCTGCATTTGACCTCAACTTCAATTTCCCTTCATCTTGCAATTTAAGTAAACATGGCTCTCTCTATCGATTGCAAAATATCACTTTCTAGCGATTGATAAACTTCTAGCATTTTCTCTATCTGCAGGTGTTTCTCGTTGCCCATATTTATAAAAACTCCCATTTTCATGAAACTTGTTGCTTTTAGCATCAGCTCCTTCTCCGAATGTACAGGCTTCTCCATTTCCATCAACCACACTATCTCTATTATTTTCTAATGTCTATCTGCATAAATATCTCTATTTCTAACAATCTGTTTATTTCCAGCAACTCTTCATTCACCTGAAACTACAATGTCCCCATTTCTCCCTTTATCAGCAAATCTAGTTCTGTAATTCTATGAAATGCTCAATTTCCAGCAATTTGTTAGATTTAGCACTTATGTAGGTTCTGCGCATTCACCGGAAGTTCTGGTCCTCCATATCTTCAAATACCTGGAGAACTGGTACTCTCTATCTATTAAATTGTCAATTGCTGGCAATAGAGCAAATTCAAGCAATTTCTCTATCTGCAGATATATCTTATTCCCAATATTTGTAAAATCTCCCATTTCCATCAAATTCGCTGCTTGTAGCATCTGCAACATCACCGAGTGTAAAAGCCTCTCCATTTCCATTAACTTCACCATCTCTCCAAATTTCAAATGTCCACTTGCTTTAATCTCGATATTTATATCTACATCCACTTTCCCATCGACACCTCATTCATCTCAAAGTTAAATTTTTCAACTTCTCTCTTTATCAGCAAACGTAGTTCTCTGTATCTGTCAAATTCTCAATTCTCAGCAATATGTCATATTGAGCACCTTTGCAGCGAGTAGCATTCAGTACAACTTTCGTTTTTCCGTATCCTTCCAATTCTGAAAAGCTGGCTCTCTGTAACTAGCGAAATGAGAATTTCAAACAATTGATCAACTTCTTCCATTTTCTATATCTGCAGATATTTCTATTTCTCCATGTTTGTATATTCTCCGATTTTGATTAAATCTGCTCTGTTCGCATCATCTGCTCGTTCACTGACTGTACATGTTTCTACATTTCAATCAATTTCTCCAAGCAGAATAATATCTGCTATGCGTTCTGCATTAATATCCCCATATCCAACAATCAAGACACTTCCACATGTTCGTTGTTCAACTAGACCTTCAATTTCCCGCTTTCTATTTTTGTCAACAAATCCAGTTCTCTGTATCCAGGAAATACTGTTTCTTGCAATTAAACAAATTATAAACATTTCCAGCTTCTCTGCATTTGAGCTCAACTTCAATTTCCCTTGATCCTGCAATTTAAGTAAACATGGCTCTCTCTATCGATAGCAAAATATCACTTTCTAGCGATTGATTATATTCTAGCATTTTCTCTTTCTGCAGTTATTTCTCGTTCCCCATATTTATAAAAACTCCCATTTTCATGAAACTCGTTGCATTTAGCATCAGCTCCTTCTCCGAATGTACAGGCTTCTCCATTTCCATCAACCACACTATCTCTATTAATTTCTAAAGTCTATCTGCATAAATGGCTCTATTTCTAACAATCTGTTTATTTCCAGCAACTCTTCATTCACCTGTAACTACAATGTCCCCATTTCTCCCTTTATCAGCAAATCTACTTCTGTAATTCTATGAAATGCTCAATTTCCAGCAATTTGTTAGATTTAGCACTTTGGTAGGCTCTCCGCATTCACTGGAAGTTCAAGTCCTCCATATCTTGAAATATCAGGAGATCTGGTACTCTCTATCTATCAAATTGACAATTGCTGTCAAAAGATCAAATTCAAGCAATTTCTCTATCTGCAGATATATCTTATTCCCATTATTTGTAAAATCTCCCATTTCCA
Organism: Cetorhinus maximus; assembly: GCF_964194155.1. Classification (NCBI taxonomy): domain Eukaryota; kingdom Metazoa; phylum Chordata; class Chondrichthyes; order Lamniformes; family Cetorhinidae; genus Cetorhinus; species Cetorhinus maximus. Next base: position 471,484 of record NW_027596154.1, read on the forward strand.
TCAAATTCGCTGCTTGTAGCATCTGCAACATCACCGAGTGTAAAAGCCTCTCCATTTCCATTAACTTCTCCATCTCTCCAAATTTCAAATGTCCACTTGCTTTAATCTCTATATTTATATCTACATCCACATTCCCAACGACTCCTATTTCATCTCAAAGTTAAATTTTTCAACTTCTCTCTTTATCAGCAAACGTAGTTCTCTGTGTCTGTCAATTTCTCAATTCTCAGCAATATGTCATATTGAGCACTTTTGCAGCGAGTAGCATTCAGTACAACTTTCGTTTTTGCGTATTCTTCCAATTCTGAAAAGCTGGCTCTCTGTAATAGCGAAATGAGAATTTCAAAGAATTGATCAACTTCTTCCATTTTCTATATCTGCAGATATTTCTCTTTCGCCATGTTTGTATATTCCGCGATTTTGATTAAATCTGCTCTGTTCGCATCATCTGCTCGTTCACTGACTGTACATGTTTCTACAATTCAATCAATTTCTCCAAGCAGAATAATATCTGCTAGCGTTCTGCATTAATATCCCCATATCCAACAATCAACACACTTCCACATGTTCGTTGTTCAACTAGACCTTCAAATTCCCACTTTCTACGTTTGTCATCAAATCCAGTTCTCTGTATCCAGGAAATACTGTTTCTTGCAATTAATTAAATTCGGAACAATTCCAGCTTCTCTGCATTTGACCTCAACTTCAATTTCCCTTCATCTTGCAATTTAAGTAAACATGGCTCTCTCTATCGATTGCAAAATATCACTTTCTAGCGATTGATAAACTTCTAGCATTTTCTCTATCTGCAGGTGTTTCTCGTTGCCCATATTTATAAAAACTCCCATTTTCATGAAACTTGTTGCTTTTAGCATCAGCTCCTTCTCCGAATGTACAGGCTTCTCCATTTCCATCAACCACACTATCTCTATTATTTTCTAATGTCTATCTGCATAAATATCTCTATTTCTAACAATCTGTTTATTTCCAGCAACTCTTCATTCACCTGAAACTACAATGTCCCCATTTCTCCCTTTATCAGCAAATCTAGTTCTGTAATTCTATGAAATGCTCAATTTCCAGCAATTTGTTAGATTTAGCACTTATGTAGGTTCTGCGCATTCACCGGAAGTTCTGGTCCTCCATATCTTCAAATACCTGGAGAACTGGTACTCTCTATCTATTAAATTGTCAATTGCTGGCAATAGAGCAAATTCAAGCAATTTCTCTATCTGCAGATATATCTTATTCCCAATATTTGTAAAATCTCCCATTTCCATCAAATTCGCTGCTTGTAGCATCTGCAACATCACCGAGTGTAAAAGCCTCTCCATTTCCATTAACTTCACCATCTCTCCAAATTTCAAATGTCCACTTGCTTTAATCTCGATATTTATATCTACATCCACTTTCCCATCGACACCTCATTCATCTCAAAGTAAAATTTTTCAACTTCTCTCTTTATGAGCAAGCGTAGTTCTCTGTGTCTGTCAATTTCTCAATTCTCAGCTATATGTCATATTGAGCACTTTTACAGCGAGTAGCATTCAGCACAACTTTCGTTTTTCCGTATTCTTCCAATTCTGAAAAGCAGGCTCTCTGTAACTAGCGAAATGAGAATTTCAAAGAATTGTTCAACTTCTTCCATTTTCTGTATCTGCAGATATTTCTCTTTCGCCATGTTTGTATATTCTCCGATTTTGATTAAATCTTCTCTGTTCGCATCATCTGCTCGTTCACTGACTGTACATGTTTCTACAACTGAATCAATTTTTCCAAGCAGAATAATATCTGCTAGCGTTCTGCATTAATATCCCCATATCCAACAATCAACACGCTTCCACATGTTCGTTGTTCAACTAGACCTTCAATTTCCCACTTTCTACGTTTGTCAACCAATCCAGTTCTCTGTATCCAGGAAATACTGTTTCTTGCAATTATTCAAATTCTGAACAGTTCCAGCTTCTCTGCATTTGAGCTCAACTTCAATTTCCCTTGATCCTGCAATTTAAGTAAACATGGCTCTCTCTATCGATTGCAAAATATCACTTTCTAGCGATTGATAAAATTCTAGCATTTTCTCTATCTACAGTTATTTCTCGATGCCCATATTTATAAAAACTCCCATTTTCATGAAACTCGTTGCATTTAGCATCAGCTCTTTCTCCGAATGTACAGGCTTCTCCATTTCCATCAAGCACACTATCTCTATTAATTTCTAAAGTCAATCTGCATAAATGGCTCTATTTCTAACAATCTGTTTATTTCCAGCAACTCTTCATTCACCTGAAACTACAATGTACCTATTTCTCCCTTTATCAGCAAATCTAGTTCTGTAATTCTATGAAATGCTCAATTTCCAGCAATTTGTTAGATTTAGCACTTTTGTAGTTTCTCCGCATTCACTGGAAGTTCAAATCCTCCATATCTTGAAATATCAGGAGATCTGGTACTCTCTATCTATGAAATTGAGAATTGCTGGCAATAGAGCAAATTCAAGCAATTTCTCTATCTGCAGATATATCTTATTCCCAATATTTGTAAAATCTCCCATTTCCATCAAATTCGCTGCTTGTAGCATCTGCAACATCACCGAGTGTAAAAGCCTCTCCATTTCCATTAACTTCTCCATCTCTCCAAATTTCAACTGTCCAATTGCTTTAATCTCTATATTTATATCTACATCCACATTCCCAACGACTCATATTTCATCTCAAAGTTAAATTTTTCAACTTCTCTCTTTATCAGCAAACGTAGTTCTCTGTGTCTGTCAATTTCTCAATTCTCAGCAATATGTCATATTGAGCAGTTGTGCAGCGAGTAGCATTCAGTACAACTTTCGTTTTTCCGTATTCTTCCAATTCTGAAAAGCTGGCTCTCTGTAATAGCGAAATGAGAATTTCAAACAATTGATCAACTTCTTCCATTTTCTCTATCTGCAGATATTTCTCTTTCGCCATGTTTGTATATTCTCCGATTTTGATTAAATCTGCTCTGTTCGCATCATCTGCTCGTTCACTGACTGTACATGTTTCTACAATTGAATCAATTTCTCCAAGCAGAATAATATCTGCTAGCGTTCTGCATTAATATCCCCATATCCAACAATCAACACACTTCCACATGTTCGTTGTTCAACTAGACCTTCAATTTCCCACTTTCTGCATTTGTCAACCAATCCAGTTCTCTGTATCCAGGAAATACTGTTTCTTGCAATTAATCAAATTCTGAACATTTTCAGCTTCTCTGCATTTGACCTCAACTTCAATTTCCCTTGATCCTGCAATTTAAGTAAACATGGCTCTCTCTATCGATTGCAAAATATCACTTTCTAGCGATTGATAAAATTCTAGCATTTTCTCTATCTGCAGTTATTTCTCGATGCCCATATTTATAAAAACTCCCATTTTCATGAAACTCGTTGCATTTAGCATCAGCTCCTTCTCCGAATGTACAGGCTTCTCCATTTCCATCAACCACACTATCTCTATTAATTTCTAAAGTCTATCTGCATAAATGGCTCTATTTCTAACAATCTGTTTATTTCCAGCAACTCTTCATTCACCTGTAACTACAATGTCCCCATTTCTCCCTTTATCAGCAAATCTACTTCTGTAATTCTATGAAATGCACAATTTCCAGCAATTTGTTAGATTTAGCACTTTTGTAGGTTCTCCGCATTGACTGGAAGTTCAAGTCCTCCATATCTTGAAATATCAGTAGATCTGGTACTCTCTATCTATCAAATTGACAATTGCTGGCAACAGAGCAAATTCAAGAAATTTCTCTATCTGCAGATATATCTTATTCCCAATATTTGTAAAAATCTCCCATTTCCATCAAATTCGCTGCTTGTAGCATCTGCAACATCACCGAGTGTAAAAGCCTCTCCATTTCCATTAACTTCTCCATCTCTCCAAATTTCAACTGTCCACTTGCTTTAATCTCTATATTTATATCTACATCCACATTCCCAACGACTCCTATTTCATCTCAAAGTTAAATTTTTCAATTTCTCTCTTTATCAGCAATCGTAGTTCTCTGTGTCTGTCAATTTCTCAATTCTCAGCAATATGTCATATTGAGCACTTTTGCAGCGAGTAGCATTCAGTACAACTGTGGTTTTTGCGTATTCTTCCAATTCTGAAAAGCTGGCTCTCTGTAATAGCGAAATGAGAATTTCAGAGAATTGATCAACTTTTTCCATTTTCTATATCTGCAGATATTTCTCTTTCGCCATGTTTGTATATTCCCCGATTTTGATTAAATCTGCTCTGTTCGCATCATCTGCTCGTTCACTGACTGTACATGTTTCTACAATTCAATCAATTTCTCCAAGCAGAATAATATCTGCTAGCGTTCTGCATTAATATCCCCATATCCAACAATCAACACACTTCCACATGTTCGTTGTTCAACTAGACCTTCAATTTCCCACTTTCTACGTTTGTCATCAAATCCAGTTCTCTGTATCCAGGAAATACTGTTTCTTGCAATTAATCAAATTCTGAACATTTCCAGCTTTTCTGCATTTGACCTCAACTTCAATTTCCCTTGATCCTGCAGTTTAAGTAAGCATGGCTCTCTCTATCTATAGCAAAATATCACTTTCTAGCGATTGATAAAATTCTAGCATTTTCTCTATCTGCAGGTGTTTCTCGTTGCCCATATTTATAAAAACTCCCATTTTCATGAAACTTGTTGCTTTTAGCATCAGCTCCTTCTCCGAATGTACAGGCTTCTCCATTTCCATCAACCACACTATCTCTATTAATTTCTAATGTCTATCTGCATAAATATCTCTATTTCTAACAATCTGTTTATTTCCAGCAACTCTTCATTCACCTGAAACTACAATGTCCCCATTTCTCCCTTTATCAGCAAATCTAGTTCTGTAATTCTATGAAATGCTCAATTTCCAGCAATTTGTTAGATTTAGCACTTATGTAGGTTCTGCGCATTCACTGGAAGTTCTGGTCCTCCATATCTTCAAATACCTGGAGAACTGGTACTCTCTATCTATTAAATTGTCAATTGCTGGCAATAGAGCAAATTCAAGCAATTTCTCTATCTGCAGATATATCTTATTCCCAATATTTGTAAAATCTGCCATTTCCATCAAATTCGCTGCTTGTAGCATCTGCAACATCACCGAGTGTAAAAACCTCTCCATTTCCATTAACTTCTCCATCTCTACAAATTTCAAATGTCCACTTGCTTTAATCTCTATATTTATATCTACATCCACATTCCCAACGACTCCTCATTCATCTCAAAGTTAAATTTTTCAACTTCTCTCTTTATCAGCAAACGTAGTTCTCTGTATGAGTCAAATTCACAATTCTCAGCAATCTGTCATATTGAGCACCTTTGCAGAGAGTAGCATACAGTACAACTTTCGTTTTTCTGTATTCTTCCAATTCTGAAAAGCTGGCTCTCTGTAACTAGCGAAATGAGAATTTTAAAGACTTGATCAACTTCTTCCATTTCCTTTATCTGCAGATATTTCTCTTTCGCCATGTTTGTATATTCTCCGATTTTGATTAAATCTGCTCTGTTCGCGTCATCTGCTCGTTCACTGACTGTACATGTTTCTACATTTCAATCAATTTCTCCAAGCAGAATAATATCTGCTAGCGTTCTGCATTAATATCCCCATATCCAACAATCAGCACACTTCCACATATTCGTTGTTCAAATTGACCTTCAATTTCCCACTTTCTATGGTTGTAAACAAATCCAGTTCTCTGTATCCAGGAAATACTGTTCCTTGCAATTAATCCAATTCTGAACATTTCCAGCTTCTCTGCATTTGACCTCAACTTCAATTTCCCTTGATCCTGCAATTTAAGTAAACATGGCTCTCTGTATCTATAGCAAAATATGACTTTCTAGCGATTGATAAAATTCTGGCATTTTCTCTAACTGCAGTTATTTCTTGTTGCCCATATTTATAAAACCTCCCATTTTTATGAAACGTGTTGCTTTTAGCATCAGCTCCTTCTCTGAATGTACAGGCTTCTCCATTTCCATCAACCACACTATCTCTATTAATTTCTAATGTCTATATGTACAAATGTCTCTATTTCGATCAATCTCCTTATTTCCAGCAACTCTTCATTCACCTGAAACTACAATGTCCCCATTTCTCCCTTTATCAGCAAATCTTGTTCTGTAATTCAATGATATTCTCAAATTCCAGCAATTTGTTAGATTTAGCACATTTGTAGGTTCTCCGCATTCACTGGACGTTCTGGTCCTCCATATCTTGAAATACCAGGAGAACTGGTACTCTCTGTCTATCAAATTGTCAATTGCCTCCAATAGAGCAAATTCAAGCAATTTCTCTATCTGCAGATATATCTTATTCCCAATATTTGTAAAATCTCGCATTTCCATCTAATTCGCTGCTTGTAGCATCTGCAAAATCACCGAGTGTAAAAACCTCTCTATTTCCATTAACTTCTCCATCTCTACAAATTTCAACTGTCCACTTGCTTTAATCTCTATATTTATATCTACATCCACATTCCCAACGACTCCTCATTCATCTCAAAGTTAAATTTTTCAACTTCTCTCTTTATCAGCAAACGTAGTTCTCTGTATCTGTCAAATTCTCAATTCTCTGCAATATGTCATATTGAGCACCTTTGCAGCGAGTAGCATGCAGTACAACTTTCGTTTTTCCGTATTCTTCCAATGCTGAAAAGCTGGCTCTCTGTAACTAGCAAAATGAGAATTTCAAAGAATTGATCAACTTCTTCCATTTTCTATATCTGCAGATATTTCTCTTTCGCCATGTTTGTATATTCTCCGATATTGATTAAATCTGCTCTGTTCGCGTCATCTGCTCGTTCACTGACTGTACATGTTTCTACATTTCAATCAATTTCTCCAAGCAGAATAATATCTGCTAGCGTTCTGCATTAATATCCCCATATCCAACAATCAACACACTTCCACATGTTCGTTGTTCAACTAGACCTTCAGTTTCCCACTTTCTACATTTGTAAACAAATCCAGTTCTCTCTATCCAGGATATACTGTTTCTTGCAATTAATCAAATTCGGAACATTTCCAGCTTCTCTGCATTTGACCTCAACTTCAATTTCCCTTGATCCTGCAATTTAAGTAAACATGGCTCTCTGTATCTATAGCAAAATATCACTTTCGAGCGATTGATAAAATTCTTGCATTTTCTCTATCTGCAGTTATTTCTCGTTGCCCATATTTATAAAACCTCCCATTTTCATGAAACGTGTTGCTTTTAGCTTCAGCTCCTTCTCCGAATGAGCAGACTTTTCCATTTCCATCAACCACACTATCTCTATTAATTTCTAATGTCTATCTGCATAAATGTCCCTATTTCTAACAATCTACTTATTTCCAGCAACTCTTCATTCACCTCAAACTACAATGTACCCATTTCTCCCTTTATCAGCAAATCTAGTTCTGTAATTCTATGAAATGCTCAATTTTTTAGAATTTGCACTTTTGTTGGTTCTCTGCATTCACTGTAAGTTCAAGTCCTCCATATCTTGAAACACCAGGAGAACTGGTACTCTCCATCTATCAAATTGTCAATTGCTGGCAATAGAGCAAAATCAAGCAATTTCTCTATCTGCAGATATATCTTATTACCAATATTTGTAAAATCTCCCATTTCCATAAAATTTGCTGTTTGTAGCATATGCAACATCACCGAGTGTAAAAACCTCTCCATTTCCATTAACTTCTCCATCTCTACAAATTTCAACTGTCCACCTACTTTAATCTCTATATTTATAGCTACATCCACATTCCCAACGACTCCTCATTCATCTCAAACTTAAATCTTTCAACTTCTCTCTTTATCAGCAAACGTAGTTCTCTGAATCTGTCAAATTCTCAATTCTCAGAAATATCTCATATTGAGCACATTTGCAGCGAGAAGCATTCAGCAACACTTTCGTTTTTCCGTATTCTTCGAATTCTGAAAAGCTGGCTCTCTGTAACTAGCGAAATGAGAATTTCAAACAATTGATCAACTTCTTCCATTTTCTCTATCTGCAGATATTTCTCTTTCTCCATGTTTGTATATTCTCCGATTTTGATTAAATCTGCTCTGTTCGCATCATCTGTTCGTTCACTCACTGTGCATTTTTCTACATTTCAATCAATTTCTCCAACCAGAATAATTTGTTACGTCGATCTGCATTAATATCTCCATATCCAACAATCAACACAGTTCCACATGTTCATTGTTCAACTAGACCTTCAATTTCCCAATTTCTACGTTTTTCAACTAATCCAGTCCTCTGTATCCAGCAAATACTCTTTCTTGCAATTAATCAAATTCTGAACATTTTCAGCTTCTCAACAATTGACCTCAATTTCTCTTTATCCTTCAATTTAAGTAAACATGGCTCTCTGTATCTAGCAAAATATCACTTTCTAGCGATCATTTTGAGTCGAGTGTGATTCTTCTTTGGAACTGAGTTTATATTACTGAGCCTTTCACACACACATTCACATTTGATGTAGCCATCACAGGTACATCGAGGGTAGTCCTGGTTGCCAAATCTGTTGAGTTGACGCTAAAAGTACATTGTCATTTTTTTGCCATATTTTCTTGCCTTCAGGCATAGACTCTTGAGGTACAGCTCCAGCTGCATCGCCTGTCCTCTGGTAACTTCTCCAAATGGCTATTTTGCATCTGAGCTTGGATAGATTGAAAGCAGGCTGACAGTTGAGCCCAGTCTTGTCCCTGTCTAATATTCGCCTGCACACTGTCCAGCAGTTATCAGCAGCAGCTGAAGTTGTTCTCTCTCCCCTACCTGTAAACCAAAATGTTGAACCTTCCTGCTGTCACTAGTTTAGCTCCCTAAATGGCAGCATTTTGAAGATGCCAGTGGCAGTTCATGGCTGCAGTGCTTAGTTTTACCCAGTACTTGGATCTTGTGTTTCCAATGCCTCTTGAGTCACTTTAACCCAGCTGTTTTGTACTTGGGTCTGAGTGTGTGTTTAATAGTGTTTGGGGCGTGACTATAAAATTGAACGTTAGCGTTTTTTTAACAGCGGAACCTTCATTATCTGCCAGAATATTAACAGGACAAAGCCTTGTGCATGACAGCCCCATTGCACATCCTCTATTGTTTTTGTATCTAATCTCCCTTTCTGGGTGGATGAAAATATGCAATTGTTTTTTCTGTCTGTATTGGACTTATCTTCATTCCTGTACAGATGGGGTGGATACACTGTGAGTTTTGGAAGCTCTCTCTGATCTGGTACTTGTTGGAGGATCCGCTTGCTTTTGGCATATTCCAGCTGGTACAGTCTCCTCTGATATTTACATAGTGCCATCTGGTTCAAAATTGAAGAGCAGAAACTGTCTTCAAGGAAAAGTGCCATTATGTAACTTGAACGAATGAATGACCCTGCCTGCTGTGACACTGGCCTGTAACAAAGCACCGAGCTGGAGATGCTGCAAATACTGAACAAGTTTGGCCAGTGCTCCCCAAACCTTTTCCTGCTGTGACCCCATTTCAGTGGCTAAGAATTCATGTGACCCCATAGGGGAAATTATGAGAGTTTTTGAGTGGTGGGGGAAGGAGGAAGGGTTGTTGAGCTGGGTTTGGGGGAGGGGGTGAGTGGTGTGTTGGGAAATGATTTGAACGTGGGGGGAGTTGATGAAAATGCAGGGCTTCTCCAAAAACACCATCTCCTGCCTGTTCACAGATCTTTATTTTCAGCAGCAGCAGCAATCGGGCCTCAAGGAGCCATCCATTAGACACTGCCCAGCAACAACAAAACGCAGCATTTAAGGGGGCCTCACAGCTGCCAGAAATCAGTCCGAGCTCCATAGCAGCCATTCCTGCTTGTGACCCCAAAATCTCATCTTTCTGTCCCACCGGGGGTCACAACCCAGTTTCGGAAGCCCTGAGTTAGGCACAGCATCTGTGGAGAGAAATGAATATTCGAGGCAAAATCCTTCATATGATCTGAAATGGATTCTAGTTTAGAAGGAGGAATAGAGGGAGGGGAAGGGTGGGGTGGGGTGGGCATATGCACAAGGTAAAGAGAAGGAGAGAGCTGTGACATGATTTGGTGGAGAACAGGAGATTGTTCACTGACACAACAGTAGTTTGAGACCAAAGCAGAAAAGAAGACATGTCTGAGAGCAGTGAATGCTTGAAAGAGTTTAGTCGAGTTCCAGGGAGAGTGGAGAGAGGCCTGGAAAAGTGCAGTCAGCTACAGGAGTCTGATGGGAGTGTCCTAGGTCAGCACCAGAGGTGTGACACCCCCCTACACATGGTGCACCAACAGGCCTGCCCATTGCATGTTCGAAACCACTCCTTCCCTGTTGCTCTGTTCCTTTTTAGAACCTGTTAATCTGTAATATTTTCCACTTCTGATGAAGGGTTATGCCTGGAACATTAATTTGTCACTTCTCTTCACAGATACTGCGCCTGACATGTTACTGTATTTGTGTTTTGTTTTGTTTTTAAACATGTGGTTCCTGTGTTGAATTTCTGCTTAATAGTGAGTTAGCCGATCTTGACCTGGTTGACAGAAGTGTTGCAGTTGCACCAATAGAACTGCTTAGCACAAAAGTAGGCCATTCAGCTCATTGCAACTGTACCAATTTTTACTCACTTCGTGTTTGCTTCTCTTGCAAATCACTTTAAATCTGTGCCCTCTCATTCTCGCTCGTTTTACAAGTGGGAACAATTTCTCCCTATCTACCCTCTCTAGCCCCCTCATGATTTTGAACACCTCTATCAAATCGCCTCTTAGCCTTCTCCTCTCCAAGGAGAACAGTACCAACCACTCCAATCTATCTTAATAACTGAAGTTTCTCATCCCTAGAACCACTTTTGTAAACCTCTTCTGCATTCCCTCCAATCCTTCCTTAGTGTGGCGTCCAGAACTGTACACAATACTCCAGCTGAGGTTTAACTCGTGTCCTATTCAAGTTCAGCACAACCTCCTTGATCTTGTACTCTGTGCCCCTATTAGTAAAGCTCATGATACTGTATTGCTTATTAACTGCTCTCCCCACCTGTCCTGCCACCTTTAATGACTTATTCACATATACACCCAGGTCCCTCTGCTCCCATACACCCTTTTCAGAATCACAGAATCACACAGTGCAGAAGAGGCCTTTCGGCCCATCAAGCCTGCACCGACACATAAGAAACACCTGACCTACCTACCTAGTCCCATTTACCAGCACTTGGCCCATAGCTTTGAATGTTATGACGTGCCAAGTGCTCATCTAGGTACTTTTTAAAAGATGTGAGGCAATCCACCTCCACCACCATTCCAGGCAGTGCATTTCAGACCGTCATCACCCTCTGGGTAAAAAGGGTTTTCCTCACATCCCCCCTAAACCTCCTGTCACTCATCTTGAACTTATGTCCCCTCGTGACTGACCCTTCAACTAAGGGGAACAGCTGCTCCCTATCCACCTTGTCCATGCCCCTCATAATCTTGTACACCTCGATCAGGTCGCCCCTCAGTCTTCTCTGCTCCAACGAAAACAACCCAAGTCTATCCAAAACAAAAAGAGAAACAGAAATACCTGGGAAAACTCAGCAGGCCTGGCAGCATCGGCGGAGGAGAGCACAGTTGACGTTTTGAGTCCTCATGACCCTTCAACAGAACTAAGTAAAAATAGGAAAGGGGTGAAATATAAGCTGGTTTAAAGGGGGGGGGGGGCGGTGGTTGTTGGGACAAGCAGCCGGTAATAGGTGGAGATAACCAAAAGAAATCACAGACAAAAGGACAAAGAGGTGTTGAAGGTGATGATATTATCTAAAGGAATGTGCTAATTAAGAGTGGAAAGCAGGACAGATAAGGTACAGATAGCTCTAGTGGGGGTGGGGGAATACTAAAAGTGCTAAAAAGTGGAGATAAACAATGGGTGGAAATACATTGAAAAATAATGGAAATAGGTGGGAAAAGAAAATTATAAATTTCCATATAAATTATTGGAAAAAACAAAAAGGAGGGGGAAGAAACGGAAAGGGGGTGGGGATGGAGGAGAGAGTTCAAGATCTAAAATTGTTGAACTCAATATACAGTCCGGAAGGCTGTAAAGTGCCTAGTCGGAAGATGAGATGCTGTTCCTCCAGTTTACGTTGAGCTTCACTGGAGCAATGCAGCAAGCCAAGCACAGACATGTGGGCATGAGAACAGGGTGGAGTGTTGAAATGGCAAGCGACAGGCAGGTCTGGGTAATGCTTGCAGACAGACCGAAGGTGTTCTGCAAAGCGGTCACCCAGTATGTGTTTGGTCTCTCCAATGTAGAGGAAACTGCATTGGGAGCAACGAATGCAGTAGACTAGGTTGAGGGAAGTGCAAGTGAAATGCTGCTTCACTTGAAAGGAGTGTTTGGGCCCTTGAGGGTGAGGAGAGAGGAAGTGAAGGGGCAGGTGTGGCATCTTCTGCGGTTGCATGGGAAGGTGCCGTGGAATGGGGTTGAGGAGTAGGGGGTGATGGAGGAGTGGACCAGATTGTCCCGGAGGGAACGATCCCTGTGGAATGCTGCCGGGGGGGTGAAGGGAAGATGTGTTTGGTGGTGGCATCATGCTGGAGTTGGCAGAAATGGTGGAGAATTATCCTTTGAATGCGGAGGCTGGTGGGGTGATAAATAAGGACAAGGGGGACCCTATCATGAGGGAGGAGAAGGCATGAGGGCAGATGCATGGGAGATGGACTGGACACGGTTGAGGGCCCTGTCAACCACCGTGGGTGGAAAACCTCGGTTAAGGACGAAGGAGGACATGTCAGAGGAACTGATTTTCAAAGTGGCATCATCAGAACAGATGCGACGGAGGCAAAGAAACTGAGAGAATGGGATGGAGTCCTTACAGGAAGCGGGGTGTGAGGAGCTGTAGTCGAGGTAGCTTTGGGAGTCGGTAGGCTTGTAATGGATATTGGTGGATAGTCTATCACCAGAAATTGAGACAGAGAGATCAAGGAAGGGAAGGGAAGTGTCAGAGATGGACCATGTGAAAATGATGGAGGGGTGGAGATTGGAAGCAAAGTTAATAAATTTTTCCGGGTCCTGACGAGAGCATGAAGCAGCACCAAAGTAATCATCGATGTACCGGAGAAAGATTTGTGGGAAGGTGCCGGAGTAGGACTGGAACAAGGAATGTTCCACATACCCCATAAAGAGACAGGCATAGCTGGGGCCCATGCGGGTACCCATAGCCACACCTTTTATTTGGAGGAAGTGAGAGGAGTTAAAGGAGAAATTGTTCAGTGTGAGAACAAGTTCAGCCAGATGGAGGAGAGCAGTGGTGGATGGGGATTGGTCGGGCCTCTGTTCGAGGAAGAAGCGGAGAGTCACCAGACCATCCCGGTGAGGGATGAAGGTGTATAGGGATTGGACGTCCATGGTGAAAAGGAGGCGGTTGGGGACTGGAAATTGTTGATGTGACATAAGGCGTCAGAGGAATCACGGATGTAGGTGGGAAGGGACTGGACAAGGGGAGAGAGAAGGGAGTCAAGATGGCGAGAAATGAGTTCTGTGGGACAGGAACAGGCTGCCACGATCAGTCTGCCGGGACAGTCCTGTTTGTGGATTTTGGGTAGGAGGTAGAAGCGGGCCATCCGAGGCTGGGCGACTATCAGCTTGGAAGCTGTGGAAGGAAGATCTCCAGAGGAGATGAGGTTAGTGACAGTCCTGGAAACAATGGCTTGATGTTCAGTAGTGGGGTCATGGTCCAGGGAGAGGTAGGAGGAAGTGTCTGCGAGTTGCTGCGAGGTAGAGGTCAGTGCGCCAGACAACAACAGCACCACCCTTGTCTGCGGGTTTGATGACAATGTTAGGTTTGGACCTGAGAGAATGGAGTGCAGTAAGTTCAGAGAGAGACAGCTTAGAATGGGTGAGAGGAGCAGAGAAATTGAGATGACTAATGTCATGCCGACAGTTCTCAATGAAAAGATCAAGAGAAGGTAAGAATCCAGAGGGAGAGGTCCAGGTGGAGGGAGAATATTGGAGGTGGGTAAAAGGATCCGTTGGACAGGGAGAGGACTCCTGCCCAAAGAAGTGAGCATGGAGACGAAGGTGGTGGAAGAAGAGTTCAGCATTGTGCCGAGCCCGAAATTCATTGAGATGAGGGCGTAAGGGTATGAAACTAAGTCTTTTACTGAGCACTGAACCAAGTCTATCCAACCTCTCTTCATAACTTAAATGTTTCATTCCAGGCAACATCCTGGTGAATCTCCTCTGCACCCCCTCCAGTGCAATCACATCCTTCCTATAATGTGACGACCAGAACTGCACATAATACTCCAGCTGTGGCCTCATCAAAGTTCTATACAATTCCAACATGATCTCCCTACTTTTATAATCTATGCCTCGATTGATAAAGGCAAGTGTCCCATATGCCTTTTTCACCACCCCACTAACATGCCCCTCTGCCTTCAGAGATCTATGGACACACACGCCAAGGTCCCTTTGTTCCTCAGAACTTCCTAGTGGACACTGGCTTCCAGTCACTAAAGCATCCTTCTGTCATCACCCTCTGTCTCCTACAACTCCTTTTGAGTTGTACTCCTTATTTTATATTGTCTCTCTTTGTTCTTCCTACCAAAATGAATAACATCACAATTCTCTGCTTTGAATTTCATCTGCCACCTAGCTGCCCACTCTACCAACTGGTTTATGTCCTTTTGAAGTTCTACGTTGTCTTCCTCGCAGTTTACAATGCTTCCAAGTTTTGTATATCCGCAAACTTTGAAATTAACCCCTGCACACCAAGATCTGGATCATTAATATCTCTCAGGAAAAGCAAGGGTCCCAATACTGACCCCTGGGGAACTGCACTACAAACCTTCCTCCAGCCCAAGAAATATGCATTATCCGTCACTCACTGTTCCCTATTTTCTATCCATGTTGCTCATCACAGTTCAGAGTGATGCTCTGTCCACATAGATGCACTTTCCAGTCAGCGGAACTGGCTTTTCTCACCCAGTGCCAGTTAAGACTAGTTACAGCAGTTTGGCTTGTCTCAGGCGAGAGAACAGTTGCCACAGCCACTTGTAAGCAGTCTTTCTGACCACCAGCTGATCCATTGGTGACAGTTGTAAAAACCCTCCTGGTTCACTAATCCCCTTCAGGAAAGAAAATCCGTCTTCCTATCTGGCCTGGCCTATTTTTGACTCCAGAACATTAGCTTAACTGCCTTTGGACTCAGTTAAGGGTGATGAGCGGGAGGCAATAAATGCTGGCCTTGCCAGTAATGGCCACATTCTGTCAATGAACAAAGTTGGGTCTCCTTGAAGATGCTGTTGAGCCTCAGGATTATAGAGCAACAGAAGTTTACAGCAAAGATGGGCTGGGGGAAGGTGCAATTCGTCCCAGTCTGTCTGTGGAACCTCTTTTTCCCTGGTAATTTAAAACTCATTCTACTGGGCTACTCTCTCCTTTTAGTCCTGTATCACCTGCTGCTTCAAACACTTATTGCCATTTCCTTTATAAGATATAATGGTCTCTGCCTCAACCACCTCCTGTAGGAAAGGAGTCCACACTCCAAAACCTCTGAGCAATAATACTTCACATAAACTTTTTGCTCGGTGTCTGTGGTCCATCATTACTGACTCTCTAACCAGAGGGAACAGCCTCTGTCCCTATTCGCTCTGTCAACATCCTTCTATACTTTACAAAGTTCTGTTTTACACAGTCTCCTGGTAACCTTCTCTGCTTCAGTGGGCATTGACAGTGTAGTAGTTACAGTACTGGGCTGGCAGCCCACCACAACTTATAAAGTTGAATTCAATAAATCTGGCAATTTGTGAGCTGCCAAATTCTTGTAAAAAGCCAACAGGTTCAGTCAGGTGCTTCCAGACATTAAGCCTGCCAGCCCTACCTTGTCTGGACCTACACATGATTCTCAGCCACACTGTGGTGACTCAGTGCTCTCTAAAATGGCTTAACAGAGCACTCAAACTTTCCAACATTTCACATACTATTTGCAAGTTGTTGAAGCCAGTAGCTGATCCTATCTTTTAGATATAAAACTATTTGGAGACATCTCAAATTATAGCCATGCTTATTGCACATCCCTCATTGCCCTGAGAAGTGGTATTTTTTACCAATGTCTTTATAACTGAATGGCATGCTAGGCCGCTTCATAGAATGTTAAGTCAACCACATAATATTTGCCTGACTCAAGGGGTGGCTGTCTCTCTGTGACTCTACCGAATAGGCCTTGACGGGCTCTTTAGCTGCATAGTACGTGGCAGGCCAGAACGATTACATCACACAATCATAGAAAGTTTTTTAACAGCACAGAAGGAGGCCATTCAGCCCAACATGCGGGCACCGGCTCGCCAAATGAGCATTATGACCCAGTGCCACTGCCCTGCCTTTTCCCCATAACTCTGCACATTGTTTCTATTCAAATAATCATCTAATATCCTCTTGAACGCCTCGATTGAACCTCCCTCCACCACACTTCTAGGCAGAGCATTCATCCAGCTATTAAACAGCGTAGCATAGAAACATGGGTGAATCCACACAACCTCTTACTTCAGTTAGCTGATGGCTGATCCGTATCGACCTGGGTTCATTATCCCTTCATGCCTTTACTCAGCAAAAATCTCTTTTGTATTTTTCAGGTAGCATCAGTAATTTTTGGGTGAGAGAGAGTCCCAGATTTCCACCAGCCTGTGTGTACAGAAGTGTGAGTATTTGATGGGACAGTGCAGAGGGAGATTTACTCAGTATCTAACCCCGTGCTGTACCTGTCCTGGGAGTGTTTGATGGAGACAGTGTAGATGGAGATTTACTGTCTATCCAACAGATTTACTCAGTATCTAATCCCATTCTGTACCTTTCCTGGAAACATTTCATGGGGTCAGTGCTGAGGGATATTTACTCTGTATCTAACCCCGTGCTGTACCTGTCCTCAGGAAGATGTGGAGCATGTGAATGTTAAGCATGAGTCCTGATTGCTGATGGCTGAGTGCTCAGGATGTGCTGCATTGAGCAGTGTCAATGTTGCTGGAGTATTGGGTAGCAGATGTCATTTGACAATGCTTTCATTGACCTTGTTCATGTGAATCAGGGTATTAACCATTTTCTGGCACATTCTCCAACCAGGTCCTCACGGCCAGACTCCAAGAATTATCCTCCATGACCACCTCTTCACATTCCTACAAACGTATGAACTAGGAGCAGGAGGAGGCCATTCGGCCCCTCAAGCCTACTCCACCATTCAATAAGATCACAGCTGATCTGACTGTGGCCTGAACTTCACATTCCCGCTGACTCCTGATAAACTTTGACTCCCTTGTTAGTCAAGAATCTATCGACCTCAGCCTTAAAAATATTAATTGACTCCACTTCCGCTGTTCTCAGGGAAAGAGAATTCCAAAGATTCAAGTCCCTCTGAAAGAATAAAATTTCTTCTCATCTCAGTCTTTAATGCCCCTTGTGGAAACATGACTTCTCTCTTTTCAATCTCCATTCAGCCTTCAGCGCTGCATCCGAGAGCCTAAGAGCCTTTTCTCTGCTCTTCCACTCCATTAAAGTCCTCCTGCATCCAGCAAAGCCTTCCAAGTACTGCTGCAGCAGCTGATGTAGCCTCAGTGCACCTCTAGTTGAAGAGGGAAAGGCTGTCTTTAAGTGCACACTAGTTTTGGGTCATGCTAGCCACACGCACTGCTGAGATTCTGCTGAATGTGCAGTCAATCAGGAGCGTGTTTGTGCACATTCCAGTCATGTTGTTCAGGAGGCAGCACAAAGTTTGCTTGCTCCCCACCCCAATAGGACCGTGCATCGGGTAATCGAGCACCACAATCCCCATGCTCGATATCGAGCCTCAGTGAGTCTCTTCCACTCTGAGCTGTTATACAAAGACAAGTTTTATTTCATTCAGTTACCAATTATAATGCAAATGCAGACAATTGGAAGCAGGATACATTTTTAAAGATAAAATCTTGGTGGTGTGAGGCAGATAATGAGTTCAAATCCATTAAAAAACTAGAGGTAAGAGCTCGACAGCTAAAGAAGCTGAGCTCTCAACTCCCATTCAATAGGTTGCAAGTTCCAGCCTCGAAACAGCCTTTCATTGGCACTGGTTTGTCTCACTTGCGTAAATTCCATCAGTTCCTGTGTAAGACACGAGTCAAACACAGACAGCAGACTCTTTTAAAAAAAAAATTCATTCATTCGTGGGATGTTGGTGTCGCTGGCTGGGCCAGCATTTATTGCCCATCCTTAGTTGCCCTTGAGAAGGTGGTGGTGAGTTGCCTCCTTGAACTGCTGCAGTCCATGTGGTGTAGGTACACCCACAGTGCTGTTAGGGAGGGAGTTCCAGGATTTTGACTCAGCGACAGTGAAGGAATGGCGATATATTTCCAAGCCTGTATGGTTAGTGACTTGGAGGGAAACTTCCAGGTGGTGGTGTTCCCATGTGTCTGCTGCCCTTGTCCTTCTAGATGGTCCACCACCAGGAGCCTTGGTGAATCCCTGCAGTGCATCTTTTAGATGGTACACACTGCTGCTACTGTGCGTCAGTGGTGGAGGGAGTGAATGTTTATGGATGTGGTGCCAATCAAGCAGGGCTGTTTTGTCCTGGACAGTGTCGAGCGCCTTCAGTGTTGTAGTTGTACTGGAACAGCTTGGCTAGGGGCACAGCAAGTTCTGGAGCACAAATCATCAGTAATGTTGCTGGAATATTGTCAGGGCCCATAACCTTTGCAGTAACCAGTGCCTTCAGCCGTTTCTTGATATCACGTGGATTGAGTCAAATTGGCTGAAGGCTGGCATCTGTGATGCTGGGGAGGAGGCCAAGATGGACCATCCACTCGGCACTTCTGGCTGAAGATTTCAGCAAATGCTTTAGTCTTATATTTTGCACTGATGTTCTGGGTTCCCTCACCATTGAGGATGGGGATATTTGTGGAGCCTCATCCACCAGTGAGTTGTTTAATTGTCCACCACCATTCGCAGCTGGATATGACAGGACTGCAGAGCTTACATCTGATCTGTTGGTTGTGAGATCATTTAGCTCTGTCTATCACTTGCTGCTTATGCTGTTTGGCACGCAAGTTTTTTTTACTTATTCACAGGATGTGGGCTTCGCTGGCTGGGCCAGCATTTATTGCCCATCCCTAGTTGCCCTTGAAAAGGTGGTGGTGAGCTGCCTTCTTGAACTGCTGCAGTCCATGTGGTGTAGGTACACCCACAGTGCTGTGAGGGAGGGAGTTCCAGGAGTTGGACCCAACGACAGTGAAGAAATGCCAGTATATTTCCAAGTCAGGATGGCGAATGGCTTGGAGAGGAATCCAGGTGGTGGTGTTCCCACCTATCTGCTGCCATTGCCCTTCTAGATGGTAGTGGTCGTGGGTTTGGAAGGCGCTGTCTAAGGAGCCATGACCCTTAAACAGCATGTGTGTTATACCTTCATCAGGTTGACACCTCATTTTTAGGTATGCTTGGTGTTGCTCCTGGCATGCCCTCCTGCACTCTTCATTGAACCAGGGCTGATCCCCTGGCTTGATGGCAATGGTGGAGTGGGGGATATGCTGGGCCATGAGGTTACAGATTGTGTTTGAATACAATTCTACTGCTGTTGATAGCCCACAGCGTCTTATGCATTCCCAGTCTTGAGTTGTTAGGTCTGTTCGAAATCTATCCCATTTAGCATGGTGGTCGTGGCACACATCACGATGGAGGGTGTCCTCAATGTGAAGATGGGATTTTGTCTCCACAATGACTGCGGTGGTGACTCCTGCCAATACTGTCCTGGACAGGTGTATTTGCAGCAGGCAAGTTGGTGAGGATGAGGCCAAATATGTTTTTCCCTCTTGTTTGTTCCCTCACCACCTGCTGCAGACCCAGTCTAGCAGCTATGTCCTTTAGGCTTCAGCCAGCTCGGTCAGTAATGGTGCTATCGAGCCACACTTGGTGATGGACATTGAAGTCCCCCACCCAGAGTATGTTCTGTACCCTTGCCACCCTCAGTGCTTCCTGCAAGTGGTGTTCAACACGGAGGAACACTGATTCATCAGCTGAGGGAGGGCGGTACATGGTAATCAGCAGGAGGTTTCCTTGTCCATGTTTGACCCGATGGCATGAGACATCATGGGGTCCGGAATTGATGTTGCGGACCCCCAGGGCAACTCCCTCCTGAGTGTATATCACTATGGGGTCACCTCTGCCTGGTCTGTCCTGTCGGTGGGACAGGACATACTCAAGGATGGTGATGGTGGTTTCTGGGACATTATCTGTAAGGTATGATTGCGTGAGATGACTATGTCAGGCTGTTGCTTCACTCGTCTGTGAGACTTCCAGATGGATGAGGAAGATCTGCATGTATGACAAATGAGAACCCACAAGAAATGGGCTGGAACAAATGTCTTCCATAAAAATCACAAAGATTGTTAAGTAGTCAGCTGGACAGCGGCAGAAATTAAATCTTAATCCTAATTAAATAAAACATTCCAGGTAGGTTGTAGGGGAGGGAACTTCAGGAGGGTCTGTCGATAGGGAAGGGATGAGGTTGGGAGAGAACACAGCCGGGGAGCCGTGACCTTCATTTGTGGGCCCAGTGGAAGCCACCTGCTGCTCCTGCCCTGCTTCAGCTTAGAGGGAAAGTCACAGAACGTTCCCTGCTTAGGCCCCAGTTCAAATTGCATTGGAGTCCTGTTAACATCATAAGAGCCCCAATTTGCATCAAATTATGGTGCTTCTGCCTGCTTTAGTAACTAGGTAAACTTCCCACTGTTTATTGACCCTCTGCCTTGTGGGTAGGTTTAAAGTTAAGCCCCTCTCCCCTTGTCTTTTGTTTATTCTGTGAAGTTTATTGTTTTATTAATATTCTGTATTTACAGATGCACAACAACTTGCATTTATATAGCACCTATACTGCAGCAAAATTAGTCCAAGATCCTGAACAAAAGCTTTTTCAATGAATATTTTTGACATTGAGCCACATAAGCAGATATCAGCACAGGCGACCAAAAGCTTAGCTTGGGACTGATGGGTTGTCTTCTTAACTAATGGGTTTAAAGAGTTGAAAAATAAACAGAGGAAAGAGTGAGAAGGAGAGTGAATTGGATGAATTCACTGTCAAATCAGGAACAGAAAGAGAGGAAAAGAAAGATTAGATTTAGAGAAAAAGAGACAGAAAGGAAAAGTAAGGGTTTTTTGTGGAAGAAAACAAATTGACTATTTTCAAATCTCCAACAAGTATTACACGAATACATGAGACTCACACTTTTAATCTTAACTCTTCCGAGGCAAGATAGGTGATTGACTGTTATTAACAATTAACACCATTAAAAGCATACTTCTCCTGTTAATGACTGGATTCACATTCTTTAAGATGCTCCTTAAATCCCAGCTCTTGGACCAAACTTTTCGTCATCTGCCTTATCGTCTCCTTCTGTAGTTCGGTATCAAACTTCTGGCTGATAACATTCCTGTGAAGCACCTTGGGACATTTCACTACACTATAAACACAGTTTGTTCTTGTTAAGTTTCTGTGCTAAGTTTCATGGGAGACGAACCTCCCAATGCAGCAACTTCATGAAAATCAGTGTGAGATAACATTTTCACAAAGCTCATGGAATGGTGCAAATCATCTCCCAACTGATGCTGATTCGCAATTGATGGGGTATCTCTCCCTCGCCACAAGTTGCTGCCTGATATGCATGTGCCTTTCACACACCGTTATTTCTCAGCAAATTCTGGGCCATTATGTTGGTGAGTGCCTGTCATGACAATAGCTGATTATGGTAGTGGGCTCCAGTATTAGATACTATACGATACTCTGTATTCGATAGGGGGTCACTTGACCTGGGGGTTGAAGGTCAGATAGCACAGGTTGGAACCTGTCTTGATAGAGTTCAGTTACTGCAGATATGTGATCATGTTAGGAAAATGTGTTATCAGTAAAGTTAGCTCAGCTACAATGTCAACGGTCTGTGTGCATCATTAAAACAAAAAACAAGAGTGTAGACACAGGGCACAGAGCTTCATGTGGACGATGGGGGTCTCGCCCGCTGGCTTTCCAGCCGGCGAGGGCATTCCCCAGAATCAAGGACTCCAGGGGCGTATGTGCTGCCCGCCAAGAGCTCCCAGCCAATCAGAGGCCAGCAGCTCTTCATTGCTCGGTAGCACAGCCGGGGAGGTGGTGAGTGTGGCCGGTGATGCACCCACCCGAACCCAGGGTCACCGAAGGACCTCGGTCTCAGGTCAGTGGTGGCAGGAGGGCTTTGCAGATTGGGGACCCCAGGGCACAGAGGAGGAGAAGGGTCAGCAGGAAGGGCAGGGGTGTAACACTCAGCATTTCCCCCTTCCCAATGCAGGATCCCTCAGTCAGGAACTGAGTGCCTCTGAACAAGGGACTCCTGCTCCTCCTGCCACCTTTTTAGACTTCCTGCATGGCCAGTCCCCTACCTGCCACTGAGTGAATCCCAGCGGTGGCAGGCAGGAAGGCCTTCCACGATGCTTCCTGACACAGTAGGTGCTGAGGCGGGACTGTGGCTTGTTCCCCGCCCACCACCCTCCCACCCGAGTAAATGCCCCTCGCCATGGGGGAGGGCATTAAATTGTGCCCAGGGTTATCATTTGTTTCTGAGAGGTGCAGCAGTACACGTTTAATCCCAGTAATTGGAAGTCCTTCAAGAGCAAGACCAGATGTTTCTGGATTGACAGTTCGAATGCCCACTGACAATGAGTTTACTGGGCGGGTGGCATGCCGAAATAATCAACTCGGGGGGAAAAAAAACATGGGCCATAGGGGAACAAAGAGGGCAATGGTAGAAAGGTGAGGAGAGAAAGATGACAGTTTCCAGGGAAAGGTGAAGGTAGATGGGGAAAATGATGTGGAGGAGATCAAAAGGACTGGGGTGGTATAAGTGGTTGATGACAGGTAGATGAAGTGTAAGAAATAAGGAGGGAAGTGGTATTTGTAAGGTAGAGAAGCAGAAGTGAATGTTAAACAGTCTGGGGTACAAGGTGTTCAGAAAAGATAGGAAAGGAAGGAAAGGAGGAGGTATTATTTACGAAGAGCATTGCAGTGCTGGTTAAAGAGGATGTCCCAGAGGGTTCAAGGATTTGGCTTGATCTAAGGAACAAAAAGGGTGCAATTACATTGCTCAGTGTAGTCTGTATGCCAAATAATGAGAAGGATGTAGAAGAACAAATCTGCAGGGAAATTAGAGATGCAGTGTAGTTATAATGGGTGACTTTAATTACCCGAATGTAGACTGGGACAGTGGTGGTGTAAAGGGTGGAGAGGAGCAAAAGTTCCTAGATTGTGTTCAGGAGAATTTTCTACAGCAGCATGTGTCCAAGCCAATGAGAAAAGGTGCACTGTTGGACCTGCTTCTTGGAAATGAGGAGGGCCAAGTAGCTCAAGTGTCAGTGGGGGAATATTTAGGAGGCAGTGATCATTGTATTGTACGTTTTAGGATGATGATAGAAAAGGACGATAGATAATCCAGAGTGAGATAATTAACTGGATGAGAGCTGACTTCGATGGGGCAAAAACAAAGCTGGGCCAGATAGACTGGAATGAGAGATTGGTGGGAAAAACTGTAATTGAAGAATGGGAACATAGAAATAGGGGTGTTTACAGTTGTACATGATGTTGGTAAGACCACACCTGGAGTACTATGCCCAGTTTTAGACACCTTATTTAAGAAATGATATAAATGTGTTAGAAGCAGTTCAGAGAAGGTTCACTCGACTGATGCCTGGGATAGGACATTATCCCGTGAGGAAAGGTTGGACAGGCTGGGCCTGCATCCATTGGAGTTTAGAAGAATGAGAGGTCACCTTATTGAAACATACAAGATCCTGAGGGAAATTGACAGGGTAGATGCTGAAAGGATGTAACCCCTTGTGGGAGAGACTAGAACCAGGGAACACACTTAATAAATAAGGGGCCTTCTATTTAACACAGAGACAAGGAGAATTTTTTTCTCTCTGAGGGTGGTGAATCTGTGAACTCTCTTCCTGGAGGGCTATGGAGGCTAGGTCAATGAGTATTTTTAAGATGAGGTTAATAGATTCTTGACTAACAAGGGAGTCAAAGGTAATATGGCTAGGCGGGAATGTAGAGTTGAGGTTACAATCAGATCAGCCATGATCTTACTGAATGGCGGAACAGGCTTGAGGGGCTGAATGGCATCCTCCTGCTCCTCATTCGATGTCTGTATGTTTGTATTTATGTATCTCATAACCTCTGACCTGCTCTTGCACAGAGGGAATAAAGCTAGCTATGTCTATGATTGACTAATATTTATCGCTGATCCCGAACTGTTTTCCAGATTGGCTCACACTCTGGTTCTGAAATTTGTATCCTCGATGTGACTGGAGATAATCAGATGGGTTTCCTTCTGATTGGAGCCCTGCTGTATCAATGATCAGAGATTCAGGGGGAATAGTGATCATCTG
Source organism: Cetorhinus maximus (assembly GCF_964194155.1). Taxonomy (NCBI): domain Eukaryota; kingdom Metazoa; phylum Chordata; class Chondrichthyes; order Lamniformes; family Cetorhinidae; genus Cetorhinus; species Cetorhinus maximus. Next base: position 495,893 of record NW_027596154.1, read on the forward strand.
CACAATGAGTCCCAAGGTAAGGATCACAGGGTTACCCTTTCCATTCACTCCGACAAAATCCCAATGGAATCAAACCCCTTCCCATTCGATCCCACAAATCCCAATGGACACAACTGCCTTGCCATTCACTCCCACAAAATCCTAATGGACACAAACCCCTTCCTATTCACTTGAAGAAAATTGGAATGGATTCAAACCACGTCCCATTCAGTCCCACAAAATCAGAATGGACCCGAAAACCTTCCTATTCACTCCCACAAAATCCCAATGGATCAAACCCCTTCCCATTCATTCCCACTGTACACAATCCCAATGGACCCAAACACCTTCTGATTCACTCCCACTATATACAATCAAATGGAACCAAACCCCTTTCCATTCATTCCCACTATACACAATCCCAATGGACTCAGATCCATTCCCATTCACTCCAACTCTACACATTCCAAATTGACCTAAAACCCTTGCCCATCCACTCCCACTGTACTCAATCCCAACAGACAGAAACCACTTCCCATTCACTCCCACTGTACTCAATCCCAACGGACTGAAACCACTTCCCATTCACTCCCACTGTACTCAATCCCAACGGACTGAAACCACTTCCCATTCACTCCCACTGTACTCAATCCCAACGGACTGAAACCACTTCCCATTCACTCCCACTGTACTCAACCCCAACGGACAGAAACCACTTCCCATCCACTCCCACTGTACTCAATCCCAACAGACAGAAACCACTTCCCATTCACTCCCACTGTACTCAATCCCAACGGACTGAAACCACTTCCCATTCACTCCCACTGTACTCAACCCCAACGGACAGAAACCACTTCCCATTCACTCCCACTGTACTCAATCCCAACGGACTGAAACCGCTTCCCATTCACTCCAACTGTACACAATCCCAACGGACAGAAACCACTTCCCATTCACTCTCACTGTACACAATCCCAGTGGACCCAAACCTTTGCCCATTCACCCCCACTGTACATAATCCCAAAAAATCCAAACCCCTTCCAAATCACTCTGACATCGCCCTATCCACACAAACGCCTTCCTGTTCACTCCCAATTAATCCCAATGGACCCAAACAACATCCCATTCACTCTCACTATACACAAGCCAAATGGAAAGAAACCACTTCCCATTCACTCCCACTGTACATTATCCCAATGGACCAAAGCCTTTCCCCATGTACTCCCACTGTTACACAATCCCAATGAACACAAATCTTTTTCCATTCATGCTCACTGTACACAATCCCAACAGGCACAAACTGCTTCCCATTCATTCCCCCTGTACACAATCCCACTGGACCCAAATCCTTTCCCATTCACCCTCACTGTACACAGTCCCAATGGACCCAAAAATCCTTCCAATTTACTCCCACTGTACACAATCCCAATGCACCCAAGTACCTTCCTGTTCACTCCCATTGTACATAATCCCAATGGAAACAAACCCCTTCCCATTGACCTATTGTACACAATCTCTATGGATGCAAACATCTTCCCTTTCACTCCCACTTTACTCAATCCCAATGGACACAAATCCCTTCCCATTCATTCCCATTGTACACATTCCCAGTGGACCCAAACCCCTTCCCATTCACTCCCACCTGTAGATAATCCCAATGGACCCAAATACCTTCCTGTTCACTCCCACTGTACACAATCCTAATGGAAGCAAACCCCTTCCCATTGACTTTTTATACACAATCTCTATGGGCTCAAAACTCGTCCCTTTCACTCCCAATGTACACAATCCCAATGCACCCAGACACCTCCCCATTCACTCCCACTGTACACAATCCCAATGGACCCAAATCCCTTCCCATTAATTTCCAATGTACATAGTTGCAATGGACCCAAACCCCTTCCCATTCACTCCCACTGTGCACAACCCAAATGGACCAAGACCCTTTCCCATTCACCCCCACTCAATACAACCCAATGGACCCAAAATGCAACCCATTCACTCCCACTGTACACAGTCCCAATGGAACCAAACCCCTTTTCTTTAACTCCCACTGCACGCAATCCCAATGGGCCCAAGACTCTTCCTATTCACTTCCAATGTTCACAATCCCAATGGATCCAACTCCCTTTCTGTGCACTCCGACTGCACACAATCCCATTGAAACCAAATCCCTTGCCGTTCACTCCTACTGTGCACAATCCCAAATGGAACAAGCCCCTTCCCATTTACCTATTGTACACTATCCCAGTGGACTCAAACCCCTTCTCATTCACTCCCATTGTACAAAACTACAATGGACTCAACTCCCTTCCATTCACTCCCACTGTACACAATCCAAATGGAAACAAACCCTTTCCCAATCACTCCCAATGTACACAAGCCAATGAGCCCAAATCCCTTCCCATTCGCCCCCACTGTACACCATCCCAAAGAACATCAGCCTCTTCCGAATCACTCCGACATCTCCCTATCCACATATATACCTTCCTGTTCACTCCCAACAAATCTCAATGGACCCAAACATCTTCCCATTCACTCCCACTGTACACAACCTGAATAGGAACAAAAAGATAAAAGCAAAATACTGTGGATGCTGGAAATCTGAAACAAAAATAAAAATAGCTGGAAAATCTCAGCAGGTCTGACAGCATCTGTGGAGAGGAAGACAGAGCTAACGTTTCGAGTCCGTATGAATCTTCATCAGTTCTGATGAAGCATCATATGGACTCAAAACATTAACTCTGTATTCCTCTCCACAAATGCTGTCAGACCTGTTGAGTTTTTCCAGCTATTTTTGTTTTTGTTTTTGAATAGGAACAAACTGCTTTCCATTCACTCCCATTGTACACAGTCCCAATGGACCCAAGCCCCTTCCCGTTCACTCCCACTGTACGCAATTCCAATGGATCCAAAACCCTTCCCATTCATCAACCCTCAAATATCCATGAGAGGGCAAAGAGCAAGTCCACTGTTCTTTGGCCAGACCGGAATCCGCATTCTTCCTCCTGAATCTGAGGTTCAACTGACGGACGACGTCTCCTTTGCAGCACTCTGGCATAGGCTTTTCCGGGGACACTGGGGCATGTGATCCCTCGATAGTTGGAGCACACCCTATGGTGCCCTTAAAGATGGGGACCACCACCCCTATTATGTCAATCCAGTGGTACTGTCCCTGCCCTCTACGCAACATTTTCATTTTCATTTAATATTTTCATAATTCATGGAAATTACCTCATCACATCACATTTTAATTACAGGAACTACATTTCCCCTTTGCAAATCCATTTTTGAGTGAGCCTCACATAACCATTGACAGACGTGCATTTTTTTTTATTTATAACCTGACTGAATTTCCAATATAATTGAGCATTTAAATCTCAGTCACATAACCCAGAAGGAATACTAATACTTTGTTTGCAACATCGGCACTTATTCCAATGTTTCTCATCAACCTATTTGAATTAAGATTATACTACTGCAGTGTTCTGAATGGGCATTTTGAAAATGTTCACAATTACATAGTATGTCTGGATGGAGTTCATTTCCATCAAATATATTTTATATTTTGAACCATTTTTCCCCTTTGAAACCTAGTTGAAGAAAATATTTCAAACATGGGGTCAAACCTGTGTCACACAATAACCTCATTAATAATCATAGTCCTTCCAGCAAACCACGAAGGAACAAACCGCGCACATGAAAACCATCTTTTCTTAAACTGCTTTGCACAATTAAAGAGCGAGTCTCATTAGCTGGACTCCTTTTAAAAATCTCAGGTCATTGTGATTGACGCCTCAGGGCTTTGGTTTTGCTTTGTCTATTTTGGTTCTTGATGGTGAGCTCCTGAACACGACTTGTTTAAGTTGGAATGCATGGAATAAACAAAAACCATTATGAATGTTCACAAGAATGATTCCCGGGATGAACTGGAGGTATGAGGATAGGTTGGAGAGGTTGGGACTGTTTTCCTTGGAGGAAAGAAGGCTGAGAGGAGACTTGAAGGAGGTATTCTTGATCCTGAGGGGTATGGATAGGATGAATAGTGAGAAACTGTTCCCACTCAAGAGAACATCAAGAACTGGAGGGCACAGATTGAAAATAATGGGCAAAAGTGATGTGAGAAAAAATGTTTCCACCCAGAAGGAGGTTGGAGTCTGGAACAAACTTCCTGAGAGGGTGGTGGAGGCAGGTTCGATCGAGGTATTCAAAAGGGAATTGGATTGCTACCTGTAAAGAGAGAATGTGCAAGGGTATAGGAATAGGGCAGGGGAGTGGGACTGGGTAGAATGCTCTTTCAGAGAGCCAGTGCAGACTCGATGGGCCGAATGGCCTCCTTCTGCACTGTATAGAAACATAGAAACTAGGAGCAGGAATAGACCATTCGGCCCTTTGAGCATGCTCCACCATTCATTATGATCATGGCTGGTCATCCAACTCAATAGCTTGCTCCTGCTTTCTCCCCATACCCTTTAATGCCTTTTGCCCCAAGAGCTATATCTAACTCCTTCTTGAAAACATACAATGTTTTGGTACTTTCTGTGGTAACGAATTCCACAGGTTCGCCACTCTCTTGGTGAAGAAATTTCTCCTCATCTCAGTCCTAAATGGCCTACCCCATATCCTCAGACTGTGACCCCTGGTTCTGGCTCCCCCACCATCGGGAACATCCATCCTGCATCTACCCTGTTAGAATTTTATAGGTTTCTATGAGATCCCCCCTCATTCTTCTGAACTCCAGCGAATATAATCTTAATTGACTCAATCTCCCCTCATATGTCAGTCCCGCCATCCCAGGAATCAGTCGGGTAAACCTTCGTTGCACTCCCTCTATAGCAAGTACATCCTTCCTCAGATAAGGAGACCAAAACTGCACACAATATTCCAGGTGTGGTCTCACCAAAGCCCTGTACAATTGCAGCAAGACATCCCTGTTCCTGTACTCGAATCCTCTGACTATGAAGGCCAACATACCATTTGCCTTCTTTATTGCCTGCTGCACCTGCATGCTTACCTTCAGTGACTATTGTACAAGGACACCCAGGTCTTGTTGTACATTCCCCTCTCTCAATTTATAGCCATTCAGATAATAATCTGCCTTCCTGTTTTTGCTACCAAAATGGATAACCTCACATTTATCCAGATTATATTGCATCTGCCCACTCACTCAGCTTGTCCAAATCACACTGAAGCATCTCTGCATCCTCCTCACAGCTCACCCTCCCACCCAGCTTTGTGTCATCTGCAAATTTGGGGATATTACATTTCATTCCCTCATATTCCCTCATTAATATATATTGTGAATAGCTGGGGTCCCAGCACCAATCCCTGCGGTACTCCACTAGTAACTGCCTGCCATTTGGAAAAAGACTCGTTTATTCCTACTCTTTGTTTCCTGTCTGCCAACCAGTTTTCTATCCACCTCAAGACACTACCCCCCAATCCCATGCACTTTAATTTTACACGCCAATCTCTTATGTGGGACTTTCTCGAAAGCCTTCTGAAAGTTCAAACAAACCACATCCACTGGCTCCCCCTCATCAACTCTACCAGTTACATCCCCGAAAAATTCCAGTAGATTTGTCAAGCATGATTTCCTTTTCATAAATCCATGTTGACTCTGTCCGATTCTGCCACTGTTTTCCACGTGCTCAGCTATTAAATCTTTTATAATGGACTCTAGAATTTTCCCCACTACTGACATCAGGCCTGGTCTATAATTCCCTGTTTTCTCTCTGCCTCCCTTTTTAAATAGTGGGGTTACATTAGTTACCCTCCAATCTGTAGGAACTGTTCCAGAGTCTATAGAATCTCAGTAGATGACCACCAATGCATCCATTATTTCTAGGGCCACTTCCTTAAGTACTCTGGGATGTAGATTATCAGGCCCCGGGGATTTATTGACCTTCAATCCCATCAATTTCCCCAACACCATTTCCCTACTAATACTGATTTGTTTCCGTTCCTCCCTCTCACTAAACCCTGTGTTCCCCAACACTTCTGGTATGTTATTTGTGTCCTCCTTTGTGAAGACAGGGCCGAAGTATGTATTTAGTTGGTCAGCCATTTCTTTGTTCCCCATTATAAATTCCCCTGTTTCTGACTGTAAGGGACCTACATTTGTCTTCACCAATATTTTTCTCTTCACATACCTTTTACAGTCAGTTTATATGTTCCCTGCAAGCTTACTCTCGTACTCTATTTTCCCCTTCTTAATCAATCCCTTGGTCCTCCTTTGCTGAATTCTAAACTGCTTCCAATCCTCAGTCTGTTGTTTTTTCTGGTCAATTTGTATGCCTCTTCCTTGCATCTAATACTATCTCTAATATCCCTTGTAAGCCATGGTTTGGCCACCTTTCCTGTTTTACTTTTGCACCAGACAAGAATAAACAATTGTTGCAGTTCACCTATGCGGTCTTTGAATGTTTGCCATTGCCTATCCACCATCATCCTTTTAATTAACGTTTCCCAATCCATCATAGCCAACTCGCGCCTCATACCATTGTAGTTTCCTTTAAGATTCAGGACCCAAGTCTCAGAATCAACTACGTCACTCTCCATCTTGATGAAGAATTCTATCATATTATGATCGCTCATCCCCAAGGGGCCTTGCACAACTAGATTGCCAATTATTCCTTTCTCATTACACAATGCCCAGTTGAGGATGGCCTGTTCTCTCATTGGTTCCTCAATGTATTGGTCCAGAAAAACATCCCGTATACACTCCAGGAATTCCTCCTCTACGGTATTGTTACTAATTTGATTTGCCCAATCTATATACGCATATTAAAGTCACCCATAATTACAGATGTTCCTTCATTACATGCGTCTCTAATTTCCTGTTTAATGCCATTCCCAACATCACTACTACAGTTTGAGGGTCAATAGACGACCCCTACTAACGTTTATTGCCCCTTAGTGTTTCTCAGCTCTATCCATACAGATTCCACGTCGTCGGAGCTAATATCTTTCCTCGCTATTGAGTTAATTTCCTCTTTAACCAGCAATGCAACTCCACCGCCTTGTCCTTTTTGTGTATCCTTCCTAAATACTGAATACCCCTGGATGTTCAGTTCCCATCCCTGGTCACCCTGCAGCCATGTTTCCATAATCCCGACTATATCATAGCTGTTTACATCTATTTGCGCAGTTAATTCATCCACTTTATTGTGAATCCTCCTTGCGTTAAGGCACAAAGCTTTAAGGCTTGTCCCATTCCCACTATTTTTCACTGAGGCCCTGTTTGATTCTTGCCCTTGATTTCTCTGACTGTCACTTCTCTTATTCTGCTTTCTGTCTTTTGTTCTTGTCCTTGATTCCCCCTCCTCTGACTCCTTGCATAGGTTCCCATCCACCTGGAATTTTAGTTTAAACCCTCCCCAACCACTCTAGCAAATGTTCCCCCCAGGACATCAGTCCCAGTCCTGCCCAGGTGTAACCCGTCCAGTTTGTACTGGTCCCACCTCCCACAGAACCAGTTCCAATGCCCCAGGAATCTGAAACCCTCCCCTTCACACCATCTCTTCATCCATGTATTCATCTGATATATCCTGCTATTTCTACTCTGACTAGCATGTGGCACTGGTAGTAATCCTGAGATCACTACTTTTGAGGTCCTACTTTTCAACTTACTTCCTAACTCCCTATATTCTGCTTTTAGGACCTCATCCCTTTTTTTACATATGTTGTTCGTACCAATGTGTATCACGACCACTGGCTGTTCACCCTCCCCATTCAGAATGCCCTCTAGCCGCTCTGAGACATCCTTAACCCTAGCACCAGGGAGGCAACATACGATCCTGGAGTCCTTCTTGCGGCCACAGAAACGCCTATCTATTCCCCTATAACTATTGCATTCCCACACTTTTTACTCCTCCCCTGTGCAGCAGAGGCAACCGTGGTGCAATGAATTTGGCTGTTGCTGCTTTCCCCTGAGAGGCAATTCCCCTCAACAGTATCCAAAGCGGCATATCTGTTTTGCAGGGGAATAGCCACAGGAGATTCCTGCACTGCCTGCCTAGTCCTCTTGCTCTGCCTGGTGGTCACCCATTCCCTTCCTGCCTGTGAACTCTTACCCTGCGGTGTGACCACCTCTCTATACGTGCTATCCACAATACTCTCCACCTTGCGGATGCTCCACAGTGTCCCCAAGCCACCGCTCCAGCTTCAAAACCTGGGCTTCCAGGAGCTGCAGCTGGAGACACTTCTTGCACACATGCTGGCCCTGGGCACTGGAAATGTTCCCGGCTTCCCACATATAGCAAGAGGAACACACCACGACTTTGAGCTCTCCTGCCATGACTTACCCCTTTAAATTAAATTAAACCTTTTGGAAGATGCTTAGTATCAAATAATATCAATTACTCTCGGGCCCTTCTTCCCTGCTCCTCGTTGTTACAGAATATCGCTCTTAGAAATGGTGAACCACATAATAAGACCTTAAAAACTATAAGCAATAAAAGTAGTAAACACTTACCTGACCGTACTCACGGTACTCAAAGGATCACCCTGTTCCCCCCTCACCGAACTCCCTCAGTCACCTCTGCTCTCCCAGCTTCTCTTCACCTCCCGGCTCCTCTCGCGCTTCTCTTCACCACCTGGCTCCTCTCGCACTTCTCTTCACCTCCCCCTCCTCTCGCGCTTCTCTTCACCTCCTGGCTCCTCTTGCGCTTCTCTTCACCTCCCGGCTCCTCTCGCGCTTCTCTTTATGAATCGACAAAGAACTGACAAATGGCGTATAATGTGGAAAAATGTTAAATTGTCCATTTTGGCAGGAAAAATAAAAAAGCATATTATACAAAGGGTGAGAGATTGCAGAGCTCTAGGATTCAGAGGGATCTGGGTGTCCTAGTAGATGAATCGCAAAAGGCCAGTATGCAGGTCTAGCAGGTAATTAGGAAAGCTAATAAAATGTTATCATTTATTGCGAGGGGAGCTGAATATAAAAATAGGGAGATAAAAAAAAAACTACTGCGGATGCTGGAAATCCAAAACAAAAACAGAATTACCTGGAAAAACTCAGCAGGTCTGGCAGCATCGGCGGAGAAGAAAAGAGTTGACGTTTCGAGTCCTCATGATCCTTCAGCAGAACTGAGTAAAGTTAGGAGAGGGGTGAAATATAAGCTGGTTTAAGGTTGGTGGGGGGGGTGGAGGGGTGGAGAGAAGTTGGGGGGGGAACAAAAGGAACGAAGAGGTGTTGAAGGTGGGGATATTATCTAAAAAAATGTGCTAATTAAGAATGGATGGCAGGACACTCAAGGTACAGCTCCAGTGGGTGTGGGGAGGAAAGACTGACAAGGTGTTACAGTTATAGATTTAAAAATAATGGAAATAGGTGGGAAAAGAAAAATCTATATAAATTATTGGAAAAAACAAAAGGGAGGGGGAAGAAATGGAAAGGGGGTGGGGATGGGGGAGGGAGTTTAAGATCTAAAGTTGTTGAATTCAATATTCAGCCCGGAAGGCTGTAAAGTGCCTTTTCGGAAGATGAGGTGCTGTTCCTCCAGTTTGCGTTGAGCTTCACTGGAACAATGCAGCAAGCCAAGGACAGACATGTGGGCAAGAGAGCAGGGTGGAGTGTTAAAATGGCAAGCGACAGGGAGGTTTGGGTCTTTCTTGCGGACAGACCACAGGTGTTCTGCATTGCAGTCGCCCAGTTTGCGTTTGGTCTCTCCAAAGTAGAGGAGACCGCATTGGGAGCAACGAATGCAGTAGACTAAGTAAGGGGAAATGCAAGTGAAATGCTGCTTCACTTGAAAGGGGTGTTTGGGCCCTTGGACGGTGAGGAGAGAGGAAGTGAAGGGGCAGGTGTTGCATCTACTGCGTGGGCATTGGGAGGTGCCATAGGTGGGGGTTGAGGAGTAGGCGGTGATGGAGGAGTGGACCAGGGTGTCCCGGAGCGAACGATTCCTATGGAATGCCCCCAGGGGGAGTGAAGGGAAGATGTGTTTGGTGGTGGAATCATGCTGGAGTTGGCGGAAATGGTGGAGGATGATCCTTTGAATGCGGAGGCTGGTTGGGTGATAAGTGAGGGCAAGGGGACCCTATCATGTTTCTGGGAGGGAGGAGAAGGCGTGAGGCCGGATGCGTGGGAGATGGGCCGGACACGGTTGAGGGCCCCGTCAACGACCGTGGGTTGAAAACCTCGGTTAAGGAAGAAGGAGGACATGTCAGAGGAACTATTTTAGAAGGTAGCATCATCAGAACAGATGCGATGGAGGCGAAGGAACTGAGAGAATGGGATGGAGTCCTTACAGGAAGCAGGGTGTGAGGAGCTGTAGTCGAGATAGCTGTGGGAGTCGGTAGGCTTGTAGTGGATATTGGTGGACAGTCTATCATCAGAAATTGAGACAGAGAGGTCAAGGAAGGGAAGGGAAGTGTCAGAGATGGACCATGTGAAAATGATGCAGGGGTGGAGATTGGAAGCAAAATTAATAAATTTTTCCAGGTCCTGACGAGAGCATGAAGCAGCACCGAAGTAATCATCGGTGTACCGGAGAAAGATTTGTGGGAGGGGGCCAGAGTAGGACTGGAACAAGGAATGTTCCACATACCCCATAAAGAGACAGGCATAGCTGGGGCCCATGCGGGTACCCATAGCCACACCTTTTATTTGGAGGAAGTGAGTGGAGTTAAACGAGAAATTGTTCCGTGTGAGAACAAGTTCAGCCAGACGGAGGAGAGTAGTGGTGGATGGCGATTGTTCGGGCCTCTATTAAAGGAAGAAGCTAAGAAGAAGCTCAGACCATCCTGGTGGGGGATGGAGGTGCAGAGGGATTGGACATCCATGGTGAAGAGGAAGCGGTTGGGGCTAGGGAACTGGTTCTGATGCTGAACGTCCAGTGCTCAGCAAAGGACTTAGTTTCATACCCTCACGCCGTCATCTCAATGAATTTCGGGCTCGGTACGATGCTGAACTCTTCTTCTGCCATCTTCTTTTTCATGCTCACTTCTTTGGGCAGGAGTCCTCTCCCAATTCAATGGATCCTTTTACCCACCTCCATTATTTTCCCTCCACCTGGACCCCTCCCTCTGGATTCTTACCTTCTCTTGATCTTTTCATTGAGAACTGTCGGCGTGACATTAGCCGTCTCAATTTCTCTGCTCCTCTCACCCATTCTAATCTGTCTCTCTCTGAACTTACTGCACTCCGTTCTCTCAGGTCCAACCCCAACATTGTCATCAAACCCACTGACAAGGGTGGTGCTGTTGTTGTCTGGCGCACTGACCTCTACCTCGCGGAGGCTGAGCATCAATTCGCAGACACTTCCTCCTACCTCTCCCCGGACCATGACCCCACCACTGAACATCAAGCCATTGTTTCCAGGACTGTCACTGACCTCATCCCCTCTGGAGATCTTCCTCCCACAGCTTCAATCCTGATAGTCACCCATCCTCGGATGGCCCGCTTCTACCTCCTACCCAACATCCACAAACAGAACTGTCCCGGCAGACCGATCGTGTCAGCCTGTTCCTGCCCCACGGAACTCATTTCTCGTTATCTTGACTCCCTTCTCTCTCCCCTTGTCCAGTCCCTTCCCACCTACATCCGGGACTCCTCTGACACCTTACGTCACATCAACAATTTCCAGTTCCCTGGCCCAAACCGCTTCCTCTTCACCATGGACGTCCAATCCCTCTACACCTCCATCCCCCACAATGATGGTCTGAGGGCCCTTAGCTTCTTCCTTGAACAGAGGCCCGAACAATCCCCATCTACCACTACTCTCCTCCATCTGGCTGAACTTGTTCTCACATGGAACAATTTCTCCTTTAAATCCTTTCACTTCCACCAAATAAAAGGTGTGGCTATGGGTACCCGCATGGGCCCCAGCTATGCCTGTCTCTTTATGGGGTATGTGGAACATTCCTTGTTCCAGTCCTACTCCGGCCCCCTCCCACAAATCTTTCTCCGGTACATCGATGATTACTTCGGTGCTTCTTCATGCTCTCGTCGGGACCTGGAAAAATTTATTAATTTTGCTTCCAATCTCCACCCCTGCATCATTTTCACATGGTCCATCTCTGACACTTCCCTTCCCTTCCTTGACCTCTCTGTCTCAATTTCTGATGATAGACTGTCCACCAATATCCACTACAAGCCTACCGACTCCCACAGCTACCTCGACTACAGCTCCTCACACCCCGCTTCCTGTAAGGACTCCATCCCATTCTCTCAGTTCCGTCGCCTCCATCGCATTTGTTCTGATGATGCTACCATTAATAACAGTTCATCTGAAATGTCCTCCTTCTTCCTTAACCGAGGTTTTCCACCCACGGTCGTTGACAGGGCCCTCAACCGTGTCCAGCCCATCTCCTGCGCATCCGCCCTCACACCTTCTCCTCCCTCCCAGAAACATGATAGGGTCCCCTTGTCCTCACTTATCACCCCACCAGCCTCCGCATTCAAAGGATCATCCTCCGCAATTTCTGCCAACTCCAGCATGATTCCACCACCAAACATATCTTCCCTTCACCCCCTCTGGCGGCATTCCATAGGGATCGTTCCCTTCGGGACACCCTGGTCCACTCCTCCATCACCCCCTACTCCTCAACCCCCACCTATGGCACCTCCCCATGCCCACGCAGAAGATGCAACACCTGCCACTTCACTTTCTCTCTCCTCACCATCCAAGGGCCCAAACACTCCTTTCAAGTGAAGCAGCATTTCACTTGCATTTCCCCTAACTTAGTCTACTGCATTCGTTGCTCCCAATGCGGTCTCCTCTACATTGGAGAGACCAAACGCAAACTGGGCGATCACTTTGCAGAACACCTGCGGTCTGTCCACAAGAAAGACCCAAACCTCCCTGTCGCTTGCCATTTTAACACTCCACCCTGCTCTCTTGCCCACATGTCTGTCCTTGGCTTGCTGCATTGTTCCAGTGAAGCCCAACGCAAACTGGAGGAACAGCACCTCATCTTCCGAAAAGGCACTTTACAGCCTTCCGGGCTGAATATTGAATTCAACAACTTTAGATCTTGAACTCCCTCCCCCATCCCCACCCCCTTTCCTTTTCTTCCCCCTCCCTTTTGTTTTTTCCAATAATTTATATAGATTTTTCTTTTCCCACCTATTTCCATTATTTTTAATTCTATAACTGTAATACCCTCTCAGTCTTTCCACCCCACCCCCACGAGAGCTGTACTTTGAGTATCCTGTCTTCCATTCTTAATTAGAACATTCGTTTAGATAATATCACCAGCTTCAACACCTCTTTGTTCCTTTTGTCTGTGACATCTTTTGATTATCTGCTCCTATCACTGCTTGCTTGTCCCTACAACCACCCCCCCAACTTATCTCCCACCAAACCACCCCACTGCCCAGCCCACCCGCCCCCCACCTTAAACCAGCCTATATTTCACCCCTCTCCTAACTTTACTCAGTTCTGCTGAAGGGTCATGAGGACTCGAAACGTCAACTTTATTCTTCTCCGCCGATGCTGCCAGACCTGCTGAGTTTTTCCAGGTAATTCTGTTTTTGTTTCTTGACTTCCAGCATCCGCAGTAGTTTTTTGTTTTTATCTCTGTGTTTAATTGACTGCCACTCCTCTTCAAGAAATGCCTACCTTGAAGAAGTATTGCTCTGCTTTCCGACAGGATTTCCGCCTGCCTCTTTTGCCCTGTTCACCTTCATTGCTTTCCATTTCTCTCCTGGTGTTTGACAAGGTGTTTACTAAAACTCGCATTCACAGCCATATTTCCTTCCTCAGTGACTGTCTCCATCTCCGACTCACCCCACGTGGATTCCAATTGAAATTCCATCCCTCTTCTTTTGAGCCCACCCAGGATTATAGGTATCTCCGGGACATAAAACGTTTCTCGGACTGCTGTTCCCATCGCATTCTGAGATCCACACTCAGTTCCATGCGCTGCCATATGAACACACTCGACCTCTCCCTCCAGCAGCACCGCCGCACCCTTTTTCATAGCTGCGCGTGCCCCCAGTTTCATTTTATTCTTTGTCTCATCCGACGCCTCAACAAGAAACTTTTTCTCTTTCTCTCAAGTGCTAAGGAACGCAAGCTCCAACAACTCATCGACACCAACACCCATCTGGGACCTTCCACCCCTGCTTGTCCCTCCGTCCCCACCCCATTTTCCAATCCCAGCCCCAGCCGTGTATTCACTATACCCCCTGACCTTCCCCTCTCCGATGCTGAACATTCAGTGCTCAGCAAAGGACTTAGTTTCATACCCTTATGCCCTCATCTCAATGAATTTCTGGCTCGGCATGATGCTGAACTCTTCTTCCGCCGTCTTTGTCTCCATGCTCACTTCTTTGGGCAGGAGTCCTCTCCCCGTTCAACGGATCCTTTTACCCACCTCCAATATTCTCCCTCCACCTGGACCCCTCCCTCTGGATTCTTACCTTCTCTTGATCTTTTCATTGAGAACTGTCGGCGTGACATTAGTCGTCTCAATTTCTCTGCTCCTCTCACCCATTCTAATCTGTCTCTCTCTGAACTTACTGCATTCCATTCTCTCAGGTCCAACCCCAACATTGTCATCAAACCCGCTGACAAGGGTGGTGCTGTTGTTGTCTGGCGCACTGAGCTCTACCTCGCGGAGGCTGAGCATCAACTCGCAGACACTTCCTCCTACCTCTCCCTGGACCATGACCCCACTACTGAACATCAAGCCATTGTTTCCAGGACTGTCACTGACCTCATCTCTTCTGGAGATCTTCCTCCCACAGCTTCCAACCTAATAGTTGCCCATCCTTGGATGGCCCGCTTCTACCTCCTAGCCAAAATCCACAAACAGGACTGTCCCAGCAGACCGATCGCATCAGCCTGTTCCTGCCCCATGGAACTCATTTCTCGTTATCTCGTTACTCCCTTCTCTCTCCGCTGGTCCAGTCCCTTCCCACCTACATCCGGGACTCCTCTGGCACCTTACGTCACATCAACAATTTCCAGTTCCCTGGCCTCAACCGCTTCCTCTTCACCATGGACGTCCAATCCCTCTGCACCTCCATCCCCCACCAGGATGGTCTGAGGGCCCTTAGCTTCTTCCTTGAACAGAGGCCCGAACAATCCCCATCCACCACTGCTCTCCTCCTTCTGGCTGAACTTGTTCTCACACGGAACAATTTCTCCTTTAACTCCTCTCACTTCCTCCAAATAAAAGGTGTGGCTATGGGTACCCACATAGGCCCCAGCTATGCCTGTCTCTTTATGGGGTATGTGGAACATTCCTTGTTCCAGTCCTACTCTGGCCCCCTCCCACAAATCTTTCTCTGGTACACCGATGATTACTTTGGTGCTGCTTCATGCTCTCGTCGGGACCTGGAAAAATTTATTAATTTTGCTTCCAATCTCCACCCCTGCATCATTTTCGCATGGTCCATCTCTGACACTTCCCTTCCCTTCCTTGACCTCTCTGTCTCAATTTCTGATGATAGACTGTCCACCAATATCCATTACAAGCCTACCGACTCCCACAGCTACCTCGACTGCAGCTCCTCACACCCCGCTTCCTGTAAGGACTCCATCCCATTCTCTCAGTTCCGTCGCCTCTGTCGCATCTGTTCTGATGATGCTACCATCAAAAACAGTTCCTCAGACATGTCCTCCTTCTTCCTTAACCGAGGTTTTCCACCCACGGTCATTGACAGGGCCCTCAACCGTGTCCAGCCCATCTCCCGCGCATCCGCCCTCACGCCTTCTCCTCCCTCCCAGAAACATGATAAGGCCCCCCTTGTCCTCACTTATCACCCCACCAGCCTCCGCATTCAAAGGATCATCCTCCACCATTTCCACCAACTCCAGCATGATTCCACCACCAAACATATCTTCCCTTCACCCCCTCTGGCGGCATTCCATAGGGATCGTTCCCTTCGGGACACCCTGGTCCACTCCTCCATCACGCCCTACTCCTCAACCCCCACCTATGGCACCTCCCCTTGCCCACACAGAAGATGCAACACCTGCCCCTTCACTTCCTCTCTCCTCACCGTCCAAGGGCCCAAACACTCCTTTCAAGTGAAGCAGCATTTCACTTGCATTTCCCCTAACTTAGTCTACTGCATTCGTTGCTCCCAATGCGGTCTCCTCTACATTGGAGAGACCAAACGCAAACTGGGCGATCACTTTGCAGAACACCTGCGGTCTGTCCACAAGAAAGACCCAAATCTCCCTGTCGCTTGCCATTTTAACACTCCACCCTGCTCTCTTGCCCACATTGGCCCTTGGCTTGCTGCATTGTTCCAGTGATGCCCAACGCAAACTGGAGGAACAGCACCTCATCTTCCGACTAGGCACTTTACAGCCTTCCGGGCTGAATATTGAATTCAGCAACTTTAGATCTTGAACTCCCTCCCCCATCACCACCCCCTTTCCGTTTCTTCCCCCTTCCTTTTGTTTTTTCCAATAATTTATATAGATTTTTCTTTTCCCACCTATTTCCATTATTTTTAAATCTATAACTGTAATGCCCTGTCAGTCTTTCCACCCCACCCCCACTAGAGCTGTACCTTGAGTGTCCTGCCATCCATTCTTAATTAGCACATTTTCTTAGATAATATCACCACCTTCAACACCTCTTTGGTCCTTTTGTCTGTGACATCTTTTGATTATCTGCTCCTATCACTGCTTGCTTGTCCCTACAACCACCCCGCCCCCCAACTTCTCTCCCCCCACCCCACTCCCACCTTAAACCAGCTTATATTTCACCCCTCTCCTAACTTTACTCAGTTCTGCTCATGAGGACTCGAAACGTCAACTCTTTTCTTCTCCGCCGAAGCTGCCAGACCTGCTGAGTTTTTCCAGGTAATTCTGTTTTTGTTGTTGTTGATAACAATAGGGAGGTTATGCTTCAGTTGTACAGTGCATTGGTCAGACCGCATACGGAATATTGTGTACAGTACTGGTCTCAAAGAACAAGGACAAAGAACAAAGAAAAGTACAGCACAGGAACAGGCCCTTTGGCCCTCCAGGCCTGCGCCGATCATATTGCCCGTGAACTAAAACATTTTGCACTTCCGGGGTCCATATCCCTCTATTCCCATCCTATTCATGTATTTGTCAAGCTGCCTCTTAAACATCACTATCGTACCTGCTTCCACCACCTCCTCTGGCAGTGAATTCCAGACACTCACTACCCTCTGCGTAATAAACTTGCCCCGCACATCTCCTCTAATGTTTTCTCCTCTCACCTTAAATCTATGTCCCCTAGTAATTGACTCTTCCACCCTGAGAAAAAGCTTCTGACTATCTATTCTGTCCATGCCACTCATAATTTTGTAAACTTCTATCAAGTCGCCCCTCAATCTCCATCGCTCTAGTGAGAACGATCCGAGTTTCTCCAACCTCTCCTCATAGCTAATAACCTCCAGACCAGGCAGCATCCTGGTAAACCT
Organism: Cetorhinus maximus; assembly: GCF_964194155.1. Lineage (NCBI taxonomy): Eukaryota > Metazoa > Chordata > Chondrichthyes > Lamniformes > Cetorhinidae > Cetorhinus > Cetorhinus maximus. Next base: position 513,234 of record NW_027596154.1, read on the forward strand.
CCTCTGCACCCTCTCCAACACCTGCATATCCTTCTGGTAATGTGGTGACCAGAATTGCACGCAATATTCCAATTGTGGCTTAACCAAGGTTCTATACAGCTGCAGCATGACTTTCCAGCTTTTATACTCAATACCCCTGCCAATGATGTCAAGCATGCCATATGCCTACCTGACTACCTTATCCACCTGCGTTGCCACTTTCAGTGACCTGTGGACCTGTACACCCAGATCCCTCTGCCCGTCGAGGCACTTAAGGGTTCTGCCATTTACTGTGTAATTCCTTCCTGTATTAGACCTTCCAAATTGCATTACCTCACATTTGTCCAGATTAAACTCCATCTGCCATTTCTCCGCCCAAGTCTCCAATCGATCTATATCCTGTTGTATCCTTTGACAATCCTCTTCACTATCTGCAACTCCTCCAACCTTGGTGTCGTCTACAAACTTACTAATTAGCCCAATTACATTTTCCTCCAAATCATTTATGTATACCACAAACAGCAAAGGTCCCAGCACTAATCCCTGCAGAACTCCACTAGTCACAGCTCTCCATTCAGAAAAGCACTCTTCCACTGCTACCCTCTGTCTTCTATCACCAAGCCAATTCTGTATCCATCCTGCCAGCTCACCTCTGATCCCGTGCGACTTTACCTTCTGTACCAGTCTCCCATGAAGGACATTGTCAAAGGCCTTACTGAAATCTATGTATATAACATCTACTGCCCTTCCATCGTTGATCATCTTTGTCACTTCCTCGAAAAACTCGATCAAGTTAGTGAGACACGACCTCCCCTTCACAAAACCATGCTGCTTCTCACTAATACACCCATTTGCTTCCAAATGGTAGTAAATCCTGTCACGAAGAATCTTCTCCAATAATTTCCCTACCAATGACGTAAGGCTCACCGGCCTGTAATTTCCTGGATCATCCCTGCTACCCTTCTTAAACAATGGAACAACATTGGCCATTCTCCAGTCCTCTGGGACCTCACCCGTAGCCAGTGAGGATACAAAGATTTCTGTCAAGGCCCCAGCAATCTCCTCCCTTGCCTCCCTCAGTACACTGGGGTAGATCCCATCTGGCCCTGGGGACTTATCCACCTTAATATTCTTCAAGATGCCTAACACCTCCTCTTTTTTGATCTCAACATGGTCCAGTTTTCACACTCTTCCCTAGACAAATCCACCGCTAAATCCTTCTCTTTGGTGAATACTGATGAGAAGTATTCATTCAATATCTCTCCCATTTCTTCTGGCTCCACACACAGATTCCCACCTCTGTCCCTGAGTGGGCCCACCCTTTCTCTGGCTACCCTCTTGCCCTTTACATATGTATAAAAGGCCTTGGGATTTTCCTTAATCTTGGTTGCCAGTGATTTTTCATGATCCCTTTTAGCCCTCATGACTCCTTGCTTAAGTTTCTTCCTACTTTCTTTGTATTCTCCACGGGCTTCATCTGTTCCCAGCCTTCTAGCCCTTATGAATGCTTCTTATTTAAGGAAGGATGTAAATGCTTTAGAAGCAGTTCAGAGAAGGTTTACAAGATGAATACCAGGAATGGGTGAGTTGTCTTTTGAGGAAAGGTTGGACAGGCTAGGCTTGCAACTACTGGAATTTAGAAAAGTAAGAGGTGACTTTACTGAAACTTTTAAGATCCTGAGGAGTCTTGACAGGGTGTATGCAGAGACGATGTCTCCTCTTGTGGGAGAATCTAGAATTAGGGGTCACTGTTTAAAAATAAGGGTCACCCATTTAAACCAGAGATGAGGAGAATTTTTTCTCTCTGAGGATCGTGAGTCTTCAGAACTCCCTTCCTCAAAAGGCAATGAAAGCAAAGTCTTTGAACAGTTTTGAAGCAGAGGTAGATAGATTCTTGATTAACAAGGGGTGAAAGGTTATCGGGGAGGCGGGTGGTTATAATCAGATTGGCTAAGATCATATTGAATGCCAGAGCAGGCTCGAGGGGCCGAATGGCCTTCTCCTAATTCATATGTTTGTATGTCATTTAAATTCAATGATAAAATACCCTGAAATGCCTCAGTAATAGAGACCATAAAGCTCTCATTCATTGCTGTAAAAAGTCATCTGGTTTGCTAATGTCCCTTAGGGAAGGAAATATGCTGTCCTTTCCTTGGTCTGGCCTACATGTGACTCCAGACCCACAGCAATGTGGTTGACTCTTAACTGTCCTATGAAGTGGCTTAGCAAGCCACTCATTCAAAGGAAATTAGGGATTGGCAACAAATGCTAGCCTTGCCAGTGATGCCCACATCCCATAAAAGAATAAAGAAAGAAAACATATGGCGGACTAAGGAGATGAAGAATGTGTACTAACTCAATCAGTCTGTATCAGAATATCTAGTCACATTCTAATGGTGCAATTGAGCTAAGATTGTCTCTTCAAGATTCTACCTGAGGCACTATGTCTTGAAAAAAATGTCTTGACAACATTATTATCTAAGTTAGAAACCTAACTGAAGAGTTTTAATAGCAGAACATCAGTAAATTGCAAGAAATAAGATGAGTCATTAAGTTATGACAAGTTAAAACTTTTTCAGCCTGTAAATTGTAGAATGTAGGGAAGTCTGAAAGAAGATTAGGATTTCTCATGGTTGTGGGGTTTGGGAAAGAGTAGGAGACAAGTATCTCGATTTCAATAGAGTAAAGAATCTGGAAGGAGCAAAGATGAAGATCATGTATGACAACATGTGTGAAGCTCAGGATCAGTTCACAGTGAGAGTAGTGTTGGCAGACACAGAAAGACAATAAAGGGCTTGATGAAGACAGATTCATTTTTTCTTCCATGGGATGTGGGCATTTGTTGCCCATTCCTAATTGCCCTTGAATTGAGTGACTTGCTAAGCCATTTCAGAGGGCAGTCAAGAGTCAACTGCATTGCTGTGGATCAGAAGTCAGAAGTCACATGTAGGTCAGACCAGGTGAGGATGGCAGGTTTCCTTCCCCAAAGGGAAAACTAGCTTTATATTCCAGATTTTATTAACTTAATTTAAATTCCAACAGCTGCCGTGGTGGGAATTGAACCCATGTCTCCAGGGCGTTAGCCTGGGCCTTTCGATTACTAGTCCAGTGACATTACCAGTACACTGCTGTCTCCCTGTAGAATGGGAGTGGATTGGAGTGGAAGTTCCTTAAACTCAATGTGTTGCACAGATAAACTATGGACAGTTCATTTTCTGCTAGTTGGTCACATTCTCACCTCTCTGAGTCATAAGGTTATGGGTTCAAGTCTCACTCGAGGGCTTGAGCACAAAAATCAAGACTGACATTGCAGTGCAGTACTGAGGGAGTGCTGCAGTGTGAGAGTTGCTGTCCTTCGGATGAGACATTAAACTGAGGCTCCATCTATCAATGTGAGTGGATGTAGAAAAATCCGATGGCACCATTTTGAAGAAAAGTGGGGGAATTATCCCCAGTGTCCTGGCCAATATTTATTCCTTAATCACCATCACAAAACCAGATTATCTGGTCGTTATCATATTGCTGTTCATGGAGTTTGCTGTACACAAATTGGCTGTCATATTTCTTACATTACAAAAGTGACTACACTTTAAAAAATACTTCATTGGCTGTAAAACACTTTGAGATGTTATGAAAAACACAATATAAATGCAAGTCTTTGTTTTCTTTTCTTCTCTATCCTTTCCTTATTTTCTTCTTTTTGCTTTTCTTTCTTTCTTTTTTCTCTCTTTTCCCCTCTCCTTCCTCTCATATCTCCTTGCACTTGATGCTGAAGTGGGATGCACATTCAAGTAAACAGAAAATACAAAAGGAAGGGCATTGTTGGAAATCAATCCGTTGAGATGTGTTCCCCCTCTTTGATGTAATGTGAAGTAAAGGATTGTTAAATGAAATACAGGTGCAAAGCAGTTGCAGTATTGGTGGGTTTGGGAATTGAGCTTGATTCATTCGGGGGATGTGAACATCACTGGCAAGGCCAGCATTTTTTGCTCACTCGATTACCTGTTAAACAGATACCTTGTTTGTACTATCGTGTTCATGCCTGTTGGTGAAATGCATGTTGATGAAAGTTTCATCATGCCTGTAGGCCATCAGGTTATTTTTTATTCATTTACAGAATGTGGTCTCCACTGGCTGGGCCAGCATTTATTGCCCATCCCTCGTTGCCCTTGAGAAGGTGGTGGTGAGCTGCCTTCTTGAACCATTGCAGTCCATGTGGTGTAGGTACACCCACAGTGCTGTTAGGGTTATTGTGCAGTAGGTTGAATTTAAGCAGTATCAACCAGATAGTCTCCACTTTGGCATTGCGTGGTTATTTTTATCCAGTTAGTGATGGTGTACTTTAAATTTTGAAGTTACTTAAAAGTGTCTTCGAGAAACCAGGATCTTTTGTAATCATATGAGTTCAGTGGGCTGATCTTGGGGTCGAGATTAGTTGAGGCTTCTGTGGGAAACTCTGGCTCTCTGTGATGGAGGCAAAATCTGAGACTGATTTCCCTCCTCCTAATTGTGCACCTTTATGAGCTGATGGAGTGATTCCCATTGGTGGTGTCCACAGTTTGGTCCAAAGTGCAGAACATGTTCGTTTCTCAATCAGAAACTGGCGATGCAGCTGGTGGGCACCGTTTCCAGCAAATAGAAGGAAATAAATGAGAGAAAATTTTGGAGAAAGTGTTAGATTTAGAAATGAATCGACTGTGTGCATTTTGGTTCCAGGTGTGCAGTGTTTTCAAAAGATAGTTATTTATGCACAAAATAGCAAGTTTCACATTATGTTGAGATACACAACAAAACCTGTTGTGTCAAAGTTGCTGTTGTAGTTTCTCCGGTCCTTGATGAGAAAAGATTTAACATATTGTGGTTTATAACTAGGTGCTAATCTTTGACACAAGGTGAAAAATGTATCACTAGTGAGTTACCTATGGTAGCAGTTTGTTAGAGAGTAATTCCATGTTAAATATTTTTATAAGCCTCTGTTGTGTATGACTGTTCGAGCTTTATGAGCTGTTCTCTTTTGAAGGGCCATCGTTTGGGCATCCGTGTTACATTCACAACAAGCTCCACAAATGATACTTCAATATGACATCTTCTGTTAGCATTTCTGAGTGTGGTTTTGTATTACCTTTTCACTTGCTGTCCTGTCCTTCTGTATACATGCTCTCTCCCCAGGCCAATTACACATCTTTTAATCAGGTTGTGACAATTTATTTTGAAGTAATTTTCTCCTCCTCACTTTCCTCTGTCCCCTACGCCACTTCATCACTGACAGAACACGTGATTCAATAGCTCTTGCTTCCCCTTTGATTTTTCACCTACCTTTCAGGGAAATCTCCTGTTCTCAACTTAACTGGACAACCTGGCATCGAGAGCAGCAAGTAAGAAGCGTGAAGTTACCAGTACATGTTGTAGTGCACTGGGACTTCAACTTGTCAAAGTGCTAGGATATTGGTATGTTCTTGAGGCCACCACGAGGAAATGTAGGAGATTGCAGCCTGGCTGTATAAACCCACATTTTATTTTATTTGTGGAGTGGAAGAACATTTATTTTGTACCCTTGCTTGCAGAAGAGGATCGCGCTGACCAGTTCCTCTCCAACAGCATAGTTAGAATTAGCAACTGGACACATGGAGAAGGTGCTGAGATTGCTCCACAGCCAAGCTTACCCCTGACCATGACCTTGTTTTACACAGTATGTGGTTACAAAGAAACAAAGATACAAAGAAAGGCCAATGAGAATGTAAAACTGAGTGGAGTGGACGTATGAGCATATAGTCAGTTGGTTATATTGCTTTTTGTAACTGATTTCATCTTGAAACAAGTGCTCATCTAAATACTTCTTAAATGTTGTGAGGAAGTCATTGTGAGACTAAGAAGGATGTGACCATATTGAGAGAGATGGGGCATTATTGAGTTTGGTGTTTTGTTATATGTTGTATTTGATTGAATGGATTATATTAGGGTTGTGATAAAGGTTAATTTTAGAGATTTTGGAGAATAGAAACAAAATGTGCTTCTCTGCGACGAGTGTGAGACTGAATTAGGCAGAATTGTACTTTAGTCAGTAATGAAGGGTCAGAGATCTTTAAATAGATGTTCCCTGGAGACAGGGAAGTGTGGGCGGATTTGGGGGGGTACTTTTTGTGAAAATTCAATGCAAAGATAGAGTCTTTATTGCAGCCATAATGAATGTAATGTCAACAGGCTTATCTCCAATGTGCAAAATAACACTATTTATCCAACACCTTCCCCAGGCAAAGGACCAGAGACAATTTATCCTGTACAAAAACGCAATGACAATGATAGGCACATTGCAGGAGTGGGTCACTGAGGTAACAGTCAGAAGCTGATGGTTGATGAAGTCACTGTGGAAGGTACAATCATTTACTTCCTCAAAACAGTCTACTCTCTCATTCTTCATTATAAGATAACATTCAATTTAAGAGTGGATTAAATATAATGAATTTGAAGCTCTTTTCAATTTTTAATGTTAATAATTGTATAGTTTCTGATGTACCCTGAGTCCAGGTTAATTCTGCTGTGGAAATGGCCCTTTAGCACCTCCGCTGCTGTGTTGGGTAAATGAATTGCCCGGTATAGTGAAGAGTTATACAAGTGAAGAAGGTCTCCGGTTCGATGTCCATCTGTGCTACACATGCCAACATGTCGGGTTTGGTGTTTATCTGCCTTGTCTTGTCTGCAGATATAATAATAGTTTGAATGAACGTGACATTTACTGGAACGCGGAACAAAAAAGACCGTTTAAGCAAAACCCTGTCGTTCATTTCTAGAGATATAGAATTAAAAACAGAGAGAGTTATGTTAAACTTGCACAAAAGTTCGGTCACACCACATTTGGGGCACTGTGAACAGTTCATGTTCCATATTATGAAAAGAATAGTGTAGATGGAGTGAAGATGTTTACACCTGCAGATTGTTCAGAACAAGGGGGCATAAATATAAAATTGGGTGGAATTTCGTGTTGACGACAGGCGTCCCACACATGGTTGGAGAACTGTTGGGAACCATGTGTTATTTTTCTCCGAGAGGCTCAAGACAATTTCAGTGCAACCAGACACTTACCTGGACAGTGTCGGGCTTCCCACTCGATCAATTCCTCAGTCAGGCAGGAACCCTGCCCTCAAGAACTGTCAGCCAATCAGAGGACAGCAGCTCTGTCACATACCCAAAGCACTGGTCGCTGCCATTAATGCACTGAGGCCTTCAGCTGGGATTGTCGCTAGATCCCTGGAGACAGGGAAGTGTGCGCGGATTTGGGGGGAGGGCCATGAGGACTGGGTCACCAGCGATGTGGGCTGGGGGAGAGGACATCATATGCAAAGGCAGGGGGATGATTTCAGTGACCACCCCTCACCCTTCCCAATGCCAGCTCCCTCAGTTGGGAACTGAGTGCCTGTGAGTGTGGACGGCCCCTTCAAACGAGGCCACAGGAAACACAGAGTTTGCTGGGTGGCTTTCTGGAGGCAGGGGTGACTCGTGTGACTCCTGTTTAATCCCTGAGCCACCATTAAATCCCAGTGGGCTCAGGGATGATTCTCAAGTAGCTCATTAATGAGCCTAACTGACATCCTGCTGCCAGAGGGCAGAATTCCCATATTGGTCCCTTCTTGTCTCCCACTAAACATGGGACAGTTTTTTGCTGTCGGAAATCGGTCATGGGAATTCCCACCCGATTCTCTGGGCCCAGCTACCACCCTGCCCGCTCCAGTGGGTTCCATTAAATTTCTACCTAAAGTCACTGCTAAACCCAAAGGCAATTTAGGAGAAACTTCCATTCCCAGAGAGCAGTTAGAATGTGGGACTCACTACCACAATGCATCTTTACTGGTCGCCTCAAGTATATTTCAGAGGGAAGTTAGATAAACACATATGGGAGGAAGAAGTAGAAGAGAGTGATGATTGAGTTAGATGAAGAGGGGTAGGAGCGAGGGAAATGGAGACAGTGGTGTAGTGGTAATTTTACTGGCCGAATAAGGACTAGGCCTGGGGGCACTGGGTTCAAATCCCACCATACCAGCTGGTGGATTTTAAATTCAATTAATAAACCTGACATAACAACTATTGTCAATTTGTTGTAAAGATCTATCTGAAGAACAAAGAAAAGTTCAGCACAGGAACAGGCCTTTCGACCCTCCAAGCCTGCGCCAATCATATTGCCTGTCAACTAAAATATTTTGCACTTCTGGGGTCCATATCCCTCTATTCCCATCCTATTCATGTATTTGTCAAGCTGCCTCTTAAACACCACTATCATTCCAGCTTCCACCACCTCCTCTGGCAGTGAATTCCAGACACTCACTACCCTCTGCGTAAAAAACTTGCCCCGCACATCTCCTCTATAGTTTTCTCCTCTCACCTTAAATCCATGTCCCCTAGTAATTGACTCTTCCACCCTGGAAAAAAGCTTCTGACTATCTACTCTGTCCATGCCACTCATAATTTTGTAAACTTCTATCAAGTTGCCCCTCAATCTCTGTCGCTCTAGTGAGAATAATCCGAGTTTCTCCAACCTCTCCTCATAGCTAATAACCTCCAGACCAGGCAGCATCCTGGTAAACCTCCTCTGCACCCTCTCCAACGCCTCCATATCCTTCTGGTAATGTGGCGACCAGAATTGCACGTAATATTCCAATTGTGGCCTAACCAAGGTTCTATACAGCTGCAGCATGACTTTCCAGCTTTTATACTCAATACCCCTGCCAATGAAGGCAAGCATGCCATATGCCTACCTGACTACCTTATCCACCTGTGTTGCCACTTTCAGTGACCTGTGGACCTGTACACCCAGATCCCTCTGTCCGTCGATGCACTTAAGGGTTCTGCCATTTACTGTATAATTCCTGCCTGTATTAGACCTTCCAAAATGCATTACCTCGCATTTGTCTGGATTAAACTCCATCTGCCATTTCTCCGCCCAAGTCTCCAAGTAATCTATATCCCATTGTATCCTTTGACAATCCTCTTCACTATCTGCAACTCCTCCAACCTTAGTGGTTAATGGTTCACTAATGTCCTCTCTTTAGGGAAGAATATCCTTAACTGGTCTGGATTACATGTGACTCCAGACCCACAGCAACGTGGTTGATTCTTAACTGCCCTCTGAAATGGCCTAGCAAGCTGCTCAGTTCAAGGGCAATTAGGGAGGAGCAACAAAATGTTGGCCTTGCCAGTGACGCCCACATCCCATGAAAGAATAAAAAAAGAAGAGGCTCATTTGGATATAAACACTGACATGGACCAGTTCAGCTGAATGGTCTGTTTCCAAGCTACATAATATTTAAGCAATGTAGCTTTAAGTATCATCTAGATCCTTTTGTTGAAGGGATCTTTCAAATCACCTTTCTTTAAATTATTTCCTAACTCAGCTGTAAAGTTTAATCAATAGACAGATAATATGCTTTTTATGGTCTTTTTTAAAGGACAAATTTTAGCATGACACTTGGTCAGCTGGTCATCTTCAAATGGGATCTTTTACGTTGATTTGAAAGGATGGATGGGGCTTTGGTTAGAAATTACATCCAAAAGATGTAACAGCTAAAAGCAGTGAAGTGCACTGATGTGTCAACATCAATTTTCGAGCTCCAGCCTCCGACGTGAAACTTGAACATGGACCTTCTGACTGAGAGGCAGGAATGTTACCCACTGACCCAAGGGAACTTTTACCTCATGCAGCCTTTGCCCCAGTTGCAGACTTGGCTTCTAACGATGCTTGTTTTCTGATATTCTCAGTAATATTGAAGTATTTTTCTGAAAATCCCTAAGTGCTTGCTGAATATTAGTGCTAACCCTGAGCAGGAGTAGCTGCTTTTCTCTCAGGGTTCAAACCAACAGTGTCAGCTGTGGCCCAGTGAGCAGTTTTCTTGCCTTTGAGTGGGACGATTGTGGCCAAGTCCTAATCCAGAGACTTAAACACAAAACCTCGGCTGATGCTCCCAGTGCGGTATTGAGGGAATGCTGCAGTCTTCAAGGTGCTGTATTTGGATAAGGCATCAAAGTGAGGCCCCGTCTGCCGTCTCAGGTGAAGGTAAAAGATCCCGTGGAACCATTTTGGAAAAAAGCCTCAAACAGCATCACTGAAACAGAATTCCTGCTGGTTATTGCATTGCTGTTTGAGGGAGCTTGCTGAGTGTAAATTGGCTCCCATATTTCCTTCATTACAACAGTGACAACACTTCAAAAAATACTTAATTCCGGTCAAGCGCTTTGGGATGTCCTGAGGCCATAATCAGCATTAAGTACATGCAAGTTCTTTCTTTCATACAATACTAACAACAGAGGTGAGGGTGGCCTTAGACAGAAAGATTTGCCCCCCTGTAAGGGGACCCACACTATATCCCATCTATTGGGACGCACAGTTGGCCAGGCTCCATTATTTGTGTGCCATCCGCCCTGTTCGATGTTCCTCCTCAAAGTCCAATCCTGGGCCAGGATTTTACAGTCCCTCCCACCCAGTGGGATATTATCGTCCCGCCGAACTGAATGGAGCTTTAAATGTCTCACAACATCCAGGGGTGGGGGGAGGGAAACGCACCGTGGCAGGACGGGGGGGTGGGGAAACGCACCATGACAGGGCTGGGGGGGAGGGGGGGAAACACACCATGACAGGGCGGGGGGGAGGAAACGCACTGTGGTGGGACGGGGGTGGGGTGGGGAAATGCACCGTGACAGGGCCGGTGGGGGAAAACGCACCATGACAGGGCGGTGGGGGGAGGGGGGGAAACACACTGTGGTGAGGCGGGTGGGGGGGGCAGGGGGGAACACACTGTGGTGGGCAGTGGGGGGGAAACGCGCCGTGGTGGGGCGGGCGGGGGGGTAAGTGCGCCGCGGCAGGTGGGGTAAGTGCACCGTGGCGGTGCAGGCTGGGGGGTAAGTGCGCCGCAGCGGTGCGGGCGGGGGGGTAAGTGCGCCGCAGCGGTGTGGGCAGGGGGTAAGTGCGCCGTGGCGGGGCAGGCAGGGGGATAAGTGCACCGCGGTGGTGTGGGCAGGGGGGGTAAGTGCACCACGTTGGTGTGGGCAGGGGGGGTAAGTGTGCCGCGGCGGTGCAGGCAGGGGGGTAAGTGCACCATGGTGGTGTGGGCAGGGGGGGTAAGTGCGCCGTGGCGGTGCGGGCAGGGGGGTTAAGTGCGCCGCGGCGGTGCAGGCAGGGGGGTAAGTGCACCATGGTGGTGTGGGCAGGGGGGGTAAGTGCGCCGTGGCGGTGCGGGCAGGGGGGTTAAGTGCGCCGCGGCGGTGCAGGCAGGGGGGTAAGTGCGCTGCGGCGGTGCGGTCAGGGGGGGTAAGTGCGCCGCGGTGGTGCGGGCAGGGGAAGTGCACCATGGTGGGGCTGTAAAATCCTGGCACTGGTGATTATTTGCACCTAAGCATGAGAGAGATCCCTGGAGATGCTTTTTCAAAACAGGTGATCTTTAGAGATGTGTCCCACACCCCTTCATAAATCAGTACCTTAATAAAATGTTTTACCTTAAAAAAATTGATTTGACGTTGGAATGTCAAAGTAAGTTAATTATGCAGCAATGTATTCTGCGACCAGGGGTAACACAAAGTTTCTCCAGTCACTTTGCAACAGGAGATCACCTTCCCAGAAGGGCTTTTAACTATATTTTCTTGGGGAGATGTAAAGTATTCATTATCGTTTTAAGAGCTGATTGAATTTCCTGTGTGATTTTCTTGTCATTGAGCATACTTTCTATCAAGCCATTACCAGGATCAGCCGCAGATGGCATTTGGCAACAGCCGAGAGCTTGAATTTCAATTCAACGACAGCTGGGCATGATTGGTTAATGCTTTACAACCCAGAAGGAACATTAAAAGAAGTCTGGAGATTCGGGACAAACCAAATCATGTTCAGCGGCATTTTATGCTTCAGAGTTAATTTAAACCCACACACACACAAATGTGAAGAGGGAAACACCACACGGATTTGCAACTTGGAGTTGGGTAGGAGAGGGGTGGAGTGAGAAATTGAAAAAGAGAAAGAATGCTTTCATGTAGCAGTACAGTTCATCTCAAGTTCTCTGCATTTGAATGGATGAATAAAACCTGCGTTGAATCTTCTGAAGACACCCTTTCTGCATGACCCCTCCCTCCCTCCAACCCCCCCCACCCAACCCCATGTCTGATCCACAGCAGACACCTCTTACCTTCAATATCTCAATTATTAAATTTTCTTTCATTGACATTCTTGGACTCACTCCTCCTCTCTCTCATACTGTACCCTCTCCACCCCTCTTTCATGACAGATACTTCTTTCTCTCTCAACCAATGGGAACTAACTCTCAGTAAATCCTAAACCAATCCAAGAGTTGAGTAACATAAGGAAGCTTTTCTAAAATCCCACATTCTTGAGCAGGATACACGGAAAAGATGGTCATGAAATAAGTGATCCTTCTCTTGTCTCTTGTCCCAAATGTTTCCTTGCTCTCCATTGGAGCTTTTCCTGTCATCCCATTTTATTGATTGTAATCAGTATTCCATTAGCTGAAATTTTCTCTCTTGCTTCCCCAAAGATCTAAATCTTTGTCATATTTGCTTTTGCTCCTCGCTGTGTTGAATGTGTCATCTCCTATTCCCACTCATTCTTTCCCAGGGCCTCAAACGTATACATTCCTTACCTCCATTATTTCTCTATTCTCACAGTTCAGCTCACAAGAGACAATGACTTTATTAATATGAATTGCAAACTATCGTTGAATTCTTTATAATGTTCATTTCAAGTAAGTTTCTTGTTCCAAAAGAAGAAAAAGAGAAAACTTGATCTTCAGCTGCCCCTGCATTGGAAACACTGATCTTCAACAAAGACTTCTATTTATATAGCATCCGATCACACCACTAAAATAAAAGCTAAATACTGCGGATGCTGGAAATCTGAAACAAAAACAAAAATAGCTAGGAAAACTCAGCAGGTCTGACAGCATCTGTGGAGAGGAACACAGTTAATGTTCCGAGTCCATATGACTTTTCATCAGAACGAAAGAGAAATAGAAATGAAGTGAAATATAAACTGTTTAAGGGGGGTGGGACAGGTGGACCTGGATAGAGGCCAGTGATAGGTGGAGGCAAAGGAAAGATTGCCAAAGATGTCATAAACAAAGGTCAAAGGTGTGTTAACGGTGGTGATATTAATTAAAGGATGTGCTAATGATGACATTAAGGGTAGAAAGCAGGATGAACAAGTGACAGATAGCCTTAGTGGGGGTGGGGTCGGGGGGAAGGGATCGAAATAGGCTAAAAGGTGGAGATAAAACAATGGATGGAAATAAATGTCTATTTAAGAAAGGGACTATCTAGAAGCACACTACAGTGTGCTTGCAGACAAACAGGAGAGAGAGCTCATCCTGAGTGAGACACAGCCAGAGTGGGTATTGACAATTTGGTGCACAGTGGGAATTTGGTGCATAGGGAAAGAGGTGCTATCCAACTTCATAAATCTTCAAAAAGTGGTCTTGCCCTGCTGCAGCAGTAGAGGCTACAAGGGAAAGGAATGACTGGTAAGCAGTGGGTAAGATCTGGTAAGTATTTACTACTTTCATCGCTTATAGTTTAAGGTATTTTTGTGGTTTATAGTTTGTATAGTCTATAGTAATGAGGATCAGGAAAGAAGGGCCCTAGAGTAACTAATATAAAAGGTTTAATTTAAAGGGATAAGTCATGGCAGCAGAGCCCAAAGCCGTGTTGTGCTCCTCATGCTCCATGTGGGAAGCCGGGGACATTTCCAGTGCCCGGGACCAGCATGTGTGCGGGAAGTGTGTCCAGCTGCAGCTCCTGGAAGCTTGGGTTTCAGAGTTGGAACGGCGGCTGGGGACACTGTGGGGCATCCGCGAGTCTGACAACATCGTGGATAGCACGTTTAGAGAGGTGGTCACACCGCAGATGAAGGGACTTGAGGAAGGAAGGGAATGGGTGACCAACAGATAGTCCGAGAGAAACATGCAGGTAGTTCAGGAGTCCTCTGGGGTCCCGCTAACAAATCGGTATTCCATTTTGGAGGCTGATGAGGGCACTGGTTCCTCCAGGGAGTGCAGACAGAGCCAAGCTTCTGGCAGCACAATATATAGGTATAAAGAGGGATGAGATATGCATCAAGAATTCAGGGAATTAGGCAGTAGACTAAAAAGTAAGACCTCTCGGGTTGCAATCTCTGGATTACTCCCAGTGCCACGTGCTAGCGAGCTCAGAACTAGAAGAATAGCGCAGAAGAATACATGGCTTAAGAGTTGGTGCAGGAGGGAGGGTTTTAGATTCCTGGATCACTGGGACAGTTTCTGGGGAAGATGGGACCTGTACAAGTTGGACAGTCTACATCTGAACCAGAGCGGGACTAACATCCTTGCGGGCGGGTTTGCTAGTGCTGTTGGGAGGAGTTTAAACTAATTCAGCAGGGGGAGGGGACACAGAATGTTAGCAGAATAGGGAAACATCATAATACTGCAAAACAATCAAGTCAGAGGGAGTACAGTTGCATTAAGTCTCAAGGGAGTAAGGCAAGGCTGGATGGCCTCTACATTAATGCCAGGAGTATTGCAGGTAAAACAGATGCATTAAGGGTGAGGATTGACATGTGGAATTGTGATATACTATCCATCACTGAGACGTTGTTGAGGGAGAGGCAGGATTGGCAACTCAACATTCCTGGATATAGAATCTTCAGGCAAGACAGGGGAGGGGGTAAATGAGGAGAGAGCATTACATTATTAGTTACGAAGTCAGTTACAGCAGTAAAGAGAGAAGATATCTTGGAGGGGGCATCGAATAAAGCTTTGTGGGCAGAGTTTAGGAATAAAAAAGGGCAGCCACATTGTTAGGTGTTTATTATAGACCCCCAGGTAGTCAGCGGGAAATTGAGGAGCAAATATATACACAATTTGCGGAGGTGTGTAAAAACAATAACAATAGGGTAATTATATTAGGTGATTTCAACTTTCCCAAAATTAATTGGGATAGACATAGTGTTAAAGGCTTGGATGGAGTGGGTTTCTTGAAATGTGTACAGGAGAAATGTTTAGGTCAATATGTAGAGGGTCCAACAAGGGACTGCACAGTGCTGGACCTAATTCTGGGGAATGAAGCCGGACAGGTGGCTGAGGTGGTGGTGGGGGAGCATTTTAGTGATAGCGACCACAACATGGTACAGTTCAAGTTTGTTATGAACAAAGAAATAGACAAGTTGCAAAAAAAAGTTTTGGATTGGGGGAGAGTGGTGAGAGTGGAGAGTAAAATAAGGCAGGATCTGGCCAAGGTAGACTAGGAACAGCTACTTGTGGGGAAATCTACAGAGGAGCAGTGGGAGGCGTTCAATAAGGAAATCGGAAGGGTACAGGTTTTACATGTTCCCTCTAGGATGATAGGAAGGAGCAACAAGCCCAGAGAACCATGGATGACCAGAGATATTAAGGTTACGATGAGAAGGAAAAGAGAGGCTTTTAGCAGGTACAAAGGAAGCAAATCAATGGAGGCATTAGTGGAGTACAGAAAATGCAGGGTGGAGCTTAAGAAAACAATTAGGAGAGCAAAGAGGGGATATGAGAAAGCTCTGGCTGGTAAAAGTAGGGAAAATCCCAAAATATTCTATAAGTATAGCAATGGGAAGAGGATAACCAGGGAAAGTGTAGGGCCCATAAGGGACCAAGGGGGCAATATATGGGTGGAGCCAGAGGACATCACTAGAGTATTGAATGAATACTTCACATCTGTCTTCACTCAAGAGAATGAGGATGAAGGCATCGAACTCGGGGAGAGAGACTGTGAGGTTCTTAAGCAAATTGATATAGGGTGTGACAAGGTATTGGAGGTGTTGGCAGGCTTAAAAGTGGACAAATCTCCAGGTCCAGATGATTTGTGTCCCAGACTGCTGACGGAGGCAAGGGAGGAGATCGCAGGGGCTCTGACCCAAATTTTTAATTCCTCTCTGGCCACAGAGGGAGGTGCCAGAGGACTGGAGAGCAGCTAATGTGGTTCCGTTATTTAAGAAGGGTTGTAGAGAGAAGCCAGGGAACCACAGGCCAGTAAGCCTCATGTCAGTGGTAGGGAAACTATTGGAGAAAATTCTGAAGGAGAGAATTTATCACCACTTGGAGAGGCAAGGTTTGATCAGGGATAGTCAGCATGGTGTTCTCAGAGGGAGGTCATGCCTAGCAAATTTGGTTGAATTTTTTGAGGAGGTGACCAGGTGTGTAGATGAGGGTAGTGTAGTTGATGTAGTTTATATGGATTTCAGCCAAGCTTTTGACAAGGTCCCACATGGGAGACTTATAAAGAAGGCAAATGCACATGGGATACAAAGTAATTTGATAAGGTGGATTCAAAATTCACTTAGTTGTAGGAGACAGAGGGTGATGACAGAAGGATGCTTTAGTGACTGGAAGCCAGTGTCCAGTGGTGTACCACAGGGATCTGTGCTCGGTCCCCTATTATTTGTCATTTATATAAATGACATAGATGCCTATGTGGGGGGTAGGATTAGTAAGTTTGCGGATGACACAAAGATTGGCCCGGTGGTTAACAGTGAGGTTGAGTGTCTTGGGCTACAGGAAGATATAGACGGGATGGTCAAATGGGCAGATAAGTGGCAGATAGAATTTAACCCTGAAAAGTGTGAGGTGATACACTTTGGAAGGAGTAATTTGACAAGGAAGTATTCAATGAACGGCATGACACTAAGAAGTTCTGAGGAACAAAGGGACCTTGGCGTGTGTGTCCATAGATCTCTGAAGGCGGAGGGGCATTTTAATGGGGTGGTGAAAAAGGCATATGGACACTTGCCTTTATCAATCGAGGCATAGATTACAAAAGTAGGGAGGTCATGTTGGAGTTGTATAGAACCTTGCTGAGGCCACAGCTGGAGTACTGTGTGCAGTTCTGGTCACCACATTATAGGAAGGATGTGATTGCACTTGGAGGGGGTGCAGAGGAGATTCGCCAGGATTTTGCCTGGGATGAAACATTTAAGTTATGAAGAGATGTTGGATAGACTTGGGTTGTTTTTGTTGGAGCAGAGAAGACTGAGGGGCGACCTGATCAGGTGTACAAGATTATGAGGAGCATGGACAAGGTGAATAGGGAGCAGCTGTTCCCCTTAGCTGAAGGGTCAGAAGGGGACATAAGTTCAAGGTGAGGGGCAGGAGGTTTGGGGGGATGTGAGGAAAAACTTTTTTACCCAGAGGGTGGTGACGGTCTGGAATGCTGGGAGGGTGGTGGAGGCGGGTTGCCTCACATCCTTTAAAAAGTACTTGGATGAGCACTTGGCATGTCATAACATTCAAGGCTATGGGCCAAGTGCTGTAAACGGGGTTAAGTAGGTAGGTCAGGTGTTTCTCATGTGTCAGTACCGACTCAATGGGCTGAAGGGCCTCTTCTGCACTGTGTGATTCTGTGAACACTTCACAAATGTTGAAGTGCACTGACTGTTGGGAAACTGCCAAGACGACACTACCTACACACAGTCAAATTTCAACGTACATGTGTACTTGCTATTAGAATTTGAAGTGACCTCTGTCTGCAACATTTTGAAGGTTTATTCTGAATCTGGATTAAGAAATATTGCATGTAC
This sequence comes from Cetorhinus maximus, assembly GCF_964194155.1. Taxonomy (NCBI): domain Eukaryota; kingdom Metazoa; phylum Chordata; class Chondrichthyes; order Lamniformes; family Cetorhinidae; genus Cetorhinus; species Cetorhinus maximus. The sequence continues at coordinate 530,776 of NW_027596154.1, forward strand.
CTCTCGTTTAAATCCCACCATGGAAGCTTGAAACTTGCCAAAGCTACAAGTATTCAGAAGCTAGCAGCGCCCTTTGTCTAAAAATAAATGCTATCTTTCTTTTACTCCTTTTACTTCCTTTTCTGAAGGTGCAACCCTCCAGAACCTCCAGTATGAGTCCAGTCAACAGTTTGTTTCAGGAACGTTACATCCCAGCCCTGAGCTGGTCTCACCCAACATTACAGGAGTGTAAACTTCTAGGGTTACAGGATAACAATTAGAAACTAGATGTGGACTCTTTACCCTTTTCAATGCCCAGATTACCAGCTCACTTTTTGGTACCTCAGCGCAGTCCTGGCTGTGATCAACTTACTCAGTACACACAAGTGATTGAACCTCACAGCTTCCTACTCTCCAAAAGTGCATTTACACTCCACAAGTGTGGAGCACAGCTGAAACGGCTTTGTACCGATGCTAAACTGAGAAGTGCAAAATGAGCGTGAAGCCTGGAACTGACTCTGAGATGAAGATGAGCAAGAATTCTTCCCCCACAGAGCATCTCTCTGCTTTGTTCAGCTCCCTGAGGTCAGGCTGTGACCTGGACTGAGGCTGCACTTACATTGAAATTACAATGTCAACTGCCTATACAATTGTGGAGTAAATGCACCCTTCAGTGCGATACCACTCCCAAGTGATGCTTTACAGTGACTTTTTATTCATGATTAATTAAACTGTGGTATGAGATCCATTATTGCAGATCTCATCACTTTCAAAACCAAGAACAGCTATTTGACCCTGGCTACTCTGCAGGCGTACACGTCCATGCACCTCTTCATCCAGTTCAAGACCACTTCCCCCGACGGATTCATCCTGTTCAACAGTGGAGATGGCAACAACTTCATCGCTGTGGGACTAATTAAAGGGTATGGGAAACTTGTTTGGGTCGTTTTGTGAGTTCTCACTGGATTCACCACATCTGCTGATGGTCAGTGAGTAATGGAGAGAAAGTGGGAGCAGTGTAAATGTAAAGAAGGGAGGTCACTCGCGGGGCTGTAACATAAAACACCTTCACTTCAAAGCAAGTACCAGTCAGTCAGCTGAGGATGAATGGTGGTTTAAATCAGAATGTAGAAATTACTCCTTAAACTTTGTATTTGTATTGTCACAACAACCTTTTAAAGCAAATCTTAAAAAGTGCTTATTTAACTAATTACACCATAGAAACAGACTAATTTCCAGCCCCCCTCCCCCGGCTTGCTGACTTTCATGTGAATGGTTTAACTTAATTGGTCTTGGCTGTGGGTTCATTTAGTCTGGTTTTGCTTGTGCCAAACAGTGAGGCAGAACAAGAGATTATTTTAATGACAAACATCACAAAGATAGGTAGAGATCAGGCAGGCCACTCCAGCCACTTAGTTCATTTCCTTCCTCACATCATAGCTTCAAACGGCTTCTTCACCTATTCTGGGATTTCTGCCTCCACAGTCCTCCCCCATTTTTATACATGCATTCTTTCTGCAAAGTCATTCCCTGACATCAGCTGTGACCCTCTAACTGTTTGTACAGAGATCTCCCCGCTCTGAGTGTGATGTTTTACCGTGGAAGAGTGCTGCTATTAACCTTTGCTATTCCAGTTGGTATCTTGATATCTTCATCCAACTTTCAACATGACAGATTCCGAGCTTTCATGTCCATTCCAGCCCCATCTCCCTACATCACAACAGTGACTTTGCTTTAAGTTATTGGTTCTGAAGGTGCTTTGAAACATCATGAGGCAACATACAAATGCCAATTCTTCCTTTGCAAATCCACACTGTTGAAATTCACACATGAAGAGATACCTGGACAAGACATTAGAGAATGAAAGCTCCCTATGGAACCTGTACCCTACAAAGACAGTCAATGCTTTTGAGAGGGGAAACATAGAAATATAGAAAATAGAAGCAGGAGTAGGTTATTCGGCCCTTTTAAGCCTGCCCCACCATTCAATATGATCATGGCTGATCCTCTATCTCAATGCCATACTCCCACTGTCTCTCCATAACCCTTGATGCCTTTACAGTCTAGAGAGCTATCGATTTCCCCCTTAAATATATTCAGTGACTTGACCCCCCCCCATAGCCTTCTGCGGTAGAGAATTCCACCCTCTGAGTGAAGAAGTTTCTTCTCATCTCAGTCCTAAATGGCCTACCCTGTATCCTGAGACTGTGACCCCTTTTTCTAGACTCCCCCAGCCAGAGGAAACATTATCCCTGCATCCAGTCTGACCAGCCCTATCAGAATTTTATACATTTCAATGTGGTCCCCTCTCATTCTTCCAAACTCCAGTGAACACAGGCCTAGTCGGCCCAACCTCTCCTCATACAACAATCCTGCCATCCCAGGAATCAAGCAATTCAAGAGTGCTTTTCTTTGAAAAAGAAAGAATATTAAATAATTATCAAGGATCTGGTTAACATTTTCATTGCCAAAGTTAAATTAAAACTAAATAGTGAATCTGTGATAAATGCACAGCTTCTCATTTTTCCTTTCTTTAATTTTAATATTAATTATATTTCATTTTTTGTTAAGCAGTGTAATATTTTTACTGCAACTCTAATGGTTAATACATCACATACAAATTCCTGTATTTAATTTTTGTTTGTTGATATCCTTTGTTCACCAGTCTTGGCTCCAGGATTTGTTTAAAACTTGATGAATCCTTGTCGTTCTGCAGATACATCCACTATGTGTTTGATCTGGGAAATGGGCCCAACGTTATCAAGGGGAACTCTAAAAACACTGAAAAGAACTCTGACAAGGAGATATGGTACATTATATAAGTGAAGGCTGGAAAGAGTGGAAAGGACCCGGCAAGGTTATAGGGAGTTATGGGAAAGTAGTAATTGTGCAACACAGTAATCAAACTGTTAGGGTACATTCTTCACGGTTAACTGATATACCTTTACAGGCTCTGACAATGTGGTTATCACCAGGGACAACAGCAACACTCACACACTGAAGGTGGATGCTAGATCTGTGACTCAGAGCATCAATGGTGCCAAAAACCTGGACCTTAAAGGTAAGCTTCTTTCAAGTTAGATCCTTCGCAACCCCCCACAACCCCAATTCAGTCAGTTCAGCTGCAAGATAAATTAAATTGCACACACGTTACCATTTGGAAAGGGTTTACACTCGGCGACAAACCTAAGGCTGTTGATGAACTGTCTTCCCAAAAGGCTGAAGTTTTCCATAATTACCATGGTCAATTCTTAGGCCATCATGGTTCACATCCTGACTCACCCAAGAACTGTGGACATCAGGGGATGTGATGCCTGGAGTGTTTAATGTAATGTGTAATGTGATACGCCCTTATTGGGGTACTTGGCCAATTCACTGATGAGGGTGAAACTGTGCTAAATAAGCCAACAAATCCCCAGGCTGGATCCCGGGATGTGGTGCAGTATCTGACCTCTGCAGGTGGCCAATAGGGCCCTGGTCAAAGTGGGGAGAATCAGGCCGATTCCACTGTCCAGTTGCCCCTTTTCTTGGATTGTGCATACGTCTGGATGTCAGTGTGGAACTCGATGTTCTCATTTCTGAAATTGTGGCTGCTGACTTTGGGTTTTATACATGCAGAATGGGAATTGTAGTTGGAAAGGCTGGTGACACCAATGGAACAATGCAAAAGCTTGATCAAGGCCTTGAGCGGAGGAGAGAACCTGGGAAGGTTGAGGGTGGGAGCATGTTCTTTACTTGACTGGAGCGTAAAATTGTGATTGCTGAATGCAATAAAAAAATGAGGCAGACAAGAGCAACAACTGCTACTTGCATTTGACCCTGAATGTTTGTAAGAAGCGTTACAAGGCCTGGTCTGGGTGAACCTAAATGAGTGTCTGAGCAGGTGGGTGGTGGGTGACAGGGGTTGGAATCAGTGTCAATGGGGTAGAACAGCTCTTCTCAATTTGTCTTCAGTGTTGTCAGATGCTCCCCCTGCTCTAGAAGGGACTAGCATTAGCTCCATCTTTTCTGCTTATCTGAACGCTTTGCACATGGGCAGAAAAGCTTTCATTAAAGCTGAGGTTTCAGAGAAAATTCGGCGGGCCCTACGGCACCGCATAAGACCATCAGGAATACAGTTTAGACAAGGAGATATGGTACATTATAAAAGGAAAGGCTGGAAAGAGTGGAAAGGACCTGGCAAGGTTATAGGGAGTTATTGGAAAGTAGTAATTGTGCAACACGGTAATCAAACTGTTAGGGTACATTCTTCACAGTTAACTGGTACTGACTATACCTTTACAGGCTCTGAACAGGACATAGAATACAAGGAGGCACCATGTACTTCACCTACACACACACTGGGTAGTTATGAGGAGCAGACGACAGCAGATACAGGGTTGACCGACTATGAACAAAGTAGCACAGGGCAACATGATCCGCCTGAAAGGGCAACTACCCAAAGTAGGAACAAAGGTAACATACATGCCAGAAGCGACCAGTGTGTGGAGAGATGGCACCATCATAGGGAGAGCAGGTAAGGCCACTAGTAAATACAAACATTGGCTAAATGTGCAGGGTGAAGGACAGGAGACGAGACCTATCGATTAGAAAACTGAGGTAAAGACGTGGAAACCCAGAAAGCGCAGTATGAGTTCTGACAGTGGAGCAGAAAGTGGCCATGGCCCTAGAAAAAATCATGGACTTGCAAACGGAGTTCTGTTCGCACGGGAGAAAAATCATATAGTAGCAGTCCAGAAAGGGAGAGGAATGTGAGTAGAGGCAATAGCTTAACAAGAACAAGGACTAGAGAGCAAGCTAAAAAATCTCAAAGGAGTAGAAGTCCTTATGACAGAGAGATTCTAATAGCTGCTAATAAATTGGAAAATACGCTGATAAAGGAAGCCAAACGGAAAGAGTTAGAAAGTTGGGAGGAATTTGGAGTATATTCTGAAATACCTGACAGAGGACAGCCAGCTTTATCTCACAGATGGATCAGTACAGAAAAGGTAATCCCAGAGAGCACATATAAGGCCAAAGCGAGATTAATAGCCCGAGGCTTTGAAAAGAGACTAGGAGATCAGAATGTCAGTGGACTTGCCTACTGTGGGGAAAGTGAGTTTGAAGATTTTTTTAAAGCTATTTTGGCATCTTATTCCTGTGAGTGCAAATCGATTGATATAAAGGCTGAGATTTTATAGGGGGAGAAGTTTCAAAGGGAAGTTTTTTTGAAACCACCCAAAGAAGCTGGGGATGTAGAAGGAAAGCTATGGAAATTGAATAAGTGTGTTTATGGGTTGAATGATTCATCAGGAGTTTAGTATTTTTCCATGAGGTCTGTCCTGTTGAAAACAAGTTGCAGTCAGTTAAAGGCAGACCCTGCAATGTTCTACTGGTACCATAAGGAGAAACTAGCTGGAATATTTATCATGCATGTTGATGATTTCCTTTGGGGAGGCTCTGTAGAAATTGAACAATGGGTAATCGAGAAGATAAAGAAAGAATTCCAGGTCGGAAGTCAGGCTTCAGTGGCCTTTAAATATGTAGGTTTAGACATTAAGCAAAGTAAATTAGGATTGACATTGAATCAACAACATTATCCAGAAAAAGTTAATCATTTCCCAATAACTCGGGTTAGCTCCTCACAAAAAGAGGATCCTGCTACCATGGAAGAAACGGAACAATTGAGAAGTTTGACTGGGCAGTTGAACTGGTTGTGCACTCAGACTAGGCCTGATGCTAGTTATGATGTGTTGGAGCTGAGTACCATGATAAAACATGCTACAGTTGAGGATGTTCTGAGAGCAAATAAAACACAAAAAATAAAATTTGGAGAGATGTGTGCTCAAGTTTCCAGCCTTGGGCGAGCCAGAGGATGTGAGGTTGGTCAGCTTTAGCGATGCTTCACATGCCAATCTTCCAGATGGGTACTCTAGCACAGGGTTTAACGTATTCTTGGTGGGAAAGAATGATAAATGTTGCCCGCTGGCTTGGGAGGCCAAGAAAATAAAAAGGGTAGTGAAAAGCACCTTAGCTGCTGAAACAATGGCCTTGGTAGAAGCATTAGATATGGGGGTTTAGTTATCCAATATACTGACAGAAATATTATATAAGGGGCAATGTGAGAAAAGTTTGCCCAGAGAATGTTATGCTGATAACCAGTCTCTTTGGGATAATGGTCATTCCATGAAAAGTGTCAATGAAGAAAGGCTAAGAATAGACCTGGCCAGCATATAAGAAATGTTAATGAGAAGAGAAATCTCTAAGATACAATGGGTTGACACAAGACACCAACTATAAGACTGTTTTACAAAAAGAAGTGCCGGTCTAAGAAATTATGAAATGTATTGGAAGAGAGGTGTCTTGTGTTATAATGATGAAATGGAAAAACACTTTTTTTGGAGTTGTTTATATATATAGACATTCGGTAAAGGTAATACAGGAACTATAGATGTGGAAGTACGTGATATTATTTCCTTCTGTTTGTTTCAAAATAGAATGTTCTTTAATTTTTTTCAAAGTTTTAATTTAAAAAGAAAAGAGTGGAATCTGTCAATGTATAAATAATCACACTGCCCAGCAATCACCTTGTTAAAGACAATTGCTAGTTAAACAGGTGATGGGCACTGATTATCCCATCGAAACAGAATAAAAATGTACAGCTGGAACATTTTGTGTGGAAGCTACTTGTAAGTCAGTAGTATTGAGGAGCTGTCTTGAAAATAAACCAGCTTGAACCAAAAGACAAGCCCGGATTAATTCTTCCACCACAACCTCTTTTTGTGAGTAACAGATGCAACTCTGAATTCAGAAATGAAACCACCAAGGCTCCAGAGGTTTTTTATGAAAATTAAATTAAACATTTACTAATTTAATAGATTTAAACACATACACATGTCCACAAATTACTACCATAATAATGTTTAAACAACTCACCAAATTAATCACTGCCAGGTAATCTTTCCCAAGTCAGCAATAACCTCATAGACTTAAACAGACACCAGGCAAAGCACATTTTATCTTAGAAATTCAAAATGAGGCTCCTTTCAATTTGTTCCTTTGCAGACACAGTGGTCGGCTCAGAGGCTCAGATCTTCCATGCCTCTGACCTGCGTGCACACACAAACACACACACACTCCTCTCGGGTTATACCTAGCTTACCCTTTGAATGTAAATTCTCATTGTATCGCCAGGCCTTTTGACCTTCACCTCTTTTCACCATAAAAACCCTTTCATGGTATCGATTTTATTAGTAATATAAACATGTTGCTTGGTGTCTGCTAGCTCGTTGCAAGATTTCACCCCCAGTCTTTGAATGGTTTATTCAACAAAACACAAATGTACTCTTTACCTTTGCACTTACTGTTCACCCAATTAACATCTCAAAATTACTATACATCAAAGCAGCCAGACTATTTGGTTTTAATCCAATTAACAAACACACACACTCACACCCACAGACCCTACTACAAGTCCAATTTAAAATAATTTCCAATTACATAAACATTAATATCTTTTCATGATATACCCCTCTCTATCAAAAAATGAACCATCATAATTCTAAAAGACTGCTTCCTTTTTTAATAACCCATCTCACGCTATCTCCTATACTAATTACACTATTAAATGCATGCATTAACGTAACTATGTACGCAAATCCTTGGTATCAACAGAAATCACTTCCAGTTCAGTGCCCAGGGCCCTGTGCCCCACCCACCTGGCACCTTTGTCACTATTTTGTTCTTCCAAATGTCCCGTGAGCCCCCCTCCATGTTGTAACCTGCCCGGTGAGGAGATGGAGAGCTGGAGATGACTAAATGAGCGGACGTTCTCAGTTACAGCTTCCCACTTCTCAGCTGTACAACTTCCCTCATTCTCAGCCACACCTGTTCATTCCCATCTTTTCCCTGTCATGTCCACTCACTCGGTTTGTTTTGTTTCGATTTCACCACGTTAACCAAACAACCTCATTGCTTTTCTCAATTTAAAACAAGAATATTTTACAAATATTGACCCCACTCATTTCTTGTAGATTTGGCCCACCTCCTCCCTGTATCCCCCATTCTCAAGGTGCTTTACCCCCACCAATACCATCTCCCCACCTTCTCCTCTTATCCCTTATACCCGTCTCCCCACCTATTCACTGTGTCTGTCAGTTCTATCTCTCTCCTAACATGCGTCTAATTGTCCCTTGCCCTCAATTACGCTGCTTTTTTAAAATTTGTCCCTGATAACAGCCCATTGATCTACTTTCTGGGTGACAAAATGTCCTGACTGCCATACTTACTATCAAGTTTGTCATTTAATTTGCAAACCATTATTCTAACCCTTTACGACAGTGAAGAATTTGACTGAATCAATGTTGTCAAAGCTGGAACCATTGAAAATTTCTGTGAGCTAATCCGGCCTTTCTCAGAGCAAAGAAATGTAATTTCCTGAGCACTTCCCTGGACATGACCTGTTCTGATGACGCTACCTTCAAAAACAGTTCCTCTGACATGTCCTCCTTCTTCTTTAACCGAGGTTTTCCACCCACGGTTGTTGACAGGGCCCTCAACCATGTCCGGCCCATCTCCCGCGCATCTGCCCTCACGCCTTCTCCTCCCTCCCAGAAACATGGTAGGGTCCCCCTTGTCCTCACTTATCACCCCACCAGCCTCCGCATTCAAAGGATCATCCTCCGCCATTTCCGCCAACTCCAGCATGATGCCAACACCAAACACCTCTTCCCTTCACCCCCCCGGCGGCATTCCGTAGGGATCGTTCCCTCCGGGACACCCTGGTCCACTCCTCCATCACCCCCTACTCCTCAACCCCCACCTATGGCACCTCCCTATGCCCACGCAGAAGATGCAACACCTGCCCCTTCACTTCCTCTCTCCTCACCGTCCAAGGGCCCAAACACTCCTTTCAAGTGAAGCAGCATTTCACTTGCAGTTTTCCTAACTTAGTCTACTGCATTCGTTGCTCCCAATGCGGTCTCCTCTACATTGGAGAGACCAAACGCAAACTGGGCAACCGCTTTGCAGAACACCTGCGGTCTGTCCGCAAGAAAGACCCAAACCTCCCTGTCGCTTGCCATTTTAACACTCCACCCTGCTCTCTTGCCCACATGTCTGTCCTTGGCTTGCTGCTTTGTTCCAGTGAAGCCCAACGCAAACTGGAGGAACAGCACCTCATCTTCCGACTAGGCACTTTACAGCCTTCCAGGCTGAATATTGAATTCAACAACTTTAGATCTTAAACTCCCTCCCCCCATCCCCACCCCGTTTCTTCCCCCTCCCTTTTGTTTTTTTCAATAATTTATATAGATTTTTCTTTTCCCACCTATTTCCATTATTTTTAAATCTACAACTAATACCTTGTTAGTCTTTCCACCCCACCCCCACTAGAGCTGTACCTTGAGTGTCCTGCCATCCATTCTTAATTAGCACTTTTCTTAGATAATATCACCACCTTCAACACCTCTTTGGTCCTTTTGTCTGTGACATCTTTTGATTATCTGCTCCTATCACTGCTTGCTTGTCCCTACAACCACCCCACCCTCAACTTCTCTCCCCCCGTCCCCCACCTTAAACCAGCTTATATTTCACCCCTCTCCTAACTACACTCAGTTCTGTTGAAGGGTCATGTGGACTCGAAACGTCAACTCTTTTCTTCTCCACCGATGTTGCCAGACCTGCTGAGTTTTTCCAGGTAATTCTCTTTTTGTTTTGGATTTCCAGCATCCGCAGTAGTTTTTTGTTTTTATCTCTGTTGACGTGACTGTTGTGAAGGATTCTCTCTCGCTGATGGCCATGTTTGCTGCTGTGGCTGTAAGTAGATGGTGTGAATAGATATTGGATGGCTGGGGAACTGCCCCGTGGCGTGGAGGCTGGGAGAATTTGGTGGAGGGCCCTTTCCACTTGAATCAGGGCATAAGTTTTCTGTTCTCAACACAAAGGAGATGTTTTAAAGCAGAAAAAGCTGCAAACACTCAGTAGGTCAGCAGGAAAAAGGCGAGATGAAGGTATCCAGCTAATGACTCTTTGATCTGGAAGATGTTGCAGATGGCCAGTCTATTAGAATGAGCAGACTCAGTGCAGAAGAGACAAGAGAGAGAAATGGCTATATGTACAAAAGAAAGTTACTGAAGAGTGATCTGTAGAGGGATGTGATGGAAATCAGGAGCTGACTAAATGGGCGCAGGGATAATAGTGTAAGATAAAAGCAAGTATCAGGAGAGAAGTAAGAGAAATGAGGGCAATACAAGATGCATACAAGAGCTTGGTTGGAAAGTTTAAAATATTGGAGGGGGCGGGAAGCATGCAAAATTTGGTAGCAAGGAACAGGCTTACATAGCTCAGGATCACGCTGGTAGAAAGAAGGCACTGGGGTGGAGGTGACCCTGCCAGCCTTTTATCGATAGTGACCACCTTCCCAATCTCTGACCCACAGCCTCCTCCACTCAGGTAGCATGTGTACACCCACACCGCCACGAGCCAGTGCTGCGTGCCAGTACCACATGCCAAACATGTACCATACGTGTACCAGTACCACCTGCCATACATGTACCAGCTGTTGGCCCCTGCTACGGAATGAGTTCTCATTCGAAGCTAAACCTGCACCTCAGAGCTCAAAACCTGCGCTGCTTGTTAAAATCATAGAAAGTTTACAGCACAGAGAGAGGCCACTCGGCCTATCCTTCTGCACCAGCCAAAAAACAAGCCACCCAGCGTAATCCCACTTTGCAGCATTTGGTCTGTAGCCCTGCAGGTTACAGCCCTGTTCAGCTGCCTTCCACCTTCTACCTTGGCATCGCTCTGTCTTGACTTTATCCACCCCACTATATATCTTATTGATCTCAGTTTCTCTCTGTATTTCTGGTAGAATGAAGAGCCTCAGCTTACTGAATCATTTCTAATAGCGAGTCATACAATGGAAACAAATGCACAGGAAGAAGCCATTTGGGTTAATGCACCTTCTGGAGCTGTCAAATTCTACTTCCCTGCACTTCATTCATCCTCTTCTATTCTTCCTTTTGGTTTTTATTTGAAATTCAGTATACCCTCTGCCTGAAAAGACTGTTGCATTTCTTCTCTGATGCCTGGGATCAGCTTTCTCGATTCCCTCTGTGCTGCCTCCAAGGTGAGCAGAGTTGTACCCAGTTCTCCCCTTGTGTGAGGCACCTTGAGTCAGGTTCTCTGGATTTAAATGCCTGTTGTTGGTGAAGACAATGTGTTTCGTGACATCAGTCTTTAAGCCAAGTAGTGCTCAGGGTTAAACGTTCCTATTCCACTTGCCTTGTGAACCATGCAATGGCCCTACAAGGTCAATCCTTCCCCTAGCCTCCTGACCAGAGAGTTAAATGCAATTGGAAGTTTGATTTGCTCAGTGCCATGTGGTGTACCTACACCACACGGACTGCAGTGGTTCAAGAAGGCAGCTCACCACCACCTTCTCAAGGGCAATAGGGATGGGCAATAAATGCTGGCCCAGCCAGTGATGCCCACATCCTGTGAATGAATAAAAAACAGTATGACCTAAACATGGTGCATCTCTGGCAAATAATCTATGAAAGAGATTCCTTTGCTAATTGCTGCAGTGCAGTTAGTGGATGTGGTCAGTGTTGAATCATCTCAGTCCAATGATTGTATTGTTGCACCTTGTGATCCATGTGTAAAAGTTGAATCTGATTGTACTTATGTGATGGTGATTTTGAAATATTTTGGAATGTTATTCCAGATATTTTATGAATAAAGTATATTTTTCAAAAAAAAAGAATCATCTCACTCCAACACACTTTTCCCCCATCAGTGAATACTGTTGCCCTTGCATTTTTCTGTCTCGACTATTCATTTAGGATGATTCTGACTCTACAAATGTTGTGTCTTGAATTGAATCATCAGCCTGATGTGCAGACTTTATTTCCCACCCTTGCCCTGCTTCTCCACTCCCCTCTACAAACGTAATCATTAGCATTGTTTTCTTAATGCAGATTATTTAAATAAATATAAATAAGCCCAACACTCCCAAACCTGATACCATCTCCCTAACTGACACCTCTCTCAGACAATTACATTTTTTTGTTCTTTCATTGGGTGTAAGCCTCACTGGCTAAGCCAGCATTTATTGCCCATTTCTGATTGCCCTCGAGAAGCCTTCTTGAACTGCTGCAGTCCATCTAGTGCAGTTACATCCATAGTGCTGTTAGGAAGCGAGTTACACTTTAAACTTAAGCTTTCAACTTGTTCCACCCACACCAGATGGTGGTGCGAGCACAGCACCTACCGCACAGAAGCCGATGGAATGCACGACACGAACACCTTGGAAACGTGAAGGTGGTCGAGTCTGGACGCTCTGACTCTAGGTGACACGCAAGTGAAAACGCTGGAATCAGGATGGAGATGTCGCCAGACGTCCACCAAGTCGAAGGAGGCGACTAGTCCTGTAACTTACTCACACCTAGTGTGAGGTGCTGGGCACCGTGACGGTCCCAGGCCTCGAGGGTGCAGTTGAAATCTCCCGAGGACGATGCACTTGCCCGCGTCGATGGATCCAAGATGAGTGGACACTTCCTCAAAGAAGCTCGTTGCTGCTCCTTTGCTGCTTCGGTTGCAGCCTGAGAGCAGGGAGAGTAAGGTGCTCTGGCTGTGTGCTCCTGACTGCTGCCTTGCTGGATTTCCTATTATTCTGACTGCTTGCCTCCTGAAGCCTTCTGTTTTATTTTCAACAACAACTTCATCATCCTCCATTGCCTGGGGGAGTTGGAGCCTGAAAGGCATTTCTGTAAGGCCAACAGAGGGAAGGAGAGAGAAGGAGAGAGAGGGAGAGGAAGAGCTGCTGCTGCTGTTTGCTGTTGTTTGCTGCTGCTACAGGACAGGGAGGCCAGGAGGCCAGGACTGTCTTTTGAAACATCCTAGGTGGGTGTCTGGAGTTATATTTGTTCAGGTGGAGGCTGTACAAGAACTGTGTTTTGTAGGGGGAGGGCAGAAGACTGCCCTTGAGACTTGAGGGAGAAAGCGGGCGTGTGTGCAACTGTGTGTAAAGTCTTGCCACCACCCCTCCACCCCCCCGATTCCATCACTGTTTACTAGGCCTAAGCCCAGGTAGCTGGTGCTGCCTGGTAAAGAGGGACAGGCCTCACTCCTGTGTGCCAGGCAGTACCGGCTGCCTGGTGAAGACATCGCCCTCCCCCTACCAGAAGATCATCAAGGCCCCCACCCACCGTTCATCTTCCATCAGAAGACACCCACCTATACTTTCCCCTTTCCCTCCTGTGCCTCCCTGTCCTCTACCCCTCTCCCTCCTCTCCTCTCTTCTATTTAACATCTCAGAGGGGGAGATTAATCCACCTTTCTCCCCCTGTCCCTCAGGGAGGAGTTTAAAAAATAAATATTAAAACCAATATTTCTCAGAGTGGGTGTGGCTCAGCCCCTATGGCTACTTTACAATCACCTGTGGCCAGGCCTTCAGAGGCAAATGTGGATGCGGTATTGTCACCGCTGGTGGGGCCCCCTAAAAAAACCTATGCGGGGACAGCTGCTTCTGTGGCTCCTGCTGCTCCCGTGGCCCCATCACCTTTCCGCCTCCTCACCAAGGCCTTGGGGGTGAAGAGCTACACTCACCCCGAGATGACCATTGAGGCCTGCGTAGGTCTATGGCTGGGGTCGTCGGCCTCTCAGCCATTGTCGCCGCCTCAAAGATTTACGGCAAGGCCGTATTTTACCTGAGGCCTGAGCGGGTGGTGCACCTGGCCCTGGAAAAGGGGCTCACAGTGGACAGGACCTTTCTGGCGGTGGACCCTCTTGAGGCTACCACCCAGAGACTCATAATTTCGAGCCCTTAGTTACCAGTGAGCTCCTCCTACCCCACCTCCATCAACAGGGGGAGGTCAGGTCTGGAGTTGCGCCAATCCCGCTCGGCCTCAGGGACATGGTCCTCCACCACGTGTACTCCTTCCGGCGCCAGGTTTTCATCCACTTGGCCCGGGAGGAGTGGCTGGAGGGGGCCTTTTCCATCGATTTCGAGGGGACCGCCTACCAGGTCTTTTGGACTGTGGATGGCATGCGGTGCCATGCTTGTAAGGAGCTGGGGCATGTGTGGAAGAACTGCCCCGCCTCCAAGGTTGCCAACTCCATCCAAGCGGCCACAGCTGGCATCGCCGCTCCTCCCCCCGCCACTACTGTTTCAAGTCCTTATGACTCTTCTTCATACAGACTATAACTCTGTTTTTTCTCTCTCCACAGATGCTGTCAGACCTGCTGAGTTTTTCCAGCAATTTTCTGTTTTTGTTTCAGATTTACAACATCCGCAGTATTTTTCTTTTATCCAGGAAACATTCCACTTGTTCCCTTCATCTCAGTCATTGATATCGACCGTAAAAAAACTGCAGCTTTAGCTGTGGTTCTTGGGGCACCCCACTAGCACCAGCTTGCCAAGCTGAAAATGACTTCTTTATTCTGACTTTGTTTTCTGCCCATGAGCCCATCCTCTCCATGTCAGTGTGGATTGTCACTTAAAGATGGAGAAGAAACACTCCTCCATTTTAAACCCTTTCCCCTGCTTCGAAAATGTCTCAGGCTCTCCTGACATTTGCTGTCAACCTGACTTTATCTCTCTTCCTCACTGCCTCACTGTTACTCTCTGCACTGCTATCTCTCCTGATCCCTCTGTCACTCTGCCTCTCTCCATCTCTCTCTCTTCCTCTCCCTCTCTCTTTTCTATCGCTCTCTTCCACCATGCTGGTTATCATTAGGGCTCTACTTCAGTCACAGAGACTTCAAATATTCTTCATGTGTCTGTTACAGCAGAAAGAGTAACATTTGAGGATATTAGTCTCCATCTCTCTCTCTCTCTCTATTTCCCTCTCTTTTAGCTCTTTCAGGTGTGTTTGATGGGGACAGTGTAGAGGTAGCTTCACACAGTATGTAACGCTGTGTTGTACCTGCCCTGGGAGTGTCTGATGGGGTTAGTGCAGAGGGATATTTGCTCTGTATCTAACCTCGTGCTGTACCTGTCCTGGGTGTGTTTGATGGGGAGAGTGTTGATAGAGGTTTACTCTGTGTTAAAATCATGCTGTACATGCCCTGGGAGGTTTTGATGGAGACAATTTATACTGAAGTTTAATTCGTATCTAACCCTGTGCTTTCCAATAGCGGGTGCAGAAACAGAGAAACCTGTGGTTTCATTTCTGTGTCACTTTCTATATCGTGAAGCTTCCATTTGGAGCTGGAATTCTGTCAGTTGATGAATGTCATCTTGAAAGTTTCGCCCTGAAAAGTGTTAGCAGTTGTATTGTGTAAATGTGTGAAAAGCTGTTTGCATTCATACATTTCTACATTGTGAACGTGAGTTACCTTTGAAGAAACAGGATGTAGGGCAGGGTGTCTGAATGGACAAACAGGTTTTGGTTGATGAATAAGTGAATTTTAATGGTGTCCTTTGCAGAAGCCGTTTACTATAAATGCCCCAAGACAATAGAATGCTTCAGAAATGTCTAAGTGAGGGAGTCCATTTGTGTATGTGTGTGAGAGAGTGAGGGAGTCCCTTTGTGCGTCTGAGGGTGTGAGAGTGAGGGTGCCCCTTTGTGCGTCTGAGGGTGTGAGAGTGAGGGTGCCCCTTTGGATGTGTGTGTGAGAGAGAATCAGGGTGAGTGTGAGTGTGCTGCAGTCTCAGAGGGGGGCAGTACCGTGGGAGCACTGCGGTCTCAGAGGTCATTACTGTGGGAAAGCTAGACTGTTGGAGGATCAGTACTGACTGTGTGTGTGTGTGAGAGAGAGTCTGTGCACCCCTATGTGTATCCCCGATTGTGCGCATGCATCCCAGCGCAGTCAGTAGTGAGGAAGCGCCGCACTGTCGGAAGGCCAGCAGTGAGGGAGTGCCACACTGTCGGAAGGCCAGTAGTGAGGGAGCACTGCAGTCTCAGAGGTCATTACTGCAGGAAAACTAGACTGTCGGAGGATCAGTACCGAGTGTGTGTGTGTGTGTGTGTGAGTACACCTCTGAGTGTATCCCTGTGTGTATGCACATCCCTGCGTGTGTGTGCGCGTGTGTATTTGTGTGTATCCATCCCAGTGTGTGTGTGTGTGTGTATATATCGCTGTGTCTGTGTATCCCTGTGTATTTGTGTGTATATATCCCTGTTTGTGTGCGTATCCCTGCACGTGTTTGTGTATCCCTGTGTGTGCATGTGTGTGTATATCCATGCGTATGTCTGTATCCCTGCATGTGTGTGTTTCCCAGCATGTATGTGTATATTCCTGCGTGTATGTCTGTGTTGACCCTTGCGTGTGTATGTGTATCCCTGTGTGTGTGTGTTTGTATCCATGCATGTGTGTGCATCCCTGTGCGTGTGTTTGTGTATCCCCGTGTATGTGTGTGTGTCCCTGTGTAACCTGTGGACTCCCCAGCACATCTTTGGGGTTCCCCCAGTTACCACACCCCGATGTCTGGATTTTAGGGGCCCATATCTCAGTGAGTTAAACAAATTATGTGATATACATGATGTACTTCGAAGTCCAAGAATCTGTGTGTGATTTGCAAAACCTTTTGATTTTCTTACAAAAAGCATTTCTCCGTGAGTTATGCAATTCTTGTGATCGTCTGCTGTCTTTAGGAAGGTCCCACAAATTTTCGAGTCATTTGTGAGAAGTTTTGATTATCTGGCTTGAATTGCTTATCTCGGTGAGTTAAGCATTTCTTTGTGATGTACCACTGCCTTCATGAAGTACTCTGGAATTCCCACATGGCACAACATGTGCACTTTAGAGACTGGAGCAGCCATTTCATTCATGTTGAACAGGAAGGCTCACCAGTTACTTATCAGCCTTCTGTTGACATCACTTAAATATAAGGAAGCTAGCTGAATGCTTTACTTGTAAATTGTTAATGTGTTTAATTTCCCAGCTGATTGGACTCAATCCCGAACTTTGGAGAAAGGGAAACACACAATCACCAGGTAATCAACTCATAGCTTTCCTGTGATTTTTTAAAAGACCTTTTAAAACTGGGCACCTCTTCCCAATGCACCAGATTCCTTCCCATTTAGTTATAGCTGCCGATTGTCTCCTCTGGTTTGTCTCAGATGTTTTCACTCATAGACTCAGAATGTCTCTAATGTTTCCCCACCACTGACTGGCTGGTCTATCGTTTCTGGGTTTATCTCTCTCTCTTTTTTTAAATAGTGATTTATTGTTTGAAATTCTCCTGTCATCTCAAATATACAAGGAGGTTTGGAAGATTTTCCACTATCTTAATTCCCTCATCAATTTCGGATTCAGTCCATCTGGAGCAGGTGATTTTTGAGAACTGCCACTCTTTTAAGAGCCTGTATTTCATGTAACATTGTAAAATGTTATGAATAATATTTTTGATATACATAAATCCAATGGGTAACCTGTGTTGGAATGATATCAAACTGGCATAATGCTTCAGCAACCAATAAAGCCTCCCTCACAAGTAAGGAAAGGGTGAATATAGTTAAACTGTTGGGGATTTCTCATTCCTTTGTACTAATAGTAACCTGCAATTTTTGCCTGTAAAAATCTATTTCAATGCAGTGGCCACTGAAATATTGAATTGTGACTTAATACACTGATCAGTTAGTTACCAGTAAACCAAATTAAAAGACTGCAGACGGAGGCAGAGATTTCAGAGAAGTTTAATCAATTGAAAGCAGGTTAGTTCAACAGAAAATGTCATCCTTTTCAGAAAGCTAAAGTTGGAGAATTATACTGCTGAGTGGAATAAGAGCTTGTTATATCTATAGTTATTGATAATGGAGAAAATCATGAACATTTCTCATATATGGAGTTGTATATGTAACAGAAAAATATGAATTGTCAGGTGGAAAAGGATAAAACGTGGGACGGGGAACTTGGGATTTGATTAAGATCTAAACCCTCATGATACTGAGCTTGCACTGAAATGTAATTAAGCCCTCCGACTAAATGCATTTGGTTTCATTGTAAGTACTGCTTTACATGACTGGTTGGATAAAGTGTAACAAAAGAATGGGTGATAAGTAAGGAGGTGATGTTTCAGGTACAACTAGGAACTTTGCAAAAAAGGCAAAATAAGGTCAAGGCGGAAGTGGAGATGGTAGAGGTAATGGATGAGGTGAAAATTGATAAGCAGGAGGTGCTGGAAAGGCTGCATATACTCAGTGTGTGCTTACATCCCAGGTTGCTAAAGGAAGTGGGGGTGGAGGGATTACAAGTGCTTTTCATAATCTTCCGATCTTCATTAGATACGGGGGAGGTGCCGGGTGATTGGACAGTGGCAAATGTGACCCCCTTATTCAAGAAAGGATGTAAGGACAGTCCTGTTATTTATGTTGAATGTTTATAAAGCAACAATTTTTGACTCATTTGTGAAAAGTTTTGATTTTCTGGCAACAAATGCTTATCTCAGTGAGGTAAGTATTGATTTGTGACGTTCTACTGTTTTGATGTTGTCTCCAGTTCTGGTCACCATACATTAGGAAGGGTGTGAGTGTCCTTGAATGGGTGCAGAGAAGATTTACCAGAATGGTTCCAGGGATGAGGGATTTTAGCGACAAGCTTAGGGTGGAGAAACTGTGATTATTCTCCTTGGAGCAAAGAAAATTGAGGGGAGATTCAAAAGAATGGTACAAAATTATGACTTGTAAGACAGTGTAAGAAAAGGTGTGTCCATTAACTAATGGCACAAGGACTAAGGGACACAGGTGCAAGAGATGCTGAGGAGGTGGGAGGAAGAGAACTGCATATTTTGGACACTGATGCAGTTTAACCCTTAGAAAATCTTGTTTCGGGAAATGAACATTGTATAAGTTTTATTTCTGAAATACACTGGGATACACTTGAAAATATAGTGACAAGTAATTATCAGACAATGTCCAGTGGAAAGACAAGCTTTAACATTCAGATATCCTGTATCATTCTATATAATAGGTTGTAACATTCCCTCATATACACCCAATACCAAATGCTGAAAGTGTTGGCTGTAAAATTCTGCAGATGTATTTAACTACTGCTTTAATGACAATCCAAAAATGTTTGATTCCTTTGCGAAAAGTTTTGATTTTCAGGCAAAAACTGCTTCTCTCAATGAGTTAAGCAGAGCCAATCATTGACTTTGTTCCCTGCCAACATGTCAAAGATGTTGATCGGATTTTTGTGGTGACCTCCCGGGTTCGTAATGTTACTCCAAATATATCTTCATGGTAGCGATTTTCATCCTACAGGGAATGTACAAAATACCAGATCACTAACACTAATAAGGACTGTGACAGGTGCATTGTGAATGGAAAGGACAAAAACACAGTAGAACGGAAGGAAAGAGTAGATAGATCCAGACAATAAACATCAAGACCTCTTCTCCCACAGCACATGTGCGTTCCTCCCTATTATTGACTCCACCCACCCACTTAACCTTGAGAAAAAAGCTCTATTCAAATTTTCACCAATCATTGAATAGAATACAGAAAAAACAGCAGAATACTTCTCCACCTCCATAGAAGAACACAAGAAATAGGAAGAAGAGGAGACTATATGGCACCTTGGCTCTGCCATTTACTGTAATCATACTTCGACTTCTACATTAACTCTAACTTCCTGGTGTTTATAGGCACTCTGCCTCCTATTTTGCAAAGACTCAGGTTCCACTACTCCTGATACCAAACAGCCTCTTCCTATCCATGGATCCTGAGTGGGGAAGTTATTGGAAACCATTATCAGAGACAAAATAAGTTTTCATTTGGAAAGGTATGGGTTAATCAAAGATCAAAGAAAACAATTTGTGAAGGAAAAGTTGTGTCTGACTAACATTGTTGAATTCATTGCTGAAATTTTGTGAAATGGCCCTTTTGGAATGCAGTCAACAAAATGTCCCACCAGAAGCTTAGCAAGAAGATGGAAAGCAATGGAATTCAGAGAAAAGTCAGGGGATCCATAAGGAATTGGCTTGTTAACAGGAAGCTAAGGTTGCTGCCAGACAGATGTTTGTAGCCGTGTTCCCCCAAGGATCAGTGTTGAGTCCATTAGCCTTTGTGATTATTATAAATGAACTAGAGTTTGGTGTTATGAGCAGCAGTATAAAGCTTGCAGATAAAACTAAACTCAGTAAAATGGCAGATAATGATGAGGATAGTTTATAGGCTTCAGGGTGGTGGAATGGATAGAAGAATGACAGGTGAAGTTTACTGTGGAGAAGTGGGAAATGTGATTTGGGAAGATTAATATGGAAAGACAGAACACTCTAAACGAATTGTTTGAAAAGTGTAGATGAGCACAGACATCTTGGTGTCCATCTATA
The DNA here is from genome assembly GCF_964194155.1 of Cetorhinus maximus. Classification (NCBI taxonomy): domain Eukaryota; kingdom Metazoa; phylum Chordata; class Chondrichthyes; order Lamniformes; family Cetorhinidae; genus Cetorhinus; species Cetorhinus maximus. The sequence goes on from NW_027596154.1 coordinate 551,012, forward strand.
CAAATCATTAAAGGTGATAGGACAAGTTGATAAGATGGGAATAAAAAGGATATGGATCACTTCCAGTTTATGGGCAGAATATAAAAGCAAATAGATTATGTTAGAGCTTTATAAATCACCAGTTAGACCTCAGCTGGAATATTGTGGACAGTCCTGGGCAGCACACTTCAGGAAAAATGTAAGGAGCTTAGAAAGGTTACAGAAGAGTTTTACCCAGATGTTAGCAGGCCTGAGAGATTGCAGTTATGAGGAGAGGTTAGGAATGTTCTCTTTGGAACAGGGAAGGTTAAGAGGTGACCGACTCGAGGTTTTGAAAATAGTGAGAGTTTTGACAGATTAGACAGAGAGAAACTCTGGTGAGTGGCTCAGTAACCAGAGGTCATCATTTCAAAGTTGGTGACAAAAACCCAGAGGAGAGATGAGGGGAATTATTTTTCACTCAGAGTTGTCAGGATCTGGGAGATACCAGAAGCTGATTCCATCAATAATTTTAGACAGAATTAAGAAGACTAAGGACAATATGTTATTAAGCATGGCTGCTGTTTTAAAGGGCCAGCACAGGCATGAGGACAGAATGGCCTCTGTCTGTGTGGCATGATTCTATCTTCTATGATTAATCTTGCTGCCCAGTAAATATTTCTGTGGCTGCTCTTCTAAGAAGGCAGCACAAAGCACCTCATTCGATTCTGATCCACATTCACCAGTTAGTGACACAAAACCTCCTTTCAATCTCAAATCACACTTGAAGATTGTTAGTTTGAAACTGGTCACCTGTTTATAGTCTGATCAAATCAGTTTGCCTCTCATCATTCTCTACAGCACTTTAATATTGCCACTTGATAAGTTGACAGATAAGCAGCTCTCTTACCTTCAGCTTTGCAATATAAGTTGCTGCATCATTTAAACTCATATCTCCCTGGGCAGCAATAATTTCTTGGACAGTTTTTGCAACCTCTTGAGCCATCGTAACATCACCACAAACATACAGGTGTCCCTTCATTGAATTCAAGATGTGGAACAACTCAACAGGTAGCTGAGTTTGAATGATATCCTGTACATACACCTAGGGGATGAAAACAACAAGTAGAATAAATCAACCAAAAAATTAGACAGGCGAAGTGTTCGTCTCTGAAACCCTGTGTCAGAATCTCTCCCTTTCTCTATCACATGACTCCAGACCCCAAGAAGTCCTATGGCATCAGGTCAAACATGGGCAAGGAAACCTCCTGCTGATCACCACGTACCGTCCTCCCTCAGCTGATGAATCAGTGTTCCTCTATGTTGAGCACCACTTGGAGGAAGAGGGTGGCAAGGGCGCAGAATGTACTCTGGGTGGGGGACTTCAATGTCCATCATCAAGAGTGGCTCAGTAGCACCACTACTAACCAAGCTGGCCGAGTCCTAAAGGACATAGCTGCTAGACTGGGTCTGCAGCAGGTGGTGACGGAACCAACAAGAGGGAAAAACATACTTGACCTCATCCTCACCAACCTGCCTGCTGCAGATACATCTGTCCACGACAGTATCGGTAGGAGTGACCACCGCACAGTCCATGTGGAGATGAAGTCCTATCTTTACATAGAGGATACCCTCCTTCATGTTGTGTGGTACTACCACGGTGCTAAATGGGAAAGATTTCAGACAGATCTAGCAACTCAAGACTGGGCATCCATGAGGCACTGTGGGCCATCAGCAGCAGCAGTATTGTACTCAGACACAATCTGTAACCTCATGGCCCAACATATCTCTGATTCTACCATTACCACCAAGCCAGGGGATCAATCCTGGTTCAATGAAGAGTGCAGGAGGGCATGCCAGGACTAGCACCAGGCATACCAAAAAATGAGGTGTCAACCTGGTGAAGCTATAACACAGGACTACTTGTGTGCCAAACAGCATAAGCAGCAAGTGATAGACAGAGCTAAGCAATCCCACAACCAACGGATCAGATCTAAGTTCCGCAGTCCTGCCGAATCCAGTCATGAATGGTGGTGGACAACTAAACAACTCAATGGGGGAGGAGGCTCCACAAATATCCCCATCCTCAATCATGGGAGAGCCCAGCACATCTTCAGCCAGAATTGCTGAGTGGATGATCCATCTCGGCCTCCTCCAGAGGTCCCCAGCATCACAGATTCCAGTTTTCAGCTAATTCAATTCACTCCACATAACGTCAAGAAATGACTGAAGGCACTGGATACTGCAGAGGTAATGGACTCTGAAAATATTCTGTCAATAGTACTGAAGACTTGTGCTCCAGAACTTGCCGCACTCCTAGCCAAGCTGTTCCAGTGCAGCTACAACACTGGCATCTAACCGGCTTTGTGGAAAATTGCCCAGGTGTGTCCTGTACACAAAAAGCAGGACAAATCCAACCCATCCAATTACCACCCATCAGTCTTCTCTCGAACATCAGTAAAATGATGGAAGGGGTTATCAGCAATGCGGTGAAGCAGCACTTTGGGTTCTGCTAGGGCTACTCAGCTCCTGACTTCATTACAGCCTTAGTTCAAACATGGACAAAAGAGCTGAACTCCCGAGGTGAGGTGAGACCGTCTGTCCTTGACATCAAGGCAGCATTTGACCGAGTGTGGCATCAAGGAGCCCTAGCAAAACTGGAGTCAATGGGAATCAGGGGGAAAACTCTCTGCTGGTTGGAGTCATACTGAGCACAAAGGAAAATAGTTGTGGTTCTTGGGGGTCAGTCATCTCAGCTCCAGGACATCACTGCAGGAGTTCCTCAGGGTAGTGTCCTCAACCTAACCATGTTGCTTCATCAATGACCTTCCTTCCATTACAAGGTCAGAAGTGAGGGTGTTCACTGATGATTGCACAATGTTCAGCACCATTCGCGATTCCTCAGAGACTGAAGCAGTTCATGTCCAAATGCAGCAAGACCTGGACAATATCCAGGCTTGGGCTGATAAGTGGCAAGTAACATTCACGCCACACAAGTGTCAGGCAATGACCATTTCAAACAAGAGAGAATCTAACCATCGCCCTTTGATGTTCAATGGCATTACCATCACTGAATCCCCCAATATCAACATCCAGGGGGTTACCATTGACCATAAACTGAACTGGACAAGCCATATAAATACTGTGGCTACAAGAGCAGGTCAGAGGCTAGGAATGCTGTGATGAGTAACTCACCCTCTGACTCCCCAAAGCCTGTCCAACAAGGCACAAGTCAGGAGTGTGATGGAATACTCTCCATTTGCCTGGATGAGTGCAGCTCCCACAACACTGAAGAAGCTTGACATCGTCCAGGACAAAGCAGCCCGCTTGATTGGCACCCCATCCACAAACGTTCACTCTCTCCACCACCGAAGCGCAGTTGCAGCAGTGTGTACCATCTACAAGATGCACTGCAGGAACTCACCAAGGCTCCTTCAACAGCACCTTCCAAACTCATGAACACTACTATCTAGAAGGACAAGGGCAGCAGATAGATGAGATCACCACGACCTGGAAGTTCCCCTCCAAGTCACTCACCATCCTGACTTGGAAATATATGGGCTGTTCCTTCACTGTTGCTGGATCAAAATCCTGGAACTCCCTCCCTAACAGCACTGTGGGTGTACCTACATCACATGGACTGTCACGGTTCAAGAAGGCAGCTCAACACCACCTTCTCAAGGGCAACTAGGGATGGGCGATAAATGCCAGCGAAGCCCACTTCCCATGAATGAATATTAAAATAAACAAGCTCTGTCTCTCTGTCTCTCTCTTTCTCTGTGTATCTCTCTCTGTCTCTCTCTCTCTCTCTATCACATGCTCTGTCCCAGTCTCTCCCTCTCTCTCTCTATCACACTCTCTGTCCTCCTCTCTTCCTCTCTCTCTATCACACTCTCTGGCTCACTCTCTCTCTCTCTATCACATGCTCTCTCTTTGTCTCTCTCTATCACGTGCTCTGTCCCACTTTCTTTTTCTATCACACATTCTGTCCCTCTCTCTCTATCACATGCTCTGTCCCACTCTCCCCCTCTCTCTAACACATGCTCTGTCTCTATCTCCTCCCTCTCTCTCTCTCCATCTCTATCACACACTCTGTCCCCCTCTCTTTCACAAGTTCTGTTCCACTCTCCTGCTGTTATCACTCCCACTCTCTATCTGACTCCCTGTTTACCTTCTTCCAACCTGGATCTCTTGAATATGCAGTGTAAATTTCTTTGAAAACTCCTTTCTCCTTCGCCTCCATCACTTCCTCTTTGTAAAGATGATCCATTTGAGAGTGACGGCATCCAAAGATCAGCATCATTGCACATGGCTTCCATCCTGCTTTCATAGAGGAATGGGTCAAAGAACAATAGTGAGAGGGGTCACAGAGAGAGGGAGAGAGGGATCAGAGAGAGGGGGAGGGATCGAAAAGGAGGGATCAGAGAGAGAGAGAGGGATCAGAGAGAGAGAGGAAGAGCGTGAAAGGGATCAGAGAGTGAGGGAGAGAGAGAGACAAAGAGAGATAGAGGGATCAGAGAGAGGCATCAAGGGGAGAGAGAGTGGGGGACGGAAGAAAGTTAGTGTTGTGCATGAGAGAGTGTGCAGCATTCATAGGGAGAGAGAATGTGTATGATAGTGTGTGGCGGGGGAGAGAGGGAAAACAGAAAGGGTGAATGAGTGAGCATGGAGGTCAGAGAGAGAGTGCATGTGCAGGTAGATTTCAGAGAGAAAGTGAAGGGGGCTGAGAGAGGAGGAACAAACGGTATGTGTGGAAAGAAGAGAGAGGGGGAGAGGGAACTGAGGTTAAGGGAAATGAGGGAGAGTTCAGAGATCGAAGGATAGTCGAGGGTTTGGGAGAGACTGAGGGAGAGGGGGTATGAGGGATAGCGACGGTGACCTGAGAGGGAGCATGCCTCTCAGTGGTTTGGTGAGATGGTATGCACAAACCTTGGTTTTCAATCTCATACAATCTCTGTTGCCAGAAACTTCTATAAGGAGCAATCCCAGTCCCAGGGCCCACAAGCATACACGGGACAGAAATATCAGATGGCAGGTGGAACAGTGGAGCTCTAGAAACAAGACAGAGTCACATGTATAAATGTAGGTGTAGCAGTTCAGAGTGGCAGCTGTGACCACCTCTCCCTCCACAATGACACCAGAGTGTCAATGTTCCAGCTTCAAGTGTAAGGGGTGGGGAATGGGCAGGGATGTTATATGTTCTGTTCTGTTTGAACTCCTACCTTCTGATGAAACATGGAACAGTGTCACCAGGACTGATGCGATTCAGCCAGGAGGAGCACACTCCATGTCGCAATGGACCCTGGTCACCTGAAAAGATTTCAAAAAAATATAGTTAACACATGTGGGCCTGTACCCTGGAGAGAGTCAGTGCTTGGAAGTATTGTGAACTGTGAGGAGGATAGTGTAGGTGCAATTACATTACACAGTCTATAGGCCACCACTTTCAGCAACTGACAGTTTAACTGAACCGTACGGTTGCTGAGAGCAGGAAAAGACCTTCAGGCAGCTTCATGACCGACTCGCTTTAAAAATAAATAAGAACCGTCAGTTTCACTGCTGTGACCACATTTCAACAGGAAGTCATTGGCTCCAAAGTGCTTTGGGATGTCCTGTGGCTGTGAAGACTACTTGAAATGCACAAGGTCTTTTCCATTCTGTAGAAGTAGAAGTCCGCCAGACTTTCTCCTGTCTGGGTACATGATATCATTCAATGCAATTATTTCATACAAGGGTATAATTGGATTCTATTTTATTCGTAATCTCAGGGTAGAAAGATCAAATTAATCCCGAGTAACAAAGTGGAATGATTGAACAACGTGGGTCTTCATTGTCAGTGAGAAGCGTTGGAGTCCTCAGGTGAGTCTGTGCAACACAACTTTTAACAGGCCAGAGGACAAAGACTGAATGGTTTAAAATTGTAGCTGTGTTTTCTTGATCAGCAAGTCTGATGACTCTACTGATTGCTGCTTCTCACTGCACTATTACAGAATTTGACAGTGCAGAAGGAGGCCATTCGGCCCATTGTGTTTCCACCAGCTCTCCAAATCAGCAATTCACCTAGTGCCATTCCCCTGCCTTCTCACCATAGCCCTACACATTGAAAGATGAGCTGGGCTAGATGGCCTTTGTCATTCATCATTATTTTGTGAACAGAAGGTGGAATCATGGCTGGAGTTCTGTTTATTTTGTTGCTAATGGAGGTTTGCAGTGAGTGGAATTTGTGGGGTGAAACTGCCAGGAGTGTGTAATGGGCTCACAGTGAATTAGTAACCTGTCTTACAATGCACATGATTCTCAAGAGTCTTTCTATTGATTTCAATCTTGTCCTTTTGTCCACATACATAAAATACCACTCTATCTTGGTGCTTTTCTGAGATTTTTCAGGTATTGAAATATTGTGATAATGTTGTGTTGCATAGTAGATATTGAAAATATATATGTGAGTGGCTGATGAGTCTTTTTAAGTGGCAGTTTATCCTATGTCTCAGAATTGATTCCAATAATTTGCCCACCACTGAAATCAGTCTGACGGGCCTATAATTTTCTGGCCTATCCCTTGCACCCTTTTTAAATAATGCTACAACACTCGCAGACCTCCAATCCTCTGGGACCTCGCTTGTATCTAGTGAGCATTGGAAAATGTTCCTCAGAGCATCCACTATTTCCTCCCTGGCTTCCTTCAACAGCCTGGGATACAATCCATCTGGCCCTGGTGATTTATCCAGCTTCAAGGATGCCAGTCCCTCCAGTACTTCTTCTCTCCTTATGCTTATTATATCTAATATTTCACTCCTCTTTAACTAGAATGTCTGCATCATCCCTCTCCTTAGTGAAGACAGAGACAAAGTACTCATTAAGAGCCCTGCCCACATCTTCTGCATCAACCCACAAGTCACCATGCACATCTCTGATAGGCCCTACCCTTGCCTTAGTTATTCTCTTGCTCTTAATGTGCTGGTAAAAAATCTTAAGATTTTCTTTGATTTTACCTGCCAATATGTTTTCGTATCCTCTCTTTGCTTTCTTAGTTTCCTTTTTTACTTCACCCCTGTATTTTCTATACTCCTCTAGGCTTTCTACAGTCATAAGCTTTCATTTTCTGCTTTATCTTGGCCTGGATGCTTCTAGATAACCAGGGGGCTCTAGATTTGGCAGTGCCACTCTTTTTCTTTGTGGGGGCATGTCTACACCGTGCCTGGAGAATCTCATCTATGAATGCCTTCCATTGATTTGACAGTTTTCCCTTCTAATAGCTGTATCCAGCCCACTCTCACCAGTTCACCTCCCAGCTTTGTAAAATTTGTCTTCCCCCAATTTAGAACTTTTACTCCTGCTCTCAAGCCCACATGTCCGTCCTTGGCCTGCTGCAATGTTCCAGTGAAGCTCAACGCAAACTGGAGGAACAGCACCTCATCTTCCGACTAGGCACTTTACAGCCTTCTGGACTGAATATTGAGTTCAACAACTTTAGATCAGGAACTCTCTCCTCCAACCCACCCCCTTTCCAATCCCCCTTTTTTCTAATAATTATTATATATTTTATATATCTATATTTTTCTTTTCCCACCTATTCTATTATTCTTTTAACATTGTATTTCCATCCATTGTTTTATCTCCACCTTCTGGCCTATTTCGATCCCTTCCCCCCACCCCACCCCCACTAGGGCTATCTGTCACTTGCTCGTCCTGCTTTCCACCCTTAATGTCACCATTAGCACATCCTTTAGCTAATATCACCACCGTCAACACCCTTTTTTCTAAGACATCTTTGGCAATCTCTCTTTTGCCTCCACCTATCACTGGCCCTCTATCCAGCTCCACCTGTCCCAACCCACTCAACCAGTTTATATTTCACTGCATTTCTATTTTACTTTAGTTCTGACGAAGACTCAGACAGACTCGAAATGTTAACTGTATTCCTCTCCGCAGATTCTGTCAGACCTGCTGAGTTTTTCCAGCAATTTTTTTTTGTTTCAGAACTTTTACTCCTGTTCTATCTTTGTCCTTTTCCATAATGGTGCTAAATCTAACTGTATTATAGTCACTGTCTCTAGAATGGCCCCCACTGATACTTCATCCACTTTCTCAGCTTCAATTCCTAATACTAAATCTCGAATTGTGCCCCCTCTCGTTGGGTTTGTTACGTGCTGGCTAAAAAAGTTCTCTTGAATGCAGTTCAAGAACTTTGCACCCACTTTGCCCTTCACACTGTTCGTATCCCAATTGACATTAGGGTAGTTGAAGTTCCCAACGATTATTGCCCCATTGTTTTTACACTTGGAAATCTGTCTATACATTTGCTCTTCTAACTCCCTTCCACTATTTGGGGGTCTGTAGTACACTCCTGGCTGTGTGGCTGTCCCTTTTTTTTATTTCTGAGCTAAACCCATATGGCCTCATTTGATGCTTCATTTAGTACATCCCTCCTCACAGCTGTAATTGATTCTTTAACCAATAATACTGCACCCCATCTTTTTTCATCCCCCTCCTTATCCTGCCTGAAAACTCTATATCCAGGGATGCTGAGCTGCTATTTTTGCCCCTCCTTAAGCCAAGTTTCCATTATAGCGATGATGTTACGCTGCCATGTGTATATCTTCGCCCTCAGCTCGTTGGCTTTTATTATGCTCCTTACATTTACTTATATACCTTTTAATATGCAAAATTCCTGTGCTGTACACCTTTTAACCTGTGCTGATTCCGTCTTTCAGAGTCACTCACTAATTCTCCATCTCCCGTTCCCTGCTCTCAATTTGCCCTCAGGTTCCCAACCCCCTGCCAAGCTAGTTTAAACCACCTCCCCCCCCACCCTAACAGCAGGAGTAAATCTCCCTGCGAGGGTATTTGTCTCAGTCCTCTTCAGGTATAGATTGTCCTTCTTGTACAGGTCCCACCTTCCCCAGAACCGGTCCCAATGCTTCAGAAATCTGATGCCCTCCCTCCTACACCAGCTTTCCAGCCATGTGTTCAATCGCTCAATTCTCCTTATTCTATACTCGCTTGTATGTGGGATTGGGAGTAATCCTGAGATTACTGCTTTAGAGATCCTGCTTTTCAATCTCTTTCCTAGCTCCCTAAAGTTTGCTTTCAGGACCTCATCCCCTTTCCTAAGTCATTGATACCAATGTGGACCACGACCATGATCATCCTCCCCCAGAAGAATGTCCTGCAGTCGCTCCGTGACATCCTTGATCCTGGGAGACAACAAACCATCCTGGAGTCATTTCAACGGCCACAGAAATACCTGTCTGTTCCACTGAGTAACAAACCCCTTATTGCTACTGCTCTTCCCCTCGTCTTTCTCCCCTCCTGTACAGCAGAACCACCTGTGATGCCACAAACTTGGCTCTGACTGTGCTCCTCCGCAGAACCAATGCCCTCACAAGTATCCAAATTGGAAAACTGTTTCATGAGCGGGATTCCAGGGGGCCCCTGCACTACCTGCCTAGTTGTCTTGGACTGTCTAACAGTTAGCCATTCCCGTTCTGCCTCCAGCTCCTATGCTGTGCTGTGACCAGCTCTCTGAACGTGCTGTCCATGTAGCTCTCAGCCTCGCGGACGCGCCACAGTGACTCCAGCCACCACTTGGGTTCCAAAACCTGGAGCTCAACGTTCTGCAGCTGGGACGATTCAGTCCTCGTGGGGACCCCTTCCCTGGGGAGAGTCAGTGCCCGTGGGGACCCTTACCCTGGGGAGAGACAGTGCCCATGGGGACCCTTACCCTGGGGAGAGACAGTGCCCATGGGGACCCTTACCCTGGGGAGAGACAGTGCCCATGGGGACCCTTACCCTGGGGAGAGTCAGTGCCCGTGGGGACCCTTACCCTGGGGAGAGTCAGTGCCCGTGGGGACCCTTACCCTGGGAAAGGTCAGTGCCCGTGGGGACCCCTACCCTGGGGAAATTCAGTGCCCATAGGGGCCTTATACTCTAGGGAGAGTTAATGCTCATAGAGACCTATGCCCTGGGGAGAGTCAGTGCCAGAGGAGACTCATGCGCTGGGGGGAGTCAATGGCCAAGGTTAATGAAGGCTGCGTACATCTGGTTCGATATTTGAGAACTGCAACAGTTAAATGAATTTCAGATGGATGGACATCAGGTGATGAGCTGATGGAGTAATATCGAGGCTGAAGCAGAGGGAGTTGGGTGAGGAGCAGACTTGGTGGCACTCTGACAGACTGGAACTCCTCAAGGACATCTGCGATAGTCGGAACACATTCCCATTTCCAATCTTCATACTTGGGTGTCCCCTGAATCAGAAACAGAGATTAAATAGAGGCAGCAAGGAGGAGACAGGCAGCAAACAACTGATAGACAGCATCAAGTCCCCTCAGACAGGGAGTGACCTGTCCCCTCACTCTGTCCTGATGGAGTGACTCGTCCCTTCACTCTGTCCCGACAGGGAGTGACCCGTCCCCTCACTCTCTCCCGATGGAGTGACCCATCCCCTCTCTCTGTCCCGACGGGGAGTGACCCGTCCCCTCACTCTCTCCCGATGGAGTGACCCATCCCCTCTCTCTGTCCCGACGGGGAGTGACCCGTCCCCTCACTCTCTCCCGATGGAGTGACCCATCCCCTCTCTCTGTCCCGACGGGGAGTGACCCGTCCCCTCACTCTGTTCCCATGGGGAGTGACACGTCCCCTCCCGCTGTCCCGATGGAGAGTGACCCGTCACCTCTCTCTGTCCCCAACGGGGAGTGACCTGCACCCCCCACTCTGTCCCCAACGGGGAGTGACCCGTCCCCTCTCTCTGTCCCCAGTGGGGAGTGACCTGCACCCCCCACTCTGTCCCCAACGGGGAGTGACCCATCCCCTCACTCTGTCCTGACAGGGAGTGACCCATCCCCTCACTCTGTCCTGACAGGGAGTGACCCGTCCCCTCTCTCTGTCTCCTCGCTCTTTTACCTGGCTCAGTTCTTCCAGCTCCTTCTTCTCTCTGGGATCTGTTGCGAGTTCTGCAAAGGACTCTAACAGTTCAGGGGACGGTGGTGTTGTGATGTCGAGGAAATGTGAGAGTGCCTGGAACACTGTGCAGGGTGGGAGCCGCTTCTCCGACACCCACTTACGCTGGGGTCCTGAAGACAAACAGAAGCTCTTTACTGCCCATCACTGCTTAGTGTTTGATTCAGATAGAGCAACAACACTAACTTGAATTTATGTATTGGCATTTCCACATCAAAATATCCCAAGGTGTTCCTCTGGAGCTTACAAACAATATTTGACATTGAGACGATGTTAGAGCAGATGGTCAAATTCTTGTCCGAAGAGATAGGTTTTCAAAAGCATCATTAAGGGTAGAGAGATGTATAGAGGCAGAGAGATTGCGAAAGGCTTTTCTGGAGCTTAGGGACTCATCAGTTAAGGGCATGTTTGCTAATGATGGGGCAATTACAATCAGGGATGCTCGAGAGGCCAGAATTAGAGGAGCACAGATCACTTGGAGGGTTATGGGGCTGGAGGAGATTACAGAGACAGGGAGGGGCAAGGCCATGGAGGAATTTAAAAACAGAGATGGGCATTTTATTGTGGTGGACTGGAAGCCAATTTAAATCAGTGAGTACAGAGAGATAGCGGAGTGGGAATTGGTACAAGGAAAGCATGGGGAACAGTGTTCAGATGATCTGAAGTTTACAGAGAGTGAATGTTGGAGAGCAGCCAGGAATAGTCAAGTCCCAAGGAAACAAAGGCAAAACAGAGGGTTTCAGCAGGAGATAAGTTGAGGTGGGAGAGGCAACAGGATTTTTAAATTTTTTCATAGGATGTGGGCATCGCTGGCTCGGTGATGTTGTTGCCCATCCCTAATTGCCCTTGAGAAGGTGGTGGTGAGCTGCCTTCTTGAACTGCTGCAGTCCATGTGGTGTAGCTACACCCACAGTGCTGTTAGAGAGGGAGTTCCAGGATTTTGGCCCAGCGACAGTGAAGTAACGGTGATATATTTCCAAGTCAGGATGGTGAGTGGCTTGGTGGGGAACTTGTGGATGATGTTAAGGTGGTGGAAAAAGGACTAACTTGATAGTCTCACCTTGTTCGGTTTGCGTCTCGAGCACTGTCTCCACACAGATGGTGTCATTAAAAGCTGGCAACTCCTCCATCCGCTCCATCACCCTCTCAACCAGCTCCTCCTGATTGGCTGGGTGGATTCCCACATGATCCCCAGGAACATAGTTCAGCTCCTGTGTGTCTCCAGTCTGAAGACAAACCAGGATGGTCGATCGACTGCAGGCAAAATACAAACATTTTAAAAAGGCAAGGTGTAAATAGATCTGAGCATCTTACACCACAGAAAGGGGCCAAGTAGCCCATTATGTATGCGCTAGCTCTTCAAAAGAGCTGATCATCCATCTTCAAGTTCCTCATCAGTCAAGAGAAGGAGGGATCCCGTGGATTGATCATGAAGATGCTTGGTCTGGGTGCATGGTTGGCAGAGGTATTATATTTTCAGCAAGAATATGGGGAAAGGCTAGCTCAGACCAATAGGTGGATCATGTAGACCAAGGTCTTCATTTGGGGAACAGCAGTCACCAAGTAGACACTATAAGGGATTACTGCACAGTCAGAGGGTCAGCACTGAGGGTGTGCTGCACAGTCAGAGGGTCAGCACTGAGGGTGTGCTGCACAGTCAGAGGGTCAGCACTGAAGGTGTGCTGCACAGTCAGAGGGTCAGCGCTGAGGGTTTGCTGCACAGTCAGAGGGTCAGTGCTGAGGGAGTGCTGCACAGTCAGAGAGTCAGTACTGAGGGAGTGCCGCACTGTTGGAAAGTCAGCGCTGAGGAAGTCCCGCACTGTCAGAGGGTCAGTACTGAGTGAGTGCTGCACGGTCGGAGGGTCAGTATTGAGGGAGTGCTGCATTGTGGAGGGTCAGTATTGAGGGAGCGCTGCACTGTCGGAGGGTCAGTACTGAGTGAGTGCTGCACGGTCAGAGGGTCAGTATTGCGGGAGTGCTGAACTGTGGAGGGTCAGTATTGAAGGCGCGCTGCACTGTTGGAGGGTCAGCATTGAGAGAGCGCTGCTGTGCTGGAGGTGCCATCTTTTGAATTGGAGAGGCCTCAGTCTGCCTTCTCAGATACCTGTAAAGACCCCAGTGCACTATTTTGAAAAGGAGCAGGAGCTCTCCACGGCATTCCAACTCACATTTATCCCTAAATGATTTTCATGAAAAACAGTTTATCTGCTCAGTATCTCATTGCTCTGTGTGGGAGTTTGCTGTGCGTCAATTGGCTACTTGCAGTGTCCATATTACAGCAAAGAATATACTTGAAGTAAAACTTTGGCTGGAGTTGCTTTGGGGTGTCCTGAGGCTGTGAGTGGTGCTATAGAAATTTAGGTCATTCATTTGATCAAATTCATCGCAGCAGTTCACTCCCAAGATGGAGTCTCATGGAATTGATGGGATGAAGTTAGAGATCAGTATGAATTAGAAGAGAATATTTCAAATTGCCGTGTATTGGCTTAGAGAGTGTTCACTCGAGTGTGGCTAATTCTTCCTCAGCTGGATGGTGAACAGGCCTCCAGGAAGGACAGAAAAGGCTGTAGTTCTTTTCTACACAAGAGAGGTTTCGACTGGTGACCTGCTAGTGGTTATTAACATTCTGAAGGAGTCAGGAGGATATTTCTACTTGTGAGGGAGACCAAAATTCAGGGGCATAAATATATATAGTCAACAATAAATACAATCTGAATTGAGGAGAAAGGTATTTATGGAGAGAGTGGTGAGAATGTGAAACTCACTGTCATGGGGAGTGGTTGAGTGGCTGGAAGAACACAAAGCGGAATGGGACATGAGGCTCCACTGAACTGACAGAGGGGGAGCAGGCTGGGAAGGAACAGAAACCACGACACGTACTGGTTGCATTGAAAAGCCTGTTAGTGTGCTTTGCATCAATTAGAATAAACTAATATGAGTGAAGCATGAGAAGATGCAGACATTTGCCATGTAACCGTTAATGTCAAAAAAGGTGGTGTTTCAAAGGTTACAAAGGTTACCATCAGGCTCCGTGAATGTGGTTCAGCAACAGCATACAGGCAGGTTAGAGGCGCTGCATATCCAATCTGAGAATGTTTCACTCAGTACATCATTTCCATCGAGGTACAGTCCATGAGTTGTTGCATTATCGCACATTGTGTTACTTGCTGCATTATCCCACAGGGTGTGAGTTGCTGCATTATCCCACAGTGTGTGAGTTGCTGCATTATCCCGCAGTGTGTGAGCTGCTGCATTATCCCGCAGTGCGTGAGTTGTTGCATTATCCTGCAGTGTGTTACTTGTTGCATTATCCCACAGGGTGTGAGTTGCTGCATTATCCCACAATGTGTGAGTTGCTGCATTATGCCACAGTGTGTCAGTTGTTGTATTATCCCACAGTGTGTGAGTTGCTGCATTATCCCACAGTGTGTGAGTTGTTGCATTATCCCACAGTGTGTGAGTTGTTGCATTATCCTACAGTGTGTTACTTGCTGCATTATCCCACAGTGTGTGAGTTGTTGCATTATCCCACAGTGTCTGAGTTGCTGCATTATCCCACAGTGTGCGAGTTGCTGCATTATCCCACATTGTGTGAGTTGTTGCATTATCCCACAGTGTGTTACTTGCTGCATTATCCCACAGTGTGTGAGTTGCTGCATTAACCCACAGTGTGTTACTTGCTGCATTATCCCACAGTGTGTGAGTTGTTGCATTATCCCACAGTGTGTTACTTGCTGCATTATCCCACAGGGTGTGAGTTGCTGCATTATCCCACAGTGTGTGAGTTGCTGCATTATCCCGCAGTGTGTGAGCTGCTGCATTATCCCGCAGTGCGTGAGTTGTTGCATTATCCTGCAGTGTGTTACTTGTTGCATTATCCCACAGGGTGTGAGTTGCTGCATTATCCCACAGTGTGTGAGTTGCTGCATTATCCCACAGTGTGTCAGTTGTTGTATTATCCCACAGTGTGTGAGTTGCTGCATTATCCCACAGTGTGTGAGTTGTTGCATTATCCCACAGTGTGTGAGTTGTTGCATTATCCCACAGTGTGTTACTTGCTGCATTATCCCACAGTGTGTGAGTTGTTGCATTATCCCACAGTGTCTGAGTTGCTGCATTATCCCACAGTGTGCGAGTTGCTGCATTATCCCACAGTGTGTGAGTTGTTGCATTATCCCACAGTGTGTTACTTGCTGCATTATCCCACAGTGTGTGAGTTGCTGCATTATCCCACAGTGTGTTACTTGCTGCATTATCCCACAGTGTGTGAGTTGTTGCATTATCCCACAGTGTGTTACTTGCTGCATTATCCCACAGTGTGTGAGTTGTTGCATTATCCCAGTGTGTGAGTTGCTGCATTATCCCAAACTGTGCGAGTTGCTGCATTATCCCGCAGTGTGTGAGTTGTTGCATTATCCCGCAGTGTGTGAGTTCCTGCATTATCCTGCAGTGTGTGAGTTGTTGCATTATCCAACAGTGTGTTAGTTGTTGCATTATCCCGCAGTGTGTGAGTTGTTGCATTATCCCACAGTGTGTTAGTTGCTGCATTTCCCACAGAGTGTGAGTTGTTGCATTATCCCACAGTGTGTGAGTTGCTGCATTATCCCGCAGTGTGTGAGTTGTTGCATTATCCCGCCGTGTGTTACTTGCTGCATTATCCCGCAGTGTGTGAGTTGCTGCATTATCCCAAAGTGTGTGAGTTGTTGCATTATTCCGCAGTGTGTGAGTTGCTGTAATATTCCGCAGTGTGTTACTTGCTGCATTATCCCGCAGTGTGTGAGTTGTTGCATTATCCCACAGTGTGTGAGTTGCTGCATTATCCCACAGTGTGTGAGTTGCTGCATTATCCCGCAGTGTGTGAGCTGCTGCATTATCCCGCAGTGCGTGAGTTGTTGCATTATCCTGCAGTGTGTTACTTGTTGCATTATCCCACAGGGTGTGAGTTGCTGCATTATCCCACAGTGTGTGAGTTGCTGCATTATCCCACAGTGTGTCAGTTGTTGTATTATCCCACAGTGTGTGAGATGCTGCATTATCCCACAGTGTGTGAGTTGTTGCATTATCCCACAGTGTGTGAGTTGTTGCATTATCCCACAGTGTGTTATTTGCTGCATTATCCCTCAGTGTGTGAGTTGTTGCATTATCCCACAATGTGTGAGTTGCTGCATTATCCCACAGTGTGCGAGTTGCTGCATTATCCCACAGTGTGTGAGTTGTTGCATTATCCCACAGTGTGTTACTTGCTGCATTATCCCACAGTGCGTGAGTTGCTGCATTATCCCACAGTGTGTTACTTGCTGCATTATCCCACAGTGTGTGAGTTGTTGCATTATCCCACAGTGTGTTACTTGCTGCATTATCCCACAGTGTGTGAGTTGTTGCATTATCCCACAGTGTGTGAGTTGCTGCATTATCCCACAGTGTGTTACTTGCTGCATTATCCCACAGTGTGTGAGTTGTTGCATTATCCCACAGTGTGTTAGTTGCTGCATTATCCCACAGAGTGTGAGTTGTTGCATTATCCCACAGTGTGTGAGTTGTTGCATTATCCCGCAGTGTGTGAGTTGTTGCATTATCCCGCCGTGTGTTACTTGCTGCATTATCCCAAAGTGTGTGAGTTGTTGCATTATCCCGCAGTGTGTGAGTTGCTGTATTATCCCACAGTGTGTGAGTTGCTGCATTATGCCACAGTGTGTGAGTTGCTGTATTATCCCACAGTGTGTGAGTTGCTGCATTATGCCACAGTGTGTGAGTTGCTGTATTATCCCGCAGTGTGTTACTTGCTGCATTATCCCACAGTGAGTGAGTTGCTGTATTATCCCACAGTGTGTGAGTTGCTGCATTATCCCACAGTGTGTGAGTTGCTGTATTATCCCGCAGTGTGTTACTTGCTGCATTATCCCACAGTGTGTGAGTTGCTGTATTATCCCACAGTGTGTGAGTTGTTGCATTATCCCACAGTGTGTGAGTTGTTGCATTATCCCACAGTGTGTGAGTTGCTGTATTATCCCACAGTGTGTGAGTTGCTGCATTATCCCACAGTGTGTGAGTTGCTGCATTATCCCACAATGTATGAGTTGTTGCATTATCCCACAGTGTGTGAGTTGTTGCATTATCACACAGTGTGTGCGTTGTTGCATTATCCCGTAGTGTGTTACTTGCTGCATTATCCCACAGTGTGTGAGTTGCTGCATTATCGCACAGTGTGTGAGTTGCTGCATTATCCCACAGTGTGTTACATGCTGCATTATCCCACAGTGTGTGAGTTGTTGCATTATCCCACAGTGTGTTACTTGTTGCATTATCCCACAGTGTGTGAGTTGTTGCATTATCCCACAGTGTGTGAGTTGCTCCATTAACCCACAGTGTGTGAGTTGCTGCATTATCGCACAGTGTGTGAGTTGTTGCATTATCCCACAGTGTGTGAATTGCTGCATTATCCCGCAGTGTGTGAGTTGCTGCATTATCCCACAGTGTGTGAGTTGCTGCATTATCCCGCAGTGTGTGAGCTGCTGCATTATCCCACAGTGTGTGCGTTGCTGCATTATCCCACAGTGTGTGAGTTGTTGCATTATCCCTCATTGTGTGAGTTGTTGCATTATCCCGCAGTGTGTGAGTTGTTGCATTTTGCTGCAGTGTGTGAGTTGCTGTATTATCCCGCAGTCTGTTACTTGCTGCATTATCCCGCAGTGTGTGAGTTGCTGCATTATGACACAGTGTGTGAGTTGCTGCATTATCGCGCAGTGTGTGAGTTGCTGCATTATCCCACAGTGTGTGAGTTGCTGCATTATCCCACAGTGTGTGAGTTGCTGCATTATCCCACAGTGTGTGAGTTGCTGCATTATCCCACAGTGTGTGAGTTGCTGCATTATCCCACAGTGTGTGAGTTGCTGCATTATCCCACAGTGTGTGAGTTGCTGCATTATCCCACAGTGTGTGAGTTGCTGCATTATCCCACAGTGTGTGAGTTGCTGCATTATCCCACAGTGTGTGAGTTGCTGCATTATCCCACAGTGTGTTACTTGCTGCATTATCCCACAGTGTGTTACTTGCTGCATTATCCCACAGTGTGTGAGTTGCTGCATTATCCCACAGTGTGTGAGTTGCTGTATTATCCCACAGTGTGTTACTTGTTGCATTATCCCACAGTGTGTTACTTGTTGCATTATCCCACAGTGTGTTACTTGCTGCATTATCCCACAGTGTGCGAGTTGTTGCATTATCCCACAGTGTGTTACTTGTTGCATTATCCCACAGTGTGTTACTTGCTGCATTATCCCACAGTGTGTGAGCTGCTGCATTATCCCGCAGTGTGTGAGTTGTTGCATTATCCGGCAGTGTGTTACTTGCTGCATTATCCCACAGTGTGTGAGTTGCTGCATTATCCCACAGTGTGCGAGTTGCTGCATTATCCTGCAGTGTGTGAGTTGCTGCATTATCCCGCAGTGTGTGAGTTGCTGCATTATCCCGCAGTGTGTGAGTTGTAGCATTATCCCACAGTGTGTGAGTTGTTGCATTATCCCACAGTATGTGAGTTGTTGCATTATCCCACAGTGTGTGAGTTGCTGCATTATCCCACAGTGTGTGAGTTGTTGCATTATCCCACAGTGTGTGAGTTGCTGCATTATCCCGCAGTGTGTGAGTTGTTGCATTATCCCGCAGTGTGTTACTTGCTGCATTATCCCTCAGTGTGTCAGTTGCTGAATTATCCCAAAGTGTGTGAGTTGTTGCATTATCCCGCAGTGTGTGAGTTGCTGTATCATCCCGCAGTGTGTTACTTGCTGCGTTATCCCACAGTGTGTGAATTGTTTCATTATCCCACAGCGTGTGAGTTGTTGCATTATCCCACAGTGTGTGAGTTGTTGCATTATCCCACAGTGTGTGAGTTGTTGCATTATCCTGCAGTGTGTGAGTTGCTGTATTATCCCACAGTGTTTGAGTTGATGCATTATCCCACAGTGTGTGAGCTGCTGTACTATCCCGCAGTGTTTGAGTTGCTGTATTATCCCACAGTGTGTGAGTTGCTGCATTATCCCACAGTCTGTGAGTTGCTGTATTATCCCGCAGTGTGTTGCTTGCTGCATTATCCCGCAGTGTGTGATTTGCTGTATTATCCCACAGTGTGTGAGTTGCTGCATTATCCCACAGTGTGTGAGTTGCTGTATTATCCCGCAGTGTGTTACTTGCTGCATTATCCCGCAGTGTGTGAGTTGCTGTATTATCCCACAGTGTGTGAGTTGCTGCATTATCCCGCAGTGTGAGAGTTGCTGCATTATCCCGCAGTGTGTGAGTTGTTGCATTATCCGGCAGTTTGTTACTTGCTGCATTATCCCACAGTGTGTGAGTTGCTGCATTATCCCACAGTGTGTGAGTTGCTGCATTATCCCGCAGTGTGTGAGTTGCTGCATTATCCGGCAGTGTGTGAGTTGCTGCATTATCCCGCAGTGTGTGAGTTGTAGCATTATCCCACAGTGTGTGAGTTGTTGCATTATCCCGCAGTGTGTGAGTTGTTGCATTATCCCACAGTGTGTAAGTTGCTGCATTATCCCACAGTGTGTGAGTTGTTGCATTATCCCACAGTGTGTGAGTTGCTGCATTATCCCGCAGTGTGTGAGTTGCTGCATTATCCCACAGTTTGTGAGTTGTTGCATTATCCCACAGTTTGTGAGTTGTTGCATTATCCCACAGCGTGTGAGTTGTTGCATTATCCCACAGTGTGTGAGTTGTTGCATTTTCCCACAGTGTGTGAGTTGTTGCATTATCCCGCAGTGTGTGAGTTGCTGTATTATCCCACAGTGTGTGAGTTGCTGCATTATCCCACAGTGTGTGAGTTGCTGTACTATCCCGCAGTGTTTGAGTTGCTGTATTATCCCACAGTGTGTGAGTTGCTGCATTATCCCACAGTCTGTGAGTTGCTGTATTATCCCGCAGTGTGTTACTTGCTGCATTATCCCGCAGTGTGTGAGTTGCTGTATTATCCCACAGTGTGTGAGTTGCTGCATTATCCCACAGTGTGTGAGTTGCTGTATGATCCCGCAGTGTGTTACTTGCTGCATTATCCCACAGTGTGTGAGTTGCTGTATTATCCCACAGTGTGTGAGTTGCTGTATTATCCTGCAGTGTGTTACTTGCTGCATTATCCCGCAGTGTGTTACTTGCTGCATTATCCCACAGTGTGTGAGTTGCTGCATTATCCCACAGTGTGTGATTTGTTGCATTATCCCACAGTGTGTGAGTTGTTGCATTATCCCGCAGTGTGTGAGTTGCTGCATTATCCCACAGTGTGTGAGTTGTTGCATTATCCCACAGTGTGTGAGTTGTTGCATTATCCCTCATTGTGTGAGTTGTTGCATTATCCCGCAGTGTGTGAGTTGTTGCATTATCCTGCAGTGTGTGAGTTGCTGTATTATCCCACAGTCTGTTACTTGCTGCATTATCCCGCAGTGTGTGAGTTGCTGCATTATTCCACAGTGTGTGAGTTGCTGCATTATTCCACAGTGTGTGAGTTGCTGCATTATCCCTCAGTGTGTGAGTTGCTGTACTATCCCGCAGTGTTTGAGTTGCTGCATTATCCCACAGTGTGTGAGTTGCTGTACTATCCCGCAGTGTTTGAGTTGCTGTATTATCCCACAGTGTGTGAGTTGCTGCATTATCCCACAGTCTGTGAGTTGCTGTATTATCCCGCAGTGTGTTACTTGCTGCATTATCCCGCAGTGTGTGAGTTGCTGTATTATCCCACAGTGTGTGAGTTGCTGCATTATCCCACAGTGTGTGAGTTGCTGTTTGATCCCGCAGTGTGTTACTTGCTGCATTATCCCACAGTGTGTGAGTTGCTGTATTATCCCACAGTGTGTGAGTTGCTGTATTATCCTGCAGTGTGTTACTTGCTGCATTATCCCGCAGTGTGTTACTTGCTGCATTATCCCACAGTGTGTGAGTTGCTGCATTATCCCACAGTGTGTGATTTGTTGCATTATCCCACAGTGTGTGAGTTGTTGCATTATCCCGCAGTGTGTGAGTTGCTGCATTATCCCACAGTGTGTGAGTTGTTGCATTATCCCACAGTGTGTGAGTTGTTGCATTATCCCTCATTGTGTGAGTTGTTGCATTATCCCGCAGTGTGTGAGTTGTTGCATTATCCTGCAGTGTGTGAGTAGCTGTATTATCCCACAGTCTGTTACTTGCTGCATTATCCCGCAGTGTGTGAGTTGCTGCATTATTCAACAGTGTGTGAGTTGCTGCATTATTCCACAGTGTGTGAGTTGCTGCATTATCCCACAGTGTGTGAGTTGCTGCATTATCCCACAGCGTGTGAGTTGCTGCATTATCCCACAGTGTGTGAGTTGCTCCATTATCCCACAGTGTGTGAGTTGCTGCATTATCCCACAGTGTCTGAGTTGCTGCATTATCCCACAGTGTGTGAGTTGCTGCATTATCCCACAGTGTGTGAGTTGCTGCATTATCCCACAGTGTGTGAGTTGCTGCTTTATCCCACAGTTTGTGAGTTGCTGCATTATCCCACAGTGTGTGAGTTGCTGCATTATCCCACAGTGTGTGAGTTGCTGCATTATCCCACAGTGTGTGACTTTCTGCATTATCCCACAGTGTGTGAGTTGCTGCATTATCCCACAGTGTGTGAGTTGCTGCATTATCCCACAGTGTGTGAGTTGCTGTATTATCCCGCAGTGTGTTACTTGCTGCATTATCCCACAGTGTGTGGGTTGTTGTATTATCCCACAGTGTGTGAGTTGCTGTATTATCCTGCAGTGTGTTACTTGCTGCATTATCCCGCAGTGTGTTACTTGCTGCATTATCCCACAGTGTGAGTTGCTGCATTATCCCACAGTGTGTGAGTTGTTGCATTATCCCACAGTGTGTGAGTTGTTGCATTATCCCGCAGTGTGTGAGTTGCTGCATTATCCCACAGTGTGTGAGTTGTTGCATTATCCCTCATTGTGTGAGTTGTTGCATTATCCCGCAGTGTGTGAGTTGTTGCATTATCCTGCAGTGTGTGAGTTGCTGTATTATCCCACAGTCTGTTACTTGCTGCATTATCCCGCAGTGTGTGAGTTGCTGCATTATTCCACAGTGTGTGAGTTGCTGCATTATTCCACAGTGTGTGAGTTGCTGCATTATCCCACAGTGTGTGAGTTGCTGCATTATCCCACAGTGTGTTACTTGCTGCATTATCCTGCTCTTTACTGGTGTCCGAGTGTGTTTTCATGCTTTGCGGGCTCTATACTGGTTTCTGATTGCGTTTTTGTGCTGTGCAGGATCTGTACTGGTGTCTGAGTGTGTGTTCATGCTGTGCCAGCTCTGTACTGGTGTCCGGGTGTGTGTTCATACCGTGCGGGCTCACAACGGGTACCTGAGTATGTGTTCATGCTGTGCCAGCGCTGTACTGGTGACCGAGTTAGTGTTCATGCTGTGCGGGCTCTGTATTGATGTCTGAGTGTGTGTTTGTGCTGTGCCAGCTCTGTACTGGTGTCCGAGTGTGTGTTCATGCTGTGCATGCTCTGTACTGTTGTCCGAGTGTGTGTTCATGCTGTGCATGCTCTGTACTGGTGTCCGAGTGTGTGTTCATGCTGTGCCAGCTCTGTACTGGTGTCCGAGTGTGTGTTCATGCTGTGCCAGCTCTGTACTGGTGTCCGAGTGTGTGTTTGTGCTGTGTGGGCTCTGTACTGGTGTCTAAGTGTGTGTTCATGCTATGCAGGCTTTGGACTGGTGACCGAGAGTGTGTTCATGCTGTGCGGGCTCTGTACAGGTGTTAGAGTGTATATTCATGCTTTGCAGGCTCTGTACTTGTGCCTGAGTGTGTGTTCATGCTGTGCGGGCTCACAACTGGTGTCCGAGTGTGTGTTGCTGCTGTGCGGGCTCACAACTGGTGTCCAAATGTGTGTACATGCCATGCGGTCTCACAACTGGTGTCCGAGTGTGTGTTCGTGCTGTGCGGGCTCACAACTGCTGCTTGAGTGTATATTCATGCTGTGCCAGCTCTGTACTGGTGTTCGAGTGCATGTTCTGGCTGTGCGGGCTCAGTACAGGTATCTGAGTGTATGTTCATGCTGTGCGGGCTCAGCACAGGTGTCTGAGTGTGTGTTCATGCTGTGCCAGCTCTGTACTGGTGTCTGTGTGTGCGTTTGTGCTGTGCTGGCTCTGTACCGGTGTCTGAGTGTGTGTTCATGCTGTGCGGGCTCTGTACTGGTGTCTGAGTGTTTGTTCATGCTGTGCGGGCTCTGTACTGGTGTCTGAGTGTGTGTTCATGCTGTGAGGGCACTTTACTAGTGTCCGAGTGTGTGTTCATGCTCGGCCAGCTCTGTACTGGTGTCCGAGTGTGTGTTCATGCTGTGCGGGCTCTGTACTGGTGTCTGAGTGTTTGCTCATGCTTTGCGGGCTCTGTCCTGGTGTCTGAGTGTGTGTTCACGGTATGAGGGCTCTGTAGTGGTGTCTGAGTGTGTGTTCATGCTGTGCGGGCTCTGTACTGGTGTCTGAGTGTGTGTTCATGCTGTACGGGCTCTGTACTGCTGTCTGAGTGTGTTTTCATGCTGTGCGAGCCCTGTACTGGTGTCCGAATGTGTGTTCATGCTGTGCCAGCTCTGTACTGGTATCCAAGTGTATGTTCATGCTGTGCGGGCTCTGTACTGGTGTCTGAGTGTGTGTTCATGCTGTGCCAGCCCTGTATTGGTGTCCGAGTGTGTGTTCATGCTGTGCCAGCTCTGTACTGGTGTCCGAGTGTGTGTTCATGCTTTGCGGGCTCTGTACTGGTGTCCGATTGTGTTTTCATGCTGTGCGGGCTCTGTACTGGTGTCAAGGTGTGTGTTCATGCTGTGCGGGTTCTGTACTGCTGTCCGAGTGTGTGTTCATGCTGTGCAGGTTCTGTACTGCTGTCCGAGTGTGTTTTCATGCTGTGCCAGCTCTGTACTGGTGTCTGAGTGTGTGTTTGTGCTTTGTGGGCTTTGTACTGGTGTCTGAGTGTGTGTTCATGCTGTGCAGGCTTTGGACTAGTGTCCGAGAGTGTGTTCATGCTGTGCGGGCGCTGTACAGGTGTCCGAGTGTATATTCATGCTTTGCAGGCTCTGTACTTGTGCCTGAGTGTTTGTTCATGCTGTGCGGGCTCACAACTGGTGTCCGAGTGTGTGTTCGTGCTGTGCGGGCTCACAACTGCTGTTTGAGTGTATATTCATGCTGTGCCAGCTCTGTACTGGTGTCCGAGTGTGTGTTAATGCTGTGAGGGCACTTTACTAGTGTCCGAGTGTGTGTTCATGCTTGGCCAGCTCTGTACTGCTATCCGAGTGTATGTTCATGCTGTGCGGGGTCTGTACTGGTGTTTCAGTGCTTGTTCATGCTGTTCGGGCTCTGTACTGGTGTCTGAGTGTGTGTTTGTGCTATGCCAACTCTGTACTGGTGTCTGAGTGTGTGTTTGTGCTATGCCAACTCTGTACTGGTGTCCAAGTGTGTGTTTGTGCTGTGTGGGCTCTGTACTGGTGTCCGAGTGTGTGTTCATGCTGTGCCAGCCCTGTACTGGTGTCCAAGTGTGTGTTTGTGCTGTGTGGGCTCTGTACTGGTGTCCGAGTGTGTGTTCATGCTGTGCCAGCCCTGTACTGGTGTCCGAGTGTGTGTTCATGCTGTGCCAGCTCTGTACTGGTGTCCGAGTGTGTGTTTGTGTTGTGTGGGCTCTGTACTGGTGTCCGAGTGTATGTTGATGCTGTGCGGGCTCTGTACTGGTGTCTGAGTGTGTGTTCATGTTGTGCAGGCTCTGTATTGGTGTCTGCGTGTGTGTTCATGCTGTGCGGGTTCTGTACTGCTGTCCTAGTGTGTGTTCATGCTGTGCCAGCTCTGTACTGGTGTCCGAGTGTACGTTCATGCTGTGCGGGCTCTGTACTGGTGTCTGAGTGTGTGTTCATGCTGTGCCAGCTCTGTACTGGTGTCCAAGTGTATGTTCATGCTGTGCGGTGCCTGTACTGGTGTCTGAGTGTGTGTTCATGCTGTGCCAGCTCTGTACAGGTGTACAAGTGTATGTTCATGCTGTGCGGTGCCTGTACTGGTGTCTCACTGTTTTTCCATGCTGGGCGGGCACTGTACT
This sequence comes from Cetorhinus maximus, assembly GCF_964194155.1. Taxonomy (NCBI): domain Eukaryota; kingdom Metazoa; phylum Chordata; class Chondrichthyes; order Lamniformes; family Cetorhinidae; genus Cetorhinus; species Cetorhinus maximus. The sequence goes on from NW_027596154.1 coordinate 576,015, forward strand.
GGTGTCTGAGTGTTTGTTCATGCTGTGCGGGCTCTGTACTGGTGTCTGAGTGTGTTTTCATGCTGTGCGGACTCTGTACTGGTGTCTGAGTGTTTGTTCATGCTGTGCGGGCTCTGTACTGGTGTCTGAGCGTGTTTTCATGCTGTGCGGACTCTGTACTGGTGTCTGAGTGTTTGTTCATGCTGTGCGGGCTCTGTACTGGTGTCTGAGTGTGTTTTCATGCTGTGCGGACTCTGTACTGGTGTCTGAGTGTGTGTTCATGATTTGCGGGCTCTGTACTGGTGTCCGATTGTGTTTACATGCTGTGCGGGCTCTGTACTGGTGTCCGATTGTTTCTTCATGCTGTGCGAGCTCTGTACTGGTGTCAAGGTGTGTGTTCATGCTGTGTAGACACTGTACTGGTGTCTGAGTGTGTGTTTGTGCTGTGCGGGCTCTGTACTGGTGTCCGAGTGTGTGTTCATGCTGTGCGGGCTCTGCACTTGTGTCTGAGTGTTTGTTCATGCTGTGCGGGCTCTGTACTGGTGTCTGAGTGTGTTTTCATGCTGTGCGGGCTCTGTCCTGGTGTCTGAGTGTTTGCTCATGCTTTGCGGGCTCTGTACTGGTGTCCGATTGTGTTTACATGCTGTGCGGGCTCTGTACTGATGTCCGATTGTTTCTTCATGCTGTGCGGGCTCTGTACTGGTGTCAAGGTGTGTGTTCATGCTGTGCAGGCTCTGTACTGGTGTCTGGGTGTGTGTTCATGCTGTGCCAGCACTGTACTGGTGTCTGTGTGTGCGTTTGTGCTGTGCTGGCTCTGTACCGGTGTCTGAGTGTGTGTTCATGCTGTGCCAGCTCTGTACTGGTGTCCGTGTGTGCGTTTATTCTGTGCTGGCTCTGTACCAGTGTCTGAGTGTGTGTTCACGCTGTGCGGGCTCTGTACTGGTGTCTGAGTGTATGTTCATGCTGTGCGGGTCTGTATTGGCGTTTCAGCGTTTGTTCATGCTGTTCGGGCTCTGTACTGGTGCCTGAGTGTGTGTTCATGCTGTGCGGGCTCTGTACTGGTGTCTGAGTGTTTGCTCATGCTTTGCAGGCTCTGTACTGGTGTCTGAGTGTGTGTTCATGCTGTGAGGGCACTTTACTAGTGTCCGAGTGCGTGTTCATGCTCGGCCAGCTCTGTACTGGTGTCCGAGTGTGTGTTCATGCTGTGCGGGCTCTGTACTGGTGTCTGAGTGTTTGCTCATGCTTTGCGGGCTCTGTCCTGGTGTCTGAGTGTGTGTTCACGGTATGAGGGCTCTGTAGTGGTGTCTGAGTGCGTGTTTGTGCTGTGCCAGCTCTGTATGGTGTCTGAGTGTATGTTCATGCTGTGCGGGCTCTGTACTGGTGTCTGACTGTATGTTCATGCTGTGCGGGCTCTGTACTGGTGTCTGAGTGTATGTTCATGCTGTGCGGGCTCTGTACTGGTGTCTGAGTGTATGTTCATGCTGTGCGGGCTCTGTACTGGTGTCTGAGTGTATGTTCATGCTGTGCGGGCTCTGTACTGGTGTCTGAGTGTATGTTCATGCTGTGCGAGCCCTTTACTGGTGTCCGAGTGTGTGTTCATGCTGTACGGGCTCTGTACTGGTGTCTGAGTGTGTGTTCATGCTGTGCGAGCCCTTTACTGGTGTCCGAGTGGGTGTTCATGCTGTGCCAGCCCTGTATTGGTGTCCGAGTGTGTGTTCATGCTGTGCGAGCCCTTTACTGGTGTCCGAGTGTGTGTTCATGCTGTGCCAGCCCTGTATTGGTGTCCGAGTGTGTGTTCATGTTGTGCCAGCTCTGTACTGGTATCCAAGTGTATGTTCATGCTGTGCGGGCTCTGTACTGGTGTCTAAGTGTGTGTTCATGCTGTGCGAGCCCTTTACTGGTGTCTGAGTGTGTGTTCATGCTGTGCCAGCCCTGTATTGGTGTCCGAGTGTGTGTTCATGCTGTGCCAGCTCTGTACTGGTGTCCGAGTGTGTGTTCATGCTGTGCGGGCTCTGAACTGGTGTCTGAGTGTTTGTTCATGCTTTGCGGGCTCTGTACTGGTGTCCGATTGTGTTTTCATGCTGTGCGGGCTCTGTACTGGTGTCAAGGTGTGTGTTCATGCTGTGCAGGTTCTGTACTGCTGTCCAAGTGTGTGTTCATGCTGTGCAGGTTCTGTGCTGGTGTCCGAGTGTGTGTTCATGCTGTGCGGGCTCTGAACTGGTGTCTGAGTGTTTGTTCATGCTTTGCGGGCTCTGTACTGGTGTCAAGGTGTGTGTTCATGCTGTGCAGGTTCTGTACTGCTGTCCGAGTGTGTGTTCATGCTGTGCAGGTTCTGTACTGGTGTCCGAGTGTGTGTTCATGCTGTGTGGGCTCTGTACTGGTGTCTGAGTGTGTGTTCATGCTGTGCAGGCTTTGGACTGGTGTCCGAGAGTGTGTTCATGCTGTGCGGGCGCTGTACAGGTGTCTGAGTGTATATTCATGCTTTGCAGGCTCTGTACTTGTGCCTGAGTGTTTGTTCATGCTGTGCGGGCTCACAACTGGTGTCCGAGTGTGTGTTGCTGCTGTGCGGGCTCACAACTGGTGTCCGAGTGTGTGTTCGTGCTGTGCGGGCTCACAACTGCTGTTTGAGTGCATATTCATGCTGTGCCAGCTCTGTACTGGTGTTCGAGTGCATGTTAATGCTGTGTGGGCTCTGTACAGGTGTCTGAGTGTATGTTCATGCTGTGCGGGCTCTGTACAGGTGTCTGAGTGTGTGTTCATGCTGTGAGGGCACTTTACTAGTGTCCGAGTGTGTGTTCATGCTTGGCCAGCTCTGTACTGGTATCCGAGTGTATGTTGATGCTGTGCGGGGTCTGTACTGGTGTTTCAGTGTTTGTTCATGCTGTTCGGGCTCTGTACTGGTGCCTGAGTGTGTGTTCATGCTGTGCGGGCTCTGTACTGGTGTCTGAGTGTGTGTTTGTGCTATGCCAACTCTGTACTGGTGTCTGAGTGTGTGTTTGTGCTATGCCAACTCTGTACTGGTGTCTGAGTGTATGTTCATGCTGTGCCAGCCCTGTACTGGTGTCCGAGTGTGTGTTCATGCTGTGCCAGCCCTGTACTGGTGTCCGAGTGTGTGTTTGTGCTGTGTGGGCTCTGTACTGGTGTCCGAGCGTGTGTTCATGCTATGCCAGCCCTGTACTGGTGTCCGAGTGTGTGTTTGTGTTGTGTGGGCTCTGTACTGGTGTCCGAGTGTGTGTTTGTGTTGTGTGGGCTCTGTACTGGTGTCCGAGTGTATGTTGATGCTGTGCGGGCTCTGTACTGGTGTCTGCGTGTGTGTTCATGCTGTGCCAGCTCTGTACTGGTGTCCGAGTGTACGTTCATGCTGTGCGGGCTCTGTACTGGTGTCCGAGTGTGTGTTCATGCTGTGCCAGCTCTGTACTGGTGTCCAAGTGTATGTTCATGCTGTGCGGTGTCTGTACTGGTGTCTCACTGTTTTTCCATGCTGGGCGGGCACTGTACTGGTGTCTGAGTGTTTGTTCATGCTGTGCGGGCTCTGTACTGGTGTCTGAGTGTTTGTTCATGCTGTGCGGGCTCTGTACTGGTGTCTGAGTGTGTGTTCATGCTGTGCGGACTCTGTCCTGGTGTCTGAGTGTGTGTTCATGCTGTGCGCTCTCTGTACTGGTGCCTGAGTGTGTGTTTGTGCTGTGCCAGCTCTGTACTGGTGTCCGAGTGTGTGTTTGTGCTGTGTGGGCTCTGTACTTGTGTCCGAGTGTGTGTTCATGCTGGGTGGGCTCTGTACTTGTGTCCGAGTGTGTGTTCATGCTGGGTGGGCTCTGTACTGGTGTCTGAGTGTTTGTTCATGCTCTGCTGGCTCTGTACTGGTGTCTGAGTGTATGTTCATGCTGTGCGGTGTCTGTACTGGTGTCTCACTGTTTTTCCATGCTGTGCGGGCTCTGTACTGGTGTCTGAGTTTTTGTTCATGCTGTGCGGGCTCTGTACTGGTGTCTGAGTGTGTGTTCATGCTGTGCGGACTCTGTCCTGGTGTCTGAGTGTGTGTTCATGCTGTGTGGGCTCTGTACTGGTGTCTGAGTGTGTGTTTGTGCTATGCGAACTCTGTACTGGTGTCTGAGTGTGTGTTTGTGCTGTGCCAGCTCTGTACTGGTGTCCGAGTGTGTGTTCATGCTGTGCGGGCTCTGTACTGCTGTCCGAGTGTGTGTTCATGCTTTGCCAGCTCTGTACTGGTGTCTGAGTGTGTGTTTGTGCTGTGTGGGCTCTGTACTGGTGTCCGAGTGTGTGTTCATGCTGTGCGGGCTCTGTACTGGTGTCTGAGTGTTTGTTCATGCTCTGCTGGCTCTGTACTGGTGTCTGAGTGTGTGTTCATGTTGTGCAGGCTCTGTACTGGTGTCCGAGTGTGTGTTCATGCTGTGCGGGTTCTGTACTGCTGTCCAAGTGTGTGTTCATGCTGTGCCGGCTCTGTACTGGTGTCCGAGTGTACGTTCATGCTGTGCGGGCTATGTACTGGTGTCTGAGTGTGTGTTCATGCTTTGCAGGCTCTGTACTGCTGTCCGAGTGTGTGTTCATGCTGTACGGGCTCTGTACTGGTGTCCGAGTGTGTGTTCATGCTGTGCCAGCTCTGTACTGGTGTCCAAGTGTATGTTCAAGCTGTGCGGGGTCTATACTGGTGTCTCAGTGTTTGTTCATGCTGTGCGGACTCTGTCCTGGTGTCTGAGTGTTTGCTCATGCTGTGCGGACTCTGTCCTGGTGTCTGAGTGTGTGTTTGTGCTATGCGAACTCTGTACTGGTGTCTGTGTGTTTGTGCTGTGCCAGCTCTGTACTGGTGTCTGAGTGTGTGTTCATGCTGTGCGGGCTCTGTACTGCTGTCCGAGTGTGTGTTGATGCTGTGCCAGCTCTGTACTGGTGTCCGAGTGTGTGTTCATGCTGTGCGGGCTCTGTACTGCTGTCCGAGTGTGTGTTCATGCTGTGCCAGCTCTGTACTGGTGTCTGAGTGTGTGTTTGTGCTGTGTGGGCTCTGTACTGGTGTCCGAGTGTGTGTTCATGCTCTGCTGGCTCTGTACTGGTGTCTGAGTGTGTGTTCATGTTGTGCAGGCTCTGTATTGGTGCCTGAGTGTGTGTTCATGCTGTGCGGGTTCTGTACTGCTGTCCGAGTGTGTGTTCATGCTGTGCCGGCTCTGTACTGGTGTCCGAGTGTACGTTCATGCTGTGCGGGCTATGTACTGGTGTCTGAGTGTGTGTTCATGCTTTGCAGGCTCTGTACTGCTGTCCGAGTGTGTGTTCATGCTGTACGGGCTCTGTACTGGTGTCCGAGTGTGTGTTCATGCTGTGCCAGCTCTGTACTCGTGTCCAAGTGTATGTTCAAGCTGTGCGGGGTCTATACTGGTGTCTCAGTGTTTGTTCATGCTGTGCGGGCTCTGTACTGGTGTCTGAGTGTGTTTTGATGCTGTGCGGACACTGTCCTGGTGTCTGAGTGTTTGCTCATGCTTTGCGGGCTCTGTACTGGTGTCCGATTGTGTTTACATGCTGTGCGGGCTCTGTACTGATGTCCGATTGTTTCTTCATGCTGTGCGGGCTCTGTACTGGTGTCAAGGTGTGTGTTCATGTTGTGCAGGCTCTGTACTGGTGTCTGAGTGTGTGTTCATGCTGTGCGGGCTCTGTACTAGTGTCTGAGTGTGTGTTCATGGTATGAGGGCTCTGTACTGGTGTCTGAGTGCGTGTTTGTGCTGTGTCAGCTCTGTACTGGTATCCGAGTGTGTGTTCATGCTGCGCCAGCTCTGTACTGGTGTCTGAGTGTGTGTTCATGCTGTGCCATCTCTGTACTGGTGTCCGAGTGTGTGTTTATTCTGTGCCAGCTCTATACTGGTGTTCGAGTGTGCGTTCATGCTGTGCAGGCTCTGTACTGGTGTCCGAGTGTGTGTTAATGCTGTGCCAGGTCTGTACTGTTGTCCGAGTGTATGTTAATGCTGTACGGGTACTGTACTGGTGTCTGAGTGTGTGTTCATGCTGTGCCAGCTCTGTACTGGTGTCCGAGCATGTGTTCATGCCATGCGGGCTCACAACTGGTGTCCGAGTGCATGTTCATGGTGTGCGGGCTCTGTACTGGTGTCTGAGTGTGTGTTCATGCTGTGCGGGATCTGTACTGGTGTCTGAGTGTGTGTTCATGCTGTGTGGGCGCTGTACTGGTGTCTGAGTGTGTGTTCATGCTGTGTGGGCTCTGTACTGGTGTCTGAGTGTATGTTCATGCTGTGCGGGATCTGTACTGGTGTCTGAGTGTGTGTTCATGCTGTGCGGGATCTGTACTGGTGTCTGAGTGTATGTTTATGCTTGGCCAGCTCTGTACTGGTGTCTGAGTATATGTTCATGCTGTGCGGGATCTGTACTGGTGTCTGAGTGTATGTTGATGCTGTGCGGGCTCTGTACTGGTGTCTGAGTGTATGTTTATGCTTGGCCAGCTCTGTACTGGTGTCTGAGTATATGTTCATGCTTTGCGGGGTCTGTACTGGTGTCTGAGTATATGTTCATGCTGTGCGGGATCTGTACTGGTGTCTGAGTGTATGTTGATGCTGTGCGGGCTCTGTACTGGTGTCCGAGTGTGTGTTCATGCTGTGCTAGCTCTGTACTGGTGTCCGAGTGTATGTTCATGCTGTGCCAGCCCTGTACTCGTGTCCAAGTGTGTGTTCATGCTGTGCCAGCTCTGTACTAGTGTCCGAGTGTGGTTTGATGCTGTCCCAGCTCTGCACTGGTGTCTGATTGTGTTTTCATGCTGTGCGGGCTCTGTACTGTTGTCCGGGTGTGTGTTAATGCTGTACGGGTACTGTACTGGTGTCTGAGTGTGTGTTAATGCTGTGCCAGGTCTGTACTGTTGTCCGAGTGTATGTTAATGCTGTACGGGTACTGTACTGGTGTCTGAGTGTGTGTTCACGCTGTGCGGGCTCTGAACTGGTGTCCGAGTGTGTGTTCATGCTGTGTGGTCTCTGTACTGGTGTCTGAGTGTATGTTCATGCTGTGCGGGATCTGTACTGGTGTCTGAGTGTGTGTTCATGCTGGGCGGGATCTGTACTGGTGTCTGAGTGTATGTTCATGCTGTGCGGGATCTGTACTGGTGTCTGAGTGTATGTTCATGCTGTGTGGGTTCTGTACTGGTGTCTGAGTGTGTGTTCATGCTGTGCGGGCTCTGTACTGGTGTCCGAGTGTGTGTTCATTCTGTGTAGGCTCTGTACTGGTGTCTGATTGTGTTTTCATGCTCTGCGGGCTCTGTACTGTTGTCCGGGTGTGTGTTCACGCTTTGCCAGCTCTGTCCTGGTGTCCGAGTGTACGTTGATGCTCTGCGGGCTCTGTACAGGTGTCTGAGTGTGTGTTCATGCTGGGCGGGCTCTGTACTGGTGTCTGAGTGTTTGTCCATGCTCTCTGTGCTCTGTACTGGTGTCTGAGTGTGTGTTCATGCTGTGCGGGGTCTATACTGGTGTCTCAGTGTTTGTTCATGCTGTGCGGGGTCTGTACTGGTGTCTGAGTGTTTGTTCATGCTGTGCGGGCTCTGTACTGGTGTCTGAGTGTGTTTTCATGCTGTGCGGGCTCTGTACTAGTGTGCGAGTGTATGTTCATGCTGTGCAGGCTCTGTACTAGTGTCCGATTGTTTCTTCATGCTGTGCGGGCTCTGTACTGGTGTCAAGGTGTGTGTTCATGCTGTGCAGGCTCTGTACTGGTGTCTGAGTGCGTGTTTGTGCTGTGTCAGCTCTGTACTGGCATCCGAGTATATGTTCATGCTGTGCGTGCTCTGTACTGGTGTCCGAGTGTGTGTTCATTCTGTGTAGGCTCTGTACTGGTGTCTGATTGTGTTTTCATGCTCTGCGGGCTCTGTACTGTTGTCCGGGTGTGTGTTCACGCTTTGCCAGTTCTGTCCTGGTGTCCGAGTGTACGTTGATGCTCTGCGGGCTCTGTACAGGTGTCTGAGTGTGTGTTCATGCTGGGCGGGCTCTGTACTGGTGTCTGAGTGTTTGTCCATGCTCTCTGTGCTCTGTACTGGTGTCCGAGTGTGTGTTAATGCTGTGCCAGGTCTGTACTGTTGTCCGAGTGTATGTTAATGCTGTACGGGTACTGTACTGGTGTCTGAGTGTGTGTTCATGCTGTGCCAGGTCTGTACTGTTGTCCGAGTGTATGTTAATGCTGTACGGGTACTGTACTGGTGTCCGAGCATGTGTTCATGCCATGCGGGCTCACAACTGGTGTCCGAGTGCATGTTCATGCTGTGCGGGCTCTGTACTGGTGTCTGAGTGTGTGTTCATGCTGGGCGGGCTCTGTACTGGTGTCTGAGTGTTTGTCCATGCTCTCTGTGCTCTGTACTGGTGTCTGAGTGTGTGTTCATGCTGTGCGGGGTCTATACTGGTGTCTCAGTGTTTGTTCATGCTGGGCGGGCTCTGTACTGGTGTCTGAGTGTTTGTTCATGCTGTGCGGGCTCTGTACTGGTGTCTGAGTGTGTTTTCATGCTGTGCGGGCTCTGTACTAGTGTGCGAGTGTATGTTCATGCTGTGCAGGCTCTGTACTAGTGTCCGATTGTTTCTTCATGCTGTGCGGGCTCTGTACTGGTGTCAAGGTGTGTGTTCATGCTGTGCAGGCTCTGTACTGGTGTCTGAGTGCGTGTTTGTGCTGTGTCAGCTCTGTACTGGCATCCGAGTATATGTTCATGCTGTGCGTGCTCTGTACTGGTGTCCGAGTGTGTGTTCATTCTGTGTAGGCTCTGTACTGGTGTCTGATTGTGTTTTCATGCTCTGCGGGCTCTGTACTGTTGTCCGGGTGTGTGTTCACGCTTTGCCAGCTCTGTCCTGGTGTCCGAGTGTACGTTGATGCTCTGCGGGCTCTGTACAGGTGTCTGAGTGTGTGTTCATGCTGGGCGGGCTCTGTACTGGTGTCTGAGTGTTTGTCCATGCTCTCTGTGCTCTGTAGTGGTGTCTGAGTGCGTGTTCATTCTGTGCCAGCTCTGTACTGATGTCCGAGTGTGTGTTCATGCTGCGCCAGCTCTGTACTGGTGTCCGAGTGTGCGTTCATGCTGTGCGGGCTCTGTACTAGTGTCCGAGTGTGTGTTCATGCTGTGCGGGCTCTGTACTAGTGTCCAAGTGTATGTTCATGCTGTGCAGGCTCTGTACTAGTGTCCGAGTGTGTGTTCATGCTGTGCCAGCTCTGTACTGGTTTCTGGGTGTGTGTTCATACAGTGCGACTCACAACTGATATCTGAGTATGTGTTCATGCTGTGCCATCTCTGTACTGGTGTCCGAGTGTGTGTTTATTCTGTGCCTGCTCTATACTGGTGTCCGAGTGTGCGTTCATGCTGTGCAGGCTCTGTACTGGTGTCCGAGTGTGTGTTAATGCTGTGCCAGGTCTGTACTGTTGTCCGAGTGTATGTTAATGCTGTACGGGTACTGTACTGGTGTCCGAGCATGTGTTCATGCCATGCGGGCTCACAACTGGTGTCCGAGTGCATGTTCATGCTGTGCGGGCTCTGTACTGGTATCCGAGTGTGCGTTTGTGCTGTGCTGGCTCTGTACTGGTGTCTGAGTGTGTGTTCACGCTGTGCGGGCTCTGAACTGGTGTCCGAGTTTGTGTTCATGCTGTGTGGGTTCTGTACTGGCGTCTGAGTGTATGTTTATGCTTGGCTAGCTCTGTACTGGCATTTGAGTGTGTGTTCATTCTGTGCCAGCTCTGTACTGGTATCCGAGTGTGTGTTCATGCTGTGTGGGTTCTGTACTGGTGTCTGAGTGTTTGTTCATGCTGTTCGGGCTCTGTACTGGCGTCTGAGTGTTTGTTCATGCTGTGCGGGCTCTGTACTGGTGTCTGAGTGTGTGTTTGTGCTGTGCGGGCTCTGTACTGGTGCCTGAGTGTGTGTTCATGCTGTGCCAGCTCTGCACTGGTGTCTGAGTGTGTGTACATGCTGTGCCAGCTCTGTACTGGTGTCTGAGTGTGTGTACATGCTGTGCGGACTCTGTCCTGGTATCTGAGTGTTTGCTCATGCTGTGCGGGCTCTGTACTAGTGTCTGAGTGTGTTTTCATGCTGTGCGGACTCTGTCCTGGTGTCCGATTGTTTCTTCATGCTGTGCGGGCTCTGTACTGGTGTCAAGGTGTGTGTTCATGCTGTGCAGGCTCTGTACTGGTGTCTGAGTGTGTGTTCATGCTGTGCGGGCTCTGTACTAGTGTCTGAGTGTGTGTTCATGCTGTGCAGGCTCTGTACTGGTGTCTGAGTGTGTGTTCATGCTGTGCGGGCTCTTTACTGGTGTCTGAGTGTTTGTTCATGCTGTGCGGGCTCTGTACTGGTGTCTGAGTGTGTTTTCATGCTGTGCGGACTCTGTCCTGGTGTCTGAGTGTTTGCTCATGCTCTGCGGGCTCTGCACTGGTGTCTGAGTGTGTGTTCATGCTGTGCGGGCTCTGTACTGGTGTCTGAGTGTGTGTTCATGCTGTGCGGGCTCTGTACTAGTGTCTGAGTGTGTGTTCATGGTATGAGGGCTCTGTACTGGTGTCTGAGTGCGTGTTTGTGCTGTGTCAGCTCTGTACTAGTGTCCGAGTGTGCGTTCATGCTGTGCCAGCTCTGTACTGGTGACCGAGTGTGTGTTCATTCCGTGTAGGCTCTGTACTGGTGTCTGATTGTGTTATCATGCTCTGCGGGCTCTGTACTGTTGTCCGGGTGTGTGTTCACGCTTTGCCAGCTCTGTCCTGGTGTCCGAGTGTACGTTGATGCTCTGCGGGCTCTGTACAGGTGTCTGAGTGTGTGTTCATGCTGTGCGGGCTCTGTACTGGTGTCTGATTGTGTGTTCATGTTGTGCGGGCTCTGTATTGGTGTCTGAGTGTGTGTTCATTCTGTGCCAGCTCTGTACTGGTGTCTCAGTGTATGTTCATGCTGTGCCAGCTCTGTACTGGTATCTGAGTACGTGTTCATTCTGTGCCAGCTCTGTACTGGTGTCCGAGTGTGTGTTCATGCTGCGCCAGCTCTGTACTAGTGTCCGAGTGTGTGTTCATGCTGTGCGGGCTCTGTACTGGTGTCCGAGTGTATGTTCATGCTGTGCAGGCTCTGTACTAGTGTCCGAGTGTGTGTTCATGCTCTGCGGGCTCTGTACTAGTGTCCGAGTGTGTGTTCATGCTGTGCGGGCTCTGTACTAGTGTCCGAGTGTGTGTTCATGCTGTGCCAGCTCTGTACTGGTTTCTGGGTGTGTGTTCATACAGTGCGACTCACAACTGGTATCTGAGTGTGTGTTCATGCTGTGCCATCTCTGTACTGGTGTCCGAGTGTGTGTTTATTCTGTGCCAGCTCTATACTGGTGTTCGAGTGTGCGTTCATGCTGTGCAGGCTCTGTACTGGTGTCCGAGTGTGTGTTAATGCTGTGCCAGGTCTGTACTGTTGTCCGAGTGTATGTTAATGCTGTACGGGTACTGTACTGGTGTCTGAGTGTGTGTTCATGCTGTGCCAGCTCTGTACTGGTGTCCGAGCATGTGTTCATGCCATGCGGGCTCACAACTGGTGTCCGAGTGCATGTTCATGGTGTGCGGGCTCTGTACTGGTGTCTGAGTGTGTGTTCATGCTGTGCGGGATCTGTACTGGTGTCTGAGTGTGTGTTCATGCTGTGTGGGCGCTGTACTGGTGTCTGAGTGTGTGTTCATGCTGTGTGGGCTCTGTACTGGTGTCTGAGTGTATGTTCATGCTTTGCGGGATCTGTACTGGTGTCTGAGTGTGTGTTCATGCTGTGCGGGATCTGTACTGGTGTCTGAGTGTATGTTTATGCTTGGCCAGCTCTGTACTGGTGTCTGAGTATATGTTCATGCTGTGCGGGATCTGTACTGGTGTCTGAGTGTATGTTGATGCTGTGCGGGCTCTGTACTGGTGTCTGAGTGTATGTTTATGCTTGGCCAGCTCTGTACTGGTGTCTGAGTATATGTTCATGCTTTGCGGGGTCTGTACTGGTGTCTGAGTATATGTTCATGCTGTGCGGGATCTGTACTGGTGTCTGAGTGTATGTTGATGCTGTGCGGGCTCTGTACTGGTGTCCGAGTGTGTGTTCATGCTGTGCTAGCTCTGTACTGGTGTCCGAGTGTATGTTCATGCTGTGCCAGCCCTGTACTCGTGTCCAAGTGTGTGTTCATGCTGTGCCAGCTCTGTACTAGTGTCTGAGTGTGGTTTGATGCTGTCCCAGCTCTGCACTGGTGTCTGATTGTGTTTTCATGCTGTGCGGGCTCTGTACTGTTGTCCGGGTGTGTGTTAATGCTGTACGGGTACTGTACTGATGTCTGAGTGTGTGTTAATGCTGTGCCAGGTCTGTACTGTTGTCCGAGTGTATGTTAATGCTGTACGGGTACTGTACTGGTGTCTGAGTGTGTGTTCATGCTGTGCCAGCTCTGTACTGTTGTCCGAGTGTATGTTAATGCTGTACGGGTACTATACTGGTGTCTGAGTGTGTGTTCACGCTGTGCGGGCTCTGAACTGGTGTCCGAGTGTGTGTTCATGCTGTGTGGTCTCTGTACTGGTGTCTGAGTGTATGTTCATGCTGTGCGGGATCTGTACTGGTGTCTGAGTGTGTGTTCATGCTGTGCGGGATCTGTACTGGTGTCTGAGTGTATGTTCATGCTGTGCGGGATCTGTACTGGTGTCTGAGTGTATGTTCATGCTGTGTGGGTTCTGTACTGGTGTCTCAGTGTTTGTTCATGCTGTGCGGGCTCTGTACTGGTGTCTGAGTGTGTGTTCATGCTGTGCGGGATCTGTACTGGTGTCTGAGTGTGTTTTCATGCTGTGCGGGCTCTGTACTAGTGTGCGAGAGTATGTTCATGCTGTGCAGGCTCTGTACTAGTGTCCGATTGTTTCTTCATGCTGTGCGGGCTCTGTACTGGTGTCTGATTGTGTTTTCATGCTGTGCGGGCTCTGTACTGTTGTCCGGGTGTGTGTTCACGCTTTGCCAGCTCTGTCCTGGTGTCCGAGTGTACGTTGATGCTCTGCGGGCTCTGTACAGGTGTCTGAGTGTGTGTTCATGCTGGGCGGGCTCTGTACTGGTGTCTGAGTGTTTGTCCATGCTCTCTGTGCTCTGTACTGGTGTCTGAGTGTGTGTTCATGCTGTGCGGGGTCTATACTGGTGTCTCAGTGTTTGTTCATGCTGGGCGGGCTCTGTACTGGTGTCTGAGTGTGTGTTCATGCTGTGCGGGCTCTGTACTAGTGTGCGAGTGTATGTTCATGCTGTGCAGGCTCTGTACTAGTGTCCGATTGTTTCTTCATGCTGTGCGGGCTCTGTACTGGTGTCAAGGTGTGTGTTCATGCTGTGCAGGCTCTGTACTGGTGTCTGAGTGCGTGTTTGTGCTGTGTCAGCTCTGTACTGGCATCCGAGTATATGTTCATGCTGTGCGTGCTCTGTACTGGTGTCCGAGTGTGTGTTCATTCTGTGTAGGCTCTGTACTGGTGTCTGATTGTGTTTTCATGCTCTGCGGGCTCTGTACTGTTGTCCGGGTGTGTGTTCATGCTGTGCGGGCTCTGTACTAGTGTCCAAGTGTATGTTCATGCTGTGCAGGCTCTGTACTAGTGTCCGAGTGTGTGTTCATGCTGTGCCAGCTCTGTACTGATGTCCGAGTGTGTGTTCATGCTGCGCCAGCTCTGTACTGGTGTCCGAGTGTGCGTTCATGCTGTGCGGGCTCTGTACTAGTGTCCGAGTGTGTGTTCATGCTGTGCGGGCTCTGTACTAGTGTCCAAGTGTATGTTCATGCTGTGCAGGCTCTGTACTAGTGTCCGAGTGTGTGTTCATGCTGTGCCAGCTCTGTACTGGTTTCTGGGTGTGTGTTCATACAGTGCGACTCACAACTGATATCTGAGTATGTGTTCATGCTGTGCCATCTCTGTACTGGTGTCCGAGTGTGTGTTTATTCTGTGCCTGCTCTATACTGGTGTCCGAGTGTGCGTTCATGCTGTGCAGGCTCTGTACTGGTGTCCGAGTGTGTGTTAATGCTGTACGGGTACTGTACTGGTGTCCGAGCATGTGTTCATGCCATGCGGGCTCACAACTGGTGTCCGAGTGCATGTTCATGCTGTGCGGGCTCTGTACTGGTATCCGAGTGTGCGTTTGTGCTGTGCTGGCTCTGTACTGGTGTCTGAGTGTGTGTTCACGCTGTGCGGGCTCTGAACTGGTGTCCGAGTTTGTGTTCATGCTGTGTGGGTTCTGTACTGGCATCTGAGTGTATGTTTATGCTTGGCCAGCTCTGTACTGGCATTTGAGTGTGTGTTCATTCTGTGCCAGCTCTGTACTGGTATCCGAGTGTGTGTTCATGCTGTGTGGGTTCTGTACTGGTGTCTGAGTGTTTGTTCATGCTGTTCGGGCTCTGTACTGGCGTCTGAGTGTTTGTTCATGCTGTGCGGGCTCTGTACTGGTGTCTGAGTGTGTGTTTGTGCTGTGCGGGCTCTGTACTGGTGCCTGAGTGTGTGTTCATGCTGTGCCAGCTCTGTACTGGTGTCTGAGTGTGGGTACATGCTGTGCCTGCTCTGTACTGGTGTCTGAGTGTGTGTACATGCTGTGCGGACTCTGTCCTGGTATCTGAGTGTTTGCTCATGCTGTGCGGGCTCTGTACTAGTGTCTGAGTGTGTTTTCATGCTGTGCGGACTCTGTCCTGGTGTCTGAGTGTTTGTTCATGCTTTGCGGGCTCTGTACTGGTGTCCGATTGTGTTTACATGCTGTGCGGGCTCTGTACTGGTGTCCGATTGTTTCTTCATGCTGTGCGGGCTCTGTACTGGTGTCAAGGTGTGTGTTCATGCTGTGCAGGCTCTGTACTGGTGTCTGAGTGTGTGTTCATGCTGTGCGGGCTCTGTACTAGTGTCTGAGTGTGTGTTCATGCTGTGCAGGCTCTGTACTGGTGTCTGAGTGTGTGTTCATGCTGTGCGGGCTCTTTACTGGTGTCTGAGTGTTTGTTCATGCTGTGCGGGCTCTGTACTGGTGTCTGAGTGTGTTTTCATGCTGTGCGGACTCTGTCCTGGTGTCTGAGTGTTTGCTCATGCTCTGCGGGCTCTGTACTGGTGTCTGAGTGTGTGTTCATGCTGTGCGGGCTCTGTACTGGTGTCTGAGTGTGTGTTCATGGTATGAGGGCTCTGTACTGGTGTCTGAGTGCGTGTTTGTGCTGTGTCAGCTCTGTACTAGTGTCCGAGTGTGCGTTCATGCTGTGCCAGCCCTGTACTGGTGACCGAGTGTGTGTTCATTCTGTGTAGGCTCTGTACTGGTGTCTGATTGTGTTTTCATGCTCTGCGGGCTCTGTACTGTTGTCCGGGTGTGTGTTCACGCTTTGCCAGCTCTGTCCTGGTGTCCGAGTGTACGTTGATGCTCTGCGGGCTCTGTACAGGTGTCTGAGTGTGTGTTCATGCTGTGCGGGCTCTGTACTGGTGTCTGATTGTGTGTTCATGTTGTGCGGGCTCTGTACTGGTGTCTGAGTGTGTGTTCATGCTGTGCGGGCTCTGTACTGGTGTCTCAGTGTATGTTCATGCTGTGCCAGCTCTGTACTGGTATCTGAGTACGTGTTCATTCTGTGCCAGCTCTGTACTGGTGTCCGAGTGTGTGTTCATGCTGCGCCAGCTCTGTACTGGTGTCCGAGCGTGTGTTCATGCTGCGCCAGCTCTGTACTGGTGTCCGAGTGTGTGTTCATGCTGCGCCAGCTCTGTACTGGTGTCCGAGTGTATGTTCATGCTGTGCGGGCTCTGTACTAGTGTCCGAGTGTGTGTTCATGCTCTGCGGGCTCTGTACTAGTGTCCGAGTGTATGTTCATGCTATGCAGGCTCTGTACTAGTGTCCGAGTGTGTGTTCATGCTGTGCCAGCACTGTACTGGTTTCTGGGTGTGTGTTCATACAGTGCGACTCACAACTGGTATCTGAGTGTGTGTTCATGCTGTGCCATCTCTGTACTGGTGTCCGAGTGTGTGTTTATTCTGTGCCAGCTCTATACTGGTGTTCGAGTGTGCGTTCATGCTGTGCAGGCTCTGTACTGGTGTCCGAGTGTGTGTTAATGCTGTGCCAGGTCTGTACTGTTGTCCGAGTGTATGTTAATGCTGTACGGGTACTGTACTGGTGTCTGAGTGTGTGTTCATGCTGTGCCAGCTCTGTACTGGTGTCCGAGTGTGTGTTTATTCTGTGCCAGCTCTATACTGGTGTTCGAGTGTGCGTTCATGCTGTGCAGGCTCTGTACTGGTGTCCGAGTGTGTGTTAATGCTGTGCCAGGTCTGTACTGTTGTCCGAGTGTATGTTAATGCTGTACGGGTACTGTACTGGTGTCTGAGTGTGTGTTCATGCTGTGCCAGCTCTGTACTGGTGTCCGAGCA
Source organism: Cetorhinus maximus (assembly GCF_964194155.1). Classification (NCBI taxonomy): domain Eukaryota; kingdom Metazoa; phylum Chordata; class Chondrichthyes; order Lamniformes; family Cetorhinidae; genus Cetorhinus; species Cetorhinus maximus. The sequence continues at coordinate 592,297 of NW_027596154.1, forward strand.
TGTGTTCATGCCATGCGGGCTCACAACTGGTGTCCGAGTGCATGTTCATGGTGTGCGGGCTCTGTACTGGTGTCTGAGTGTGTGTTCATGCTGTGCGGGATCTGTACTGGTGTCTGAGTGTGTGTTCATGCTGTGTGGGCTCTGTACTGGTGTCTGAGTGTATGTTCATGCTGTGCGGGATCTGTACTGGTGTCTGAGTGTGTGTTCATGCTGTGCGGGATCTGTACTGGTGTCTGAGTGTATGTTTATGCTTGGCCAGCTCTGTACTGGTGTCTGAGTATATGTTCATGCTGTGCGGGATCTGTACTGGTGTCTGAGTGTATGTTGATGCTGTGCGGGCTCTGTACTGGTGTCTGAGTGTATGTTTATGATTGGCCAGCTCTGTACTGGTGTCTGAGTATATGTTCATGCTTTGCGGGGTCTGTACTGGTGTCTGAGTATATGTTCATGCTGTGCGGGATCTGTACTGGTGTCTGAGTGTATGTTGATGCTGTGCGGGCTCTGTACTGGTGTCCGAGTGTGTGTTCATGCTGTGCTAGCTCTGTACTGGTGTCCGAGTGTATGTTCATGCTGTGCCAGCTCTGTACTGGTTTCTGGGTGTGTGTTCATACAGTGCGACTCACAACTGATATCTGAGTATGTGTTCATGCTGTGCCATCTCTGTACTGGTGTCCGAGTGTGTGTTTATTCTGTGCCTGCTCTATACTGGTGTCCGAGTGTGCGTTCATGCTGTGCAGGCTCTGTACTGGTGTCCGAGTGTGTGTTAATGCTGTGCCAGGTCTGTACTGTTGTCCGAGTGTATGTTAATGCTGTACGGGTACTGTACTGGTGTCCGAGCATGTGTTCATGCCATGCGGGCTCACAACTGGTGTCCGAGTGCATGTTCATGCTGTGCGGGCTCTGTACTGGTATCCGAGTGTGCGTTTGTGCTGTGCTGGCTCTGTACTGGTGTCTGAGTGTGTGTTCACGCTGTGCGGGCTCTGAACTGGTGTCCGAGTTTGTGTTCATGCTGTGTGGGTTCTGTACTGGCGTCTGAGTGTATGTTTATGCTTGGCCAGCTCTGTACTGGCATTTGAGTGTGTGTTCATTCTGTGCCAGCTCTGTACTGGTATCCGAGTGTGTGTTCATGCTGTGTGGGTTCTGTACTGGTGTCTGAGTGTTTGTTCATGCTGTTCGGGCTCTGTACTGGCGTCTGAGTGTTTGTTCATGCTGTGCGGGCTCTGTACTGGTGTCTGAGTGTGTGTTTGTGCTGTGCGGGCTCTGTACTGGTGCCTGAGTGTGTGTTCATGCTGTGCCAGCTCTGTACTGGTGTCTGAGTGTGTGTACATGCTGTGCCAGCTCTGTACTGGTGTCTGAGTGTGTGTACATGCTGTGCGGACTCTGTCCTGGTATCTGAGTGTTTGCTCATGCTGTGCGGGCTCTGTACTAGTGTCTGAGTGTGTTTTCATGCTGTGCGGACTCTGTCCTGGTGTCTGAGTGTTTGTTCATGCTTTGCGGGCTCTGTACTGGTGTCCGATTGTGTTTACATGCTGTGCGGGCTCTGTACTGGTGTCCGATTGTTTCTTCATGCTGTGCGGGCTCTGTACTGGTGTCAAGGTGTGTGTTCATGCTGTGCAGGCTCTGTACTGGTGTCTGAGTGTGTGTTCATGCTGTGCGGGCTCTGTACTAGTGTCTGAGTGTGTGTTCATGCTGTGCAGGCTCTGTACTGGTGTCTGAGTGTGTGTTCATGCTGTGCGGGCTCTTTACTGGTGTCTGAGTGTTTGTTCATGCTGTGCGGGCTCTGTACTGGTGTCTGAGTGTGTTTTCATGCTGTGCGGACTCTGTCCTGGTGTCTGAGTGTTTGCTCATGCTCTGCGGGCTCTGTACTGGTGTCTGAGTGTGTGTTCATGCTATGCGGGCTCTGTACTGGTGTCTGAGTGTGTGTTCATGGTATGAGGGCTCTGTACTGGTGTCTGAGTGCGTGTTTGTGCTGTGTCAGCTCTGTACTAGTGTCCGAGTGTGCGTTCATGCTGTGCCAGCCCTGTACTGGTGACCGAGTGTGTGTTCATTCTGTGTAGGCTCTGTACTGGTGTCTGATTGTGTTTTCATGCTCTGCGGGCTCTGTACTGTTGTCCGGGTGTGTGTTCACGCTTTGCCAGCTCTGTCCTGGTGTCCGAGTGTATGTTGATGCTCTGCGGGCTCTGTACAGGTGTCTGAGTGTGTGTTCATGCTGTGCGGGCTCTGTACTGGTGTCTGATTGTGTGTTCATGTTGTGCGGGCTCTGTACTGGTGTCTGAGTGTGTGTTCATGCTGTGCGGGCTCTGTACTGGTGTCTCAGTGTATGTTCATGCTGTGCCAGCTCTGTACTGGTATCTGAGTACGTGTTCATTCTGTGCCAGCTCTGTACTGGTGTCCGAGTGTGTGTTCATGCTGCGCCAGCTCTGTACTGGTGTCCGAGTGTATGTTCATGCTGTGCGGGCTCTGTACTAGTGTCCGAGTGTGTGTTCATGCTCTGCGGGCTCTGTACTAGTGTCCGAGTGTATGTTCATGCTATGCAGGCTCTGTACTAGTGTCCGAGTGTGTGTTCATGCTGTGCCAGCACTGTACTGGTTTCTGGGTGTGTGTTCATACAGTGCGACTCACAACTGGTATCTGAGTGTGTGTTCATGCTGTGCCATCTCTGTACTGGTGTCCGAGTGTGTGTTTATTCTGTGCCAGCTCTATACTGGTGTTCGAGTGTGCATTCATGCTGTGCAGGCTCTGTACTGGTGTCCGAGTGTGTGTTAATGCTGTGCCAGGTCTGTACTGTTGTCCGAGTGTATGTTAATGCTGTACGGGTACTGTACTGGTGTCTGAGTGTGTGTTCATGCTGTGCCAGCTCTGTACTGGTGTCCGAGTGTGTGTTTATTCTGTGCCAGCTCTATACTGGTGTTCGAGTGTGCGTTCATGCTGTGCAGGCTCTGTACTGGTGTCCGAGTGTGTGTTAATGCTGTGCCAGGTCTGTACTGTTGTCCGAGTGTATGTTAATGCTGTACGGGTACTGTACTGGTGTCTGAGTGTGTGTTCATGCTGTGCCAGCTCTGTACTGGTGTCCGAGCATGTGTTCATGCCATGCGGGCTCACAACTGGTGTCCGAGTGCATGTTCATGGTGTGCGGGCTCTGTACTGGTGTCTGAGTGTGTGTTCATGCTGTGCGGGATCTGTACTGGTGTCTGAGTGTGTGTTCATGCTGTGTGGGCTCTGTACTGGTGTCTGAGTGTATGTTCATGCTGTGCGGGATCTGTACTGGTGTCTGAGTGTGTGTTCATGCTGTGCGGGATCTGTACTGGTGTCTGAGTGTATGTTTATGCTTGGCCAGCTCTGTACTGGTGTCTGAGTATATGTTCATGCTGTGCGGGATCTGTACTGGTGTCTGAGTGTATGTTGATGCAGTGCGGGCTCTGTACTGGTGTCTGAGTGTATGTTTATGATTGGCCAGCTCTGTACTGGTGTCTGAGTATATGTTCATGCTTTGCGGGGTCTGTACTGGTGTCTGAGTATATGTTCATGCTGTGCGGGATCTGTACTGGTGTCTGAGTGTATGTTGATGCTGTGCCGGCTCTGTACCGGTGTCCGAGTGTGTGTTCATGCTGTGCTAGCTCTGTACTGGTGTCCGAGTGTATGTTCATGCTGTGCCAGCTCTGTACTCGTGTCCAAGTGTGGTTTGATGCTGTCCCAGCTCTGCACTGGTGTCTGATTGTGTTTTCATGCTGTGCGGGCTCTGTACTGTTGTCCGGGTGTGTGTTCATGCTTTGCCAGCTCTGTACTGGTGTCTGAGTGTTTCTTGATGCTGTGCGGGCTCTGTACTGGTGTCAAGGTGTGTGTTCATGCTGTGCAGGCTCTGTACTGGTATCTGAGTGTGTGTTCATGCTGTGCGGGTTCTGTACTGGTGTCTGAGTGTGTGTTCATGCTGTGCCCGCTCTGTACTGATGTCCGAGTGTGTGTTCATGCTGTGCCCGCTCTGTATTTGTGTCTGAGTGTTTTCTCATGCTTTGCAGGCTCTGTACTGCTGTCCGAGTGTGTGTTCATGCTGTGCCAGCTCTGTACTGGTGTCTGAGTGTGTGTTCATTCTGTAACAACTCTGTCCTGGTGTCCGAGTGTGTGTTCATGCTGTGCCAGCTCTGTACTGGTGTCCGAGTGTATGTTCATGCTCTGCGGGCTCTGTACTAGTGTCCGAGTGTGTGTTCATACTGTGCCATCTTTGTACTGGTGTCTGAGTGTATGTTCATGCTATGCGGGCTCTGTACTAGTGTCTGAGTCTGTGTTTGTGCTGTGCCAGCTCTGTACTGGTGTCTCAGTGTCTGCTCGTGCTGTGCCACCTCTCTACTGGTGTCCGAGTGTGCGTTTGTGCTGTGCTGGCTCTGTACTGGTGTCCGTGTGTGCGTTTGTGCTGTGCTGGCTCTGTACTGGTGTCCGAGTGTGTGTTCATGCTGTGCCAGATCTGTACTTGTGTCCGAGTGTGTGTTTGTGCTGTGCGGGCTCTGTACTGGTGTCTGAGTGTGTGTTTGTGCTGTGCGGGCTCTGTACTGGTGTCTGAGTGTGTGTTTGTGCTGTGCGGGCTCTGTACTGGTTTCCAAGTGTGTGTTCATGCTGTGCCAGCTCTGTACTTGTGTCCGAGTGTGTGTTCATGCTGTGCGGGCTCTGTACTGGTGTCCGAGCGTGTGTACATGCCATACGGGCTCACAACTGGTGTCCAAGTGTGTGTTCGTGCTGTACGGGCTCACAACTGCTGGTTGAGTGTATATTCATGCTGTGCCAGCTCTGTACTGGTGTTCGAGTGTGTGTTCATGCTATGCGGGCTCTGTACTAGTGTCTGAGTCTGTGTTTGTGCTGTGCTGGCTCTGTACTGGTGTCCGAGTGTGCGTTTGTGCTGTGCTGGCTCTGTACTGGTGTCCGTGTGTGCGTTTGTGCTGTGCTGGCTCTGTACTAGTGTCTGAGTGCGTGTTCATGCTGTGCGGACTCTGTACTGGTGTCCGTGTGTGTGTTCATGCTGTGCGGGCTCTGTACTGGTGTCTGAGTGTGTGTTCATGCTGTGCGGGCTCTGTACTGGTGTCCGTGTGTGTGTTCATGCTGTGCCAGATCTGTACTTGTGTCCGAGTGTGTGTTCGTGCTGTGCAGGCTCTGTACTGGTGTCTGAGTGTGTGTTCATGCTGTGCGGGCTCTGTACTGGTTTCCAAGTGTGTGTTCATGCTGTGCGGGCTCTGTACTGGTGTCCGAGTGTGTGTTCATGCTGTGCGGGCTCTGTACTGGTGTCCGAGTGTGTGTTCATGCTGTGCCAGCTCTGTACTTGTGTCCGAGTGTGTGTTCATGCTGTGCGGGTTCTGTACTGGTGTCCGAGCGTGTGTTCATGCCATGCGGGCTCACAACTGGTGTCCGAGTGTGTGTTCGTGCTGTACGGGCTCACGACTGCTGTTTGAGTGTATATTCATGCTGTGCCAGCTCTGTACTGGTGTTCGAGTGTGTGTTCATGCTATGCGGGCTCTGTACCAGTGTCTGAGTCTGTGTTCATGCTGTGCCACCTCTCTACAGGTGTCTGAGTGTGTGTTCATGCTGTGCCAGCTCTGTACTGGTGTCCGTGTGTGCGTTTGTGCTGTGCGGGCTCTGTACTAGTGTCTGAGTGTTTGTTCATGCTGTGCCAGATCTGTACTTGTGTCCGAGTGTGTGTTCATGCTGTGTTGGCTCTGTACTGGTGTCTGAGTGTGTGTTCATGCTGTGCAGGCTTTGTACTGGTGTCCGAGTGTGCGTTTGTGCTGTGCCAGCTCTGTACTGGTGTCCGATTGTGTGTTTCTCCTGTGCCAGCTCTGTACTGGTGACTGAGTGCGTGTTTGTGCTGTGTCAGCTCTGTACTGGTGTCCGAGTGTGCGTTCATGCTGTGCCAGCCCTGTACTGGTGTCCGAGTGTGTGTTCATTCTGTGTAGGCTCTGTGCTGGTGTCTGATTGTGTTTTAATGCTCTGCGGGCTCTGTACTGTTGTCCGGGTGTGTGTTCACGCTTTGCCAGCTATGTCCTGGTGTCCGAGTGTACGTTGATGCTCTGCGGGCTCTGTACAGGTGTCTGAGTGTGTGTTCATGCTGTGCGGGCTCTGTACTGGTGTTTGATTGTGTGTTCATGTTGTGCGGGTTCTGTACTGGTGTCTGAGCGTGTGTTCATGCTGTCCGGGCTCTGTACTGGTGTCCGAGTGTGTGTTCATGCTGTGCCAGCTCTGTACTGGTGTCTGAGTGTGTGTTCATTCTGTGCCAGCTCTGTACTGGTGTCCGAGTGTGTGTTCATGCTGCGCCAGCTCTGTACTGGTGTCCGAGCGTGTGTTCATGCTGCGCCAGCTCTGTACTGGTGTCCGAGTGTATGTTCATGCTGTGCGGACTCTGTACTAGTGTCCGAGTGTGTTTTCATGCTGTGCGGGCTCTGTATAGTGTCCGAGTGTATGTTCATGCTGTGCAGGCTCTGTACTAGTGTCCGAGTGTGTGTTCATGCAGTGCCAGCACTGTACTGGTTTCTGGGTGTGTGTTCATGCTGTGCCATCTCTGTACTGGTGTCCGAGTGTGTGTTTATTCTGTGCCAGCTCTATACTGGTGTTCGAGTGTGCGTTCATGCTGTGCAGGCTCTGTACTGGTGTCCGTGTGTGTGTTAATGCTGTTCCAGGTCTGTACTGTTGTCCGAGTGTATGTTAATGCTGTACGGGTACTGTACTGGTGTCTGAGTGTGTGTTCATGCTGTGCCAGCTCTGTACTGGTGTCCGAGCATGTGTTCATGCCATGCGGGCTCACAACTGGTGTCCGAGTGCATGTTCATGCTGTGCGGGCTCTGTACTGGTGTCCGAGTGTATGTTTATGCTTGGCCAGCTCTGTACTGGTGTCTGAGTGTGTGTTCATGCTGTGCGGGATCTGTACTGGTGTCTGAGTGTATGTTGATGCTGTGCGGGCTCTGTACTGGTGTCTGAGTATATGTTCATGCTGTGCGGGATCTGTACTGGTGTCTGAGTGTATGTTGATGCTGTGCGGGCTCTGTACTGGTGTCTGAGTGTGTGTTCATGATATGCCAGCTCTGTACTGGTGTCTGAGTGTGTGTTTGTGCTATGCCAGCTCTGTACTGGTGTCCGAGTGTATGTTCATGCTGTGCTAGCTCTGTACTGCTGTCCGAGTGTGTGTTCATGCTGTGCTAGCTCTGTACTGGTGTCCAAGTGTGTGTTCATGCTGTGCCAGCTCTGTACTAGTGTCCGAGTGTGGTTTGATGCTGTCCCAGCTCTGCACTGGAGTCTGATTGTGTTTTCATGCTGTGCGGGCTCTGTACTGTTGTCCGGGTGTGTGTTCATGCTTTGCCAGCTCTGTACTGGTGTCTGAGTGTTTCTTGATGCTGTGCGGGCTCTGTACTGGTGTCAAGGTTTGTGTTCATGCTGTGCAGGCTCTGTACTGGTATCTGAGTGTGTGTTCATGCTGTGCGGGTTCTGTACTGGTGTCTGAGTGTGTGTTCATGCTGTGCCAGCTCTGTACTGATGTCCGAGTGTGTGTTCATGCTGTGCGGGCTCTGTACTGGTGTCTGAGTGTGTGTTCATGCTGTGCCCGCTCTGTATTTGTGTCTGAGTGTTTTCTCATGCTTTGCAGGCTCTGTACTGCTGTCCGAGTGTGTGTTCATGCTGTGCCAGCTCTGTACTGGTGTCTGAGTGTGTGTTCCTGCTGTGCCAGCTCTGTAC